>NC_136631.1:26856974-26949474 GCF_933228915.1 Telmatherina bonti
GTGAATGCCCTTCTGTGCTGAATGATTGATATGCAATTGCATAACCATTTGGAGAAGCAGCACAACTATGCAATTTCATTTTTTACAGTCATGCATCAGGATTCAAACCCACGAACATCTGAACAAGATCCCATTTCTTTAACCAGCAGAGCTCTCCATTGTGCCTTGGCAGAATCATCAAAATTTTTTATCATTGGAATGGCAATGTTTTTTTTTTTCTTTTACAATTCCTGCAATGTGTAATCGGTAAAAGAGCTTAAGATTTAAATGTGTAAAATAGCACACAAGAGCCTATTAGACATAGATCAGTATAAGCACAAGAAGTACAACCATCTGATAGTCTTAAAGTTGGCGTAACCTTGTAACATCAAGTCAACCCAATGCTTCTATTTTGTCATTTTGGCACTTTATCCATTCAAATATTAAATTAACGACCTCATTCAGGAGATATGTTTGGTTTTTCAAATTTAAACTTTTTCAGTTATTTAGGTTTTTTTTTTGCCAATTTTTAGATTCTGTCAATTGGAGAAAACAGAAATTCAACTCAGCAATTGGTTTATTTTTTTTGCATAATGAGCAACAATAGTTCTGCGGACTGCTTTATCAGGATGCACCGCAACATAAGTGTATAGTAGTGTACAAGGCCGAGGTTCTCCTCCAGCATTTAACACAAAGATTCTCAATGGTCAGTGTTTTAATAATATGAAGCTTGTGCAGAGGCCTTTGGTTGGTGTTGTTGTTCAGTTACCTCCAGCTGTGTGCTGCACAGACTACAAGTCACAGTCTAAGAGGAGGCATGATGTATCTGAGTAGTACAATACAAACTGCAACGTCATTATTGATGTGAAAAATGAGAATGTTATAATTTCAGAATACAGGTAATTTGAAAAAGTGCATAAGCAGATTTAAGTGGTTGTTTACAATGATTTCAACAACCAAACACAAATTTTTACTGTGACTTTAAACCTAGTTTGTCAAGTCAAACTTTTTTAGCATGTGCAAAGGTCTTCACCAGTTCTCAGTGTCTGGTACATTGTTTTCCTGATTCATTCATTCATTCATTCATTCATTTTCGAAACCGCTTAATCCAATTCAGGGTTGCGGGGAAGCTGGAGCCTATCCCAGCTGGCTTTGGGCGACAGGCAGGGTACACCCTGGACAGCTCGCCAGTCCATCGCAGGGCGTTTTCCTGATTCTTTGAAAAAATATCAAGTCAGCTCAGTACCTCTTAATAGTACCTATTCATAGCACCTAAAAAAGAAATGTGTTCCTATACATGGCCACTAGATGGCACTCTAAGACCAGGAATGAAAAGAAACTCCGTGCTTTTCAGTCCATGGTGCTTTTCAGTTGATCAACGGCAGTTTAATTCATCCTTTCCCTTTTTTTGTGATTGGCTTTTTTGTGTGTAGTGCAACCAGCAACGTGTGTTTGTTACCCACTAAATCAGCATAGTTAGTATCAGCTAGTACCAGTATCAGTAAAGTATAAGCTTTTTAATTTTTTTTTTTCAAAAGGAGGACCTGTTATATCAAGTCAGCTCTGTACCTCTTAGTCGTATCTATTGATGGCACCTAAAATGAACATTTATCTCATTGCCACTAGATGGCACTCTAAGAATTAAAAGAAACGCCGCGCTTTTCAGTCTATGGTGCTTTTCAGTTGACCAAAAGATCAATGGCTTCTTCTTCTTCTTCTTCTTCTTCTTCACAGCAGTTTAGTTCAACCTTTCCCTTTTAGCAATCCTACTGATTACACACTGATGGAAGTTCTAAAAAGGCCTTTTTATGCCAATAGCAAAACTCTTCAATAGTTCTGCCAGTACCTTGAACATCCTCTTATCAATAGAAATGTTTTACCTTTTTCCACACATGTATATCTGGGCAAAATGGTGGCCAAGTGGTTATGAGAATGGGCCTTTGCCCTGGATGATGTAGATTTAAATCCAAACAGTAACATTTCACCAAATCTTACCAAACAGTATAACTTATCACCTCCTTCCACATCTGTATTAATCTGTCTCCAGATATTGCAAAGACATTGACTTTTTGTGAAGGTAGTCCATATATTAACTGACAGCTTGCAGCTGAAGCTGAAGACTCTGATGGAAAGGTATGCAGCATTCTGTGTGCAACAACTAGCATACCATCATGATGCACAACGTTCAAAACTGGATTTGAACCCTTTCCTTGTATACCAATGCGTACCTATGTACCAGTGCAGAAAATGGACCAATCGCTGAACTGCATTTTCTGTTTTGTCCAATCACAGGAACAGATTTCAATACATTGACAAAAAAATTGAATACCTTAAAAAGTTTAAATGTTACAAAGATCAAAAGTCGTAGAACATATCTCCTGAATGGGCTGAAGAGTCTGATACTTGAATGGTTGAAGTGAGGCAAACGGTGTCGGAGTAGTAGCGTTTCAAAGATTTTGCAGGAAAGACACTGGGGATGGGAAATTGATAAACCGGACACTGCAAACTGGTGCAGAGCTCTGAAACCCTGTTGACCAATCACTGTGCTGAATTTTTGCAAGGTCCAATCTGCATTTGGTTGGAAGGACTTTCATCCAATCACAAGGCCGAATTTATTTTTACAAAATGCTAAATATCTCAAAAACTACAAAGATTTAAAATAATAAGAAAAAAAATTGTAGCACACATGTCCCGAAGGAGCTGCACGGTTTAAGATCTGAATGATTGAAGCGACTTGAAAGGTAGCAGGAGTAGTAGCACGGCAAAGTTTGGCGGAATAATAATAAAAATGGCCGAACAGGATCGCAATAATGTGTAATGCCCAATAATAATAAGATATAAAGAACAGGAACTCAATAATGGGCATTCACATTATTGAAGAGCACTGACTTGTCATGGCAAAGAGAGTTCGTCATATGTACCATGACGCTCAACCCTGTATTGTTGCCTGACTACACCTCCTGTAAGATACCAAGAAGACAGCCGTGACCACTGAGGATTGAATAGTCAGAGCTCCATCTAGTGCAAGCTGCAAGGACGTCATCTTGTGCAAACCGACACTGAACAGCATTCACAGTTCAATGCGAAATTTTTCTTATATAGCAGAGACCCTTTTCAAACTCACTAGTCATTCACCTCCACATGACAGACCCTCCCCAAAAGATGTTGACATTGTTAGTTCACTTGCAGCGAAGGTCTGGTCACTTCACATAATTTTGAGGGCAGTTTTCTGCTTTTCCCCTTCTTTGTTCACTTCATTGTATCACTGTGGGATAGCTCCTTTTCATATTCTTTTGTTTATTTTTACTTGAGTCTTTGCGCCATTTATTTTCAAAAGGTTTGTGGTCTTCCTGGTTCCTTTCCATGCATGTGCAGTACAATGGACTGATCCAACATAGTGGAGACTGAAGAAGAGGCTCAGAGACAGTGATAATATAATAATCATTCTGCTGGCTTTTTAACAAATGCATTTTTTTTATCAAAAACATAATTTATGTAAAGTAACTAAATAATAAATAACCATAAGAGTATGACAAGTTTTATGGGGCCCTAGAGAACTGGGGCCCCTAGGCAACTGCCTAGTTTTGCCTAATGGTAAGTCTGCCCCTGATCTTGAACAAGCATTGTGTGAAAGTCTAGAAATCAAAAACTTGCCTTTTATTAGCCAAGTAATCAAACATCATAACAGTTATAAAAGCATCAATATTAGTTAATCTCTGACAGCCTGGTGGGATTTTTTTAAACAACGAAGTCACCACTCTTCCCATGTAAATATACACCCATCTGGAACAATCCTGATATCCTGAAAAATAAAAAAAAATGCTGAACTTTTCTCAATGGAGCAACCAAGGAATAAAGCACTTGGAGGATATTGTAAACAAAACATTTAGATCATTTGACATTTTCACTTGACAGTATGGAATCAGTAGCAACAAATTTCTAGAATATCAACAACTTAGATCTGTAATAAGCAAAAAGTATAACCTGTTTAAACACATTTAAAATGACTAAGAATTCAAACATGCAATTAATACAATTCAAAATTCTGCATAGAACTTATTATAGAAGACTCAGGATGGGTCTGTCCCAATCAAATATCTGTTCACACTGTACTGACAACACAAATGACAGCTACTATCATGCTTTATGGTCTTGCCCACCTGACCAGAGATTCTGGCTTCAGGTACGTAAAGATCTGTCGAACTGGTTTAAATGTAATATACCTACAAACCCCACACAGTGCCTACTGGGTCACTTGGGTGAAAATAACATAGGGTTCAACTCTGCAGATAGCCTGTGCATAGCAAAGAAAATTATCCCTGTGAACTGGAAAAGCAAACAGAATCTGTGTATCCAGCAGTTGAGAAGTCTCATATTAGACTACATCAGCATGGAGATGATGTCTGCCTCCTCAAAGGATCAATCAGCTGAATTTCATTCCCCCTGGTCCTCTGTGATCAGCTCCATCACTTAGGGGGAGAATGTGACCTCATCGCACTGGGGTTGGGTTGGAGGTCTCTGGTGGCTGTGGGTCTGTGGTGGGCCCCTGAGTGGGGATCTTGGCTGCCTCACTACTGGGGGCACTGGGTTTCCAGCCCTGGGGGGCGGGCCTTGGGTGGGTCAGCAGTCGGGGTTGCCTCGCAGTGGAGGGGCGAGGCCACTGGCAAAGGCTGGGTCAGCAGGTTCTGACCCTGTGGCGGGTGGCCGCGCCGCTGCGGAGGTGGGCTGGGCGGGGGTCCTGGGCTCCAGTGCCCGGGGCTGTCCCCTGTCTCTTGGGGGTGGGGGGTGTTGGCCTCCGCCATGGGGACTAGGCTGACCTGGATCTGCCACTGCAGTGGGGGGCAGGTCCATGCTCTGCTGCCTGGTTGTGGCCCCTGGACCAAGATGGTTGGGGATCAGTGTGCATGTTGTGTGTGTGTGTATGTGTGTGTGTGTGCGCGTGTGCGTGTGCGTATAGGATATGGATGGAGGAGAGTTGTGGTGCGTGAGAGTAAGGGAGTGTGGCGGTGCAAATAGATGGAGGGCTCGGAGTGTGTGTATGAGGGAGTGTGGTGCTGCAAGTGGATGGGGGGTAGGGGTGTGTATAGGGGAGTGTGTTGGTGCTCATGGATGAGGGGTAAGGGGGGATGTATGGTGGAGTATATTGTTACAAGGTTATGGGGTAGGAGTGTGTGTTGGGGCAGTGTTAGGGTGCACATGTGTATATAGATGAGTGTGAGGGTGCAGGTGTGTGGGGTTATAGTGGTATGTGTGTATGAGGTAGTGGTTATGAAGGGGGTAGGACAGAGGTGAGAAAGGTGTTTGTGTGAGAGGTGTGTGTGTGTGTTTACTTACTGGGGTGTAGACAAAGAGGGACCCCAGGGTGTCTTCGGGTGGGGGGGGTGCCCTGGGGGGGGGGGGGGGGGGGGGGGTGGACCTTTGATCTGGGTTCCCCTTCTGCCGCCCCCCCTTGCTTGTCTTCCTGCTGCCCTTTGCATGTGGCTGATTGGTGCCTTCTGGGGCTGGCATTGGTGAGTGCTCTGGCTGTTGGTGGGGCTGCTTCTGCTTGTCCTGGCCTCGGGGGCCCTGGGAATGGGGGCGTGCCTAGTGCCGATGGGGGCTCACTGTCTGGAGGGAGGTTCGCTTCCCTCTGGTTCTAAATCCCCTTCTCCTTCCCCTTCCCCGCTCTCCACCACACACTGGCAGGGTGCTGGGAGGTGTGCACGGTGTCCTGGGAGGTGAGAGAGGCTATGAAGGTGGTCTTGATCACTGCACCCAGTAGTCACCATATCACAAAAAACACACTGACAACTCATGGACATGTTTTGGGGGGCGGGGCATGAAGTGTACGGTGGGTGGAGCCGCTTAAGCAGTCCCTCTCCCATCACGGTGGGGTTACTGCCCCTCAATTACAAACATCACACACTTCACAACCATTCGCAAGGAGGGGGGATGGGGAGAAAGGGTCCTCTCACGCTCCCATTTCCGGGGCTTTGCTGGGAGGGCGGTTCGGGCGGGGTAAGCTGCCCAGTAGTCCTGGGTCTGGGCTGGACTGGCTGATGGGAGAACTCAGCTGGCTCTGGGGGTTGCTGTGTCGGCTGTGTCTGGGGAATGGCGGGGGGGCGCTGTAGGTGGTGGGCGGTAGTTGTGGAGGGCGTGAGCGGGGCTTTGCTAGTCTCTGCCTCCCCAGGGGCATCCTACATGGGACATGTTGGGACAAAAAGATCAGCGAATGCGGGAGCGAATGGATTAAGTTGCAGATAGAATGTAAGAGAATAGAGGTGTGGGGGGTGTATGTGTAGAGAGGAGGTGGGGTGGGGGAGTGAGATGGTACGTGTGTGTGTGTGTGTTGGGAGGGGGGGTTTTCTTGTGACCGGGGAGCGCGGCTGGTGCACTTGGGTGTGGCCTGACTGCCACTTGGTAGCTGTCTGGGGATCCTGGCTGGGACTTGGCCCTCTGCCCTCAGGGGTTGCCTTCGGGCTCTTGGGGCCCACGCTCTGTCCTCCCTGGGTGGCCGGCACCCGGCTGGGCCGGTTCTTGCTGGTCCGGGCCCGCTGGGGCCTGTTCCCCCTGACTGCGGGGGACTCCGGCTGGGGCTCCCCTCTGACGCCTCCTGGGCGGGTCCATCGCTGGCTCCGGGGCGGTTCGATCCTGTGCCTGCCGGGGGGGGGTTTAAGGTGTGGGTGGGTCTAAGGGTGTGGATGGGTGTAGGGTGTGGCTGGGTGTAAGGTGTGGGTGGGTCTAGGGGTGTGGGTGGGTGTGGGGTGTGGGTGGGTCTAGCGGTGTGGGTGGTTGTAGGGGTGTGGGTGAGTGTAGGGTGTGGGTGGGTCTAAGGGTGTGGGTGGGTTCTAGGGGTGTGGGTGGGTGTAGGGTTGTGGGTGGGTGGGGGTGTGGGTGGGTGTAGGGATGTGGGTGGGTCTAAGGGTGTGAGTGGGTCTAGCGGTGTGGGCGGGTGTAGGTGTGGGTGGGTCTAGCGGTGTGGTTAGGTGTAGGGTGTATGTGGGTCTTGCGGTGTGGTGTCTTGCGGTGTGGGTGGGTGTCGAGTGGGGGGTTGTAGGGTGTGGGTGGCTCTAGCGGTGTGGGGGGGTGTAGGGTGTGGGGGGGGTGTAGGGTGTAAGGGGGTTGGTGGGTCTTGCAGTGTGGGTAGGGTGTGAAGGGGGCTGCGCATACACCCCTGGGGTTCATATGCTGCTGGATGTGCTGCTCCTGAGCCAATTGAAATTCTCGCTCTATAGAAACTTTAACTATGTTTAAGCTCTGACTGTGATTGACTTTCCTCATGTTGTCATACTTGGAATGCAAGTAAACCAAAAAATTCCCATCATCCTTTTCTCAGTCTGGTTAAATGATTTTCAGAGGAAGTCCTGATGGGAATTTACACGATGCTCCTTTTTCAGGTTTTGCTGTAATGCATTTAGCTGCCACAAGATGACATGAAATAAAAACTTTCACGAATTACACCTTCATCCGATCAGATGCAGAAGGATGTTTTATATCCCTGCATGATCCAAACTGGACAGCAGAGGGTGCTGTGGTTCCAGTGATTCTGACAACTGCAGATACAGTGGTGGTCGAAAGTTTTGGCACCTCTGGTAAAAATTAATTTTAATGTGTATGCAAAAAAAAAGTATAAAAAAAAGTTTGATCTTATTTCCATCATTTAAACTTTCAAAATAACAGAAAACAAAAAATGGTGTCTGTAAAAGTTTGGGCACCCTGCGAGTTAGTACCTTGTACGCTACCTTTGGGCAGGTGAGACCCGACAGTGTCCTGGATTGTTTACATTTAGTGTCTGGAAAGACCAGGGGTCTCATTTATCGAACTGTGCATCGCAACGCTGACTACAGGTGGTGTACGTACGGAAAACAGGAAATGCGACGCAAAAAAACATCCCGATTTACAAAGCAGCACGTCCCACGCCTGTTTCCTTCATAAATCAGGATCAACACTAAATGTTGCGAACATCTTTTCACGCCCACATGTTGGCTATAAAAGGTCAGGTGAACACCCCTGATAAATATTTATCCATCTAATTTCCATGACGGTTCTGCAGGAAAAAAACCAAAAATAAGAATTTTTGGAAAATAAAAAAGATATTCTAATAGATAAAGTTGTAAAATATAGAAGTATTTTATCTGGTGGAGACGGGATGGACATCACCACCACCAGAAAGACAGAGGAGGTCAGCAGGGGACAGATGTTGTCAGCGTCTCATCAGACCACCGGACTTATCCAGAAAGGACAAATAAAGTGGTCAGACAATAAAATGTAGGGAGAAAGTGCATCTTGGTCCACAGGAGGAGGAAGGGAGGGCCGCTGCCCACTCCCACAGATTAGAAGCTGGCGGGAAAATGAAGGAGTCCAGAGATACGCTGGAACAAAATGCTCCAGATGATGCTGAAAGTGCTTCATTCCTTTGTTTCAGATTATAAAATGAACGGACATAAATGAGACATCTCTGACTCCAGTTTATTTACTGGGAACATACTGGTGTTCCTGTGTGTCCCAGCTGGGTTGCAGCGTTGCAGATGTGGTCGGAGAGGGGGGGGCAGTGGTTCCACCTTGTCCCCCCAGCAGGCGTGTCCTGGCAGAGGAGGAGGTGCAGGAAACGGAGACATAAAGACACCCTGACAGAAATGAGACTAAACTTGTGAATAAATGAGAATTGTCCACCTCTGATGTGTTGCATCACTTCTAGACGTTTGGCAGCAGTTTGGTTCCAACATGATGGTTGGAGGTTGGGGACAACAGCGCTGGTCGCAGCTAAACGGGACACGTTACCATTTAGTAGCATGTTATGTAGCGTCTCCACTATCTGCACACATCTGCAGCTGTACAACAGGTTTCCTCCTGGGCATGGAGGCACCTCCACCTGCCTCCATTTGCCCGATGGCCACTACACCATGTCTGGCTGTGGAGAACATAGTTCTGTTCCTCTGCTCTAGGTTGGGAAAAGGAGTGGACCCTACCTGTCAGTCCCTTCCCTGTTGGAAGGTGCCGGACTGGAGTCCAGAGTCTCCATGTTCCATGTCCACCAGCAGGGACAGATAAGCCACTGTGCGCCTTTAAGCATTGGGGAGCATTTTAAATCCAACCATCACTTCATGTTCTGTATCTGCAGGTGGAGGAAACACCTGAGCAGCCTGATGATGGGCTGTTGTCATAGCGACACGTCATTTTAATGCAATTATTCATTTAGACTTTCATTATGGCAGCTTCTGTATGACTTATTAACTGTGTGGAATGGTTTTTATAACATGTAGAACTGCTTCGTTTCAGAACAGATTTTAATGGTTGATGTTTTACGTGATGGAGGAACAATATCAAATGTGCATTTTTTTTTCTTTTCTCTCTTTTTTTTTTGCACATGCTGTTAATGTACGGCATTCTGCGTAAAGGTTTATATTGGATTGTGAACACATGTATCAAATTTCACACCATTTTTTTTGTTTTATTTTCTGCCTTTGGTGTCGCCGTTTCCCGTTTCTCCATATTTTGTGCGTATGCCGGGGTCAAAGTTGGCGTGGAGGTCGGGACGTTTTACCGCCAAGTTGTGTTTTAATAAATCCCAAAAGCTGACTATAATTGGCGTACGCCGGGTTTTATGCGTGTGACAGCTTTGTAAATGAGGCCCCAGGTGATGTCAATCTCAAAGGTTTTACATGTCCAGACTTATCTGACCTCGCCTCAACAATCGGCACCATGGGTTCCTCTAAGCAGCTGTCAAGAACACTGAAACTGAAAATAGTTGATGCTCACAAAGCAGGATAAGGGTGTAAGAAAATAGCAAAGCGTTTTCAGATGCTAATATCCTCTGTTCCGAATGTAATCATGAAATGGCAGTCATTGGGAACAGTGGAAGTTAAAGCAAAATCCAGAAGATCAAGAAAAAAAATCGGACAAAACAGCTCACAGGATTGGAAGAAAAACAAGTCAAAACCCACGTTTGACTGCATGATCCCTCCAGGAAGATCTGGCTGATACTGGAGTCATGGTGCACTTTTCCACTATAAAGAGGTACTTGTACAAATATGGCATTCATGGAAGAGTCATCAGAAGGAAACTTTTTTTTCGTCCTAGTCACAAAAATCAGCGTTTGAAGTTTGGAACATGTAGACAAGCCTGATGCATTTTGGAAACAAGTTCTGTGGATTGATGAGGTTAAAATTGAAACTTTTGGCCGGAATGAGCACAGGTACATTTGGAGAGGAAAGGGCACATAATTTAATGAAAAGAACCTCTATCTAACTGTTAAGCATGGGGGTGGATCAATTATGCTTTGGGGTTGTATTGCAGCCAGTGGCACAGGGAACATGTCATGAGTAGAAGAAAAAATGGATTCAATGGGATTTGAGCAAATTTTGGATGCTAACCTAATGCCATCTGTGAAAAAGCTGCAGTTAAAGAGAGGATGGCTTCTACAAATGGATAATGATCCTAAAAACACCTCAAAATCCAGGGTGGATTACATCAAGAGGCGTGAACTGAAGGTTTTGCCATGGCCTTCACAATCTCCTGACCTCAACATAATTGAAAGTCTATGGACAGACCTCAAAAGAGCAGTGCGTCACAGATGGCCCAGAAATCTCAAAGATCTGGAAGACTTTTGCAAGGAAGAATGGGTGAAGATACCTCAAACAAGATTCGAAAGACTATTGGCTGGCTATGAAAAGTGTTTATAAGCTGTCATACTTGCCAAACGGGGGAATAGAAGGTACTAACTGTGCAGGGTGCCCAAACTTTTGACATGTTATAAGACTGTCTAATCCGTAATTTGACACCTTTTGGAGATTTTCCATCTTTTTGAAGCTCCTTATTTGCACATTAAAATACATTTTTACCAGGGGTGCCAAAACTTTGGATCAGCACTGTAACATCATGTTGTGTCTCTTTAAGTCACACATGAAGCATTCAATCTGCTCATTTAATGCTGCTGCACTGAAATTAGCCTGTTTCATGTTTCTATTCAGTTTGCAGCCATTTAACCAAATTATGACCTGTCACATACATCTGGTTCTGGTCCTGATGGAGGTTTTCCTTCCTGGTTCTGGTCCTGATGGAGGTTCTCCTTCCAGGTTCTGTTCCTGATGGAGGTTCTCCTTCCTGGTTCTGGTCCTGATGGAGGTTTTCCTTCCAGGTTCTGTTCCTGATGGAGGTTCTCCTTCCTGGTTCTGGTCCAGATGGAGGTTTTCCTTCTTGGTTCTGGTTCTGATTGACTGGGTTCACTTTAGGTTTTCGATTTTGTGGAGAGGGAAAATGAAATGTCTACAGAACTACTTTTTCTAAGAGAAGCTGAATGAATCTCAGCATCAGGAAGTTTTAAAGCTTTATAATGTGTGAGGAAATGAGGTAAATAAAGAACTGGCACGTTCACATGAACAGATAGAAATCTTTTCTGTCTTTTTGCACTTCTGTAAGTGTCCAGTTGGGGGCGATGGTGATTTCATGTCCTCGTCATCATGCCAGCATAGAAAAAGAAAGAGCAGCTGCTTCGTATATCCCAGCCTCTGCACTGTCATCCCCCCATCCTCTGACCAGTCTCCCTCAGGAAGGGGAGCGCCACACCCTGTCAGCCAATCAGAGCTCAGCTCCACCACTTCCTTCACATCATCTAAGTCTCCAAGGTAACAGGGTGCCCCCCCCCCTCCCCTCCCCCCCCCCCCTTCTTTCTCTGTCTGTCTCTACTGAAAGGTGCCGCATCATCAGCAGCATCATCCCTCCCATCCAGCCGCCTCCCCGTCCCACACTGAGCTGCTGGCCAGTTAGCTTTAGCTCTGCTAGCTTCTCCTCGCTGCAGTGGGACAGTCACCACATCAAAGGCACCTTCTTCTTCTCTGCCTGCAGCATCTAGCGGAAGAGGAAGAGGAGAATCAAGCTCAGTGGAGGAGAGGAAAAGGAGAGATGTGGTATGTACTTTTCAAGCTGCTCTCTGCTGCTCATGTTTACAATTCATACAGGAATAGAGTGTGTGTGTGTGTGTGTGTTTCCTGGAATGCTGCTGGGATGGGCTGAAGCTCACAATAATGCAAGAAAATGAGGAGAAAGGAGAGAAAGAGTGTAAGTAGCAGAGGGGGTGACTGTGTCTCAGCTTTTGTTAAGGAGGCCTGCTGTGCAGAAGCTGGCGATGCTGCTGCATACAGACAGGCCAACACCTCTGCTGCCCTGATTCCCACCGTCCTTCCTCCCTGGTCTGAAGACGAGGGAATCCTGCACTCCACTCTCCTGATTCTGCATCACCCCACGATTAATAGCAGATTAGTTGCTCAGGTAAAGTCAGGAGAACATGGCATCGCTGAAAGCCATTCCAGGAGCTGAGGCGTGAAGAATCAGTTGATCATTCGGACAGGAAACACATCATGTTGCTTAAATGGCTTTGTTGGCCTCGTTTCCATGTCCTCTGATCAGTACATGGTGACTGTTTTAAAGGAAACAATTAGAACCAATGGGTCTCTCCAGAAGTTAGACCAGACCAGATAATGGCTTAAACCATGTTGTCAGACTACTTTAGTCCAGCATGTACAGCATCTTTGATCATGTGTGAGCTGGACCCAGTAAAATAGCAGAATAGTAACCTGTAAATAAGAACCCCCCCCCCCTTTTTACAGCAAAGACATACAACTACATCATCAAGATGTTTTCTGAACTATTTTTACCCCCACCAAAGAGACAGCGGAGGTTGTGTTTGCACCCGTATATCTGTCTGTATGGTTCTATATAGCCAAGACACTGTGGCTTCATGGTCAATGGATCTGGAATCTGAAAGTGGATCCAAATGAATGTAGGACCAGAACATCGACTGGAAGTCACTATGAGCTGCTGGCTGGAGGTCTGACATCTCACTGGGGTTTAATAGTTTGAGAAAACATGAACAACCTAAAATTTCTTAAATAAGATAAAATAACTTCAGTTCAACAGAATTTTCCTGTGTGCGATTCACACGTACATTATGATGTACAGATTATAGCTGATCTGCAAAATTAGCAGATATTTAACACGTGATTACATCTGAGAAATATATATATGTCATTTTAATGTACATGTGTTTACATTTCCACTTGTTTGGAGTAACCCTGAACCTCGTCACCTCCCGGAAGCCTGACATAAAGAGACATAAATGACTGAACCAAATATCTCCCATTCTTGGAAATTTATACAATTTAAAAATGCAACATTTCATGAAAAAATTCATTTTCATTTTTATTTAAAAAAAAAAAAACTCCAGTTCACGTCTCATCCTGGGGCCCTCTGGTGGTTTGGCCTGTTGATTCCATGCCCAGGTTGGGCCTTTGAGCCACATGTTTCATACCCTGGTTTAAATAATCCCTCCTGCATCCTAAAATTTTCTACACCAAAACAATTATACAGCTGGTTTCATCCTCTAGATGTTTGTCTCTGATCAGGCATCCTTTATTCCATAGTTGCCCCCACCTATCCGCAATAGACTGAACTCATACAACAAGCTGCAGTTTTTATTTTTCATGTTTTCTTGCTGCTAGATTCACTGAAAAACTTGAAGGTTTTGATAGTTTATTGTCTCAATTCAAGGCTAGAAAATCCTTCAGCTTGTAAAGGTGATAACTAAGGACAGAGGGAAGTTATCAGAAGTGGATCTTTGCTTTCAAGATAAATAAATAAAGAATAAAAAGTGTTGGGAATGAGAGAGAAATGCAAGGTTTCAACATGGATAACGGTGACATTTTGTAGTTTGATATTAGGTGAAGGAAATCTGTGGTACACCAACTCAACACCCGCAACTTCCACTGCACAGGATCTAAGCATGACCATGCTGCTAAACAGGGCTGAGCAGTCGCAGAGATGGGATGTCAGAGGTTAAACTGGGTGTTGTCATCTCCTGTTACAAACCCCATGCTGGATTAAATCTGATGAGTCAGGCAGGAAAACCAAGCCTGTGTTCTATCAGTTTGGCATAGCATACCTTTGCTTAATGTGCATGCGTACCAATAAATGTGGTAAAACTATGCATATGAAACGTATGACAGTATTCCAAGGTGACAGTTTTCTGTCATGTCTGTTGGGGGGTTAGGGTTAGGATTTGGCTTGAGTTAACCTTAAATGGCATGCTGTTTTGACAAAGAAATCTAAACCGACACATAAACCTATAAATGTGAACTTGCAGTTTGTTATTCTGATGAGGTGCCAAACTTTTCATCAGTTCTACTTTCTTTGTGTCTAACCTTGGTTTGATCTCACTGTCAGATGAGGAACAGATGAGGAATAACTGATTTTAATCTGAGCTTGATTAAACTCAGTAAAAAACAGCAGAATCTGAAGAATATTACAGAATATGTAGCGTATTCTCATTAACGTTAACCTGTGATCCAATGTCGGAGCGACAGTGGGTGTTTTAATTATTAATTCGCTGTGTCCTTAGACAAGCGGACGATCTCGGGGCACCAACCAGCCCTAAATTTGTTATACGGTAGGCAGAGAATACCGTGATATGACAATCATATTTGTCTAATAACAGATAACCATCAGTCTCAGAATACGCTTACTGTAAGTTCTCGTCAGAGGGAACAAATCACTTCCTTAAAGACGCGACTTCTTACAATATAACACACTTTATTAAAAACCACACTGGTTAAAATCATCAGGCACAAATTAAATTAATAATGTAAACCAGAAATAGCGTCAGCAAGCATCAAATACTGAATTAGCCAAGATGAGAGATAGAGAGGGAGAGAGAGAGAGAGAGAGAGAGAGAGAGAGAGAGAGTATGGAAGCTCGAGCCGAGCCAACAACAAAAATGTAAAATAAAATGATTAAAGGTAAAGTTATGTAAGCAGCTTACATAACTTACACAACTAGGAAGGTTGGAAAGATGGCAAGTCTAATGAAGTTAACTAAATATGTCAGGGTAGACTATCAGGCGGATACCGGGGGAATGGATTTAAAAAGGGCAGCTTATGCTTACTAAGACACCAGCTGGAATAATGGGTCGGTCTTACTTCAGCGCCTTGGTGGTCGAGAACCCGAACCTTGGGTCCAGTGGGCAAGGATTCAGTGGTCGTCCTGATACTTGTCCAAAGGAGACCTCCGCAGAAGTCAGGAGCTCGCCTGGAACCGCCTGGTTCAACATCTGAAGCTGGACCCAACTCTGATTAGAATCCATGGGTCACGGGTGCCGGCAAAGTCCTGGGATCAGCTGGAGCAGTAACGTTCGGGTCATCCGTGCGTTACTGGTCACAGTCTTTTTGGGCAGGGAGAGCAGCTTCGATGGTGTGTCAGAAGCAAAAATTGTTCAGCCAGAATTGGATGAGTTTTCTGGTGTTAAGCAGTCGAGCGAGCGAGCTTACTTAATAAAAACGAACATGACGCCAGACGGACAAAAACACGACTAAAGCAAATATCAAACGAAAACGAAGAGAAAAAACCAAAAAGAGAACAAGAAAAACAAGAGGAAAACAAGACAAGAAAAACAAAAGAAGATGAAAAAAAGAGAGAAAAGAGAAATGAAGCAAGAGAAAACAAGAGAGAAAAAAAACAAGAGCGCGAGTTCCGGGAAGACCCGCAGTTAAATTTGCCGGCAAACTGGGGCGGACTTTAGATTATCCAATCAGAGCGCAGGGGTCAGGACATGGGGTCTGAAAGTTTGGTCAAAATACTAAGTTCTTGGGGAATTAAACTTAAAATTTTTCCAACATCAAAACATGTCTATAAGATCCATTTATAGATAAGAAGAAGCCTGAATGATCCTTATAAACATGAACCTTAAAACAGTTTTACTGCTGTCAAAAGGGGAAATGGTTTGTTAACAGATACAAGACATTTCAAATACATTTCATCGATGATTTTTTTACTTTCCACGGACCTGGTGGGTCAAGAAATCATTTCCACACAACAAGTTCTTACTTTGAGTCAGAGTCGTTAATAACAACAGCATACAATGTTAATCACGGTGTATTTAATCAGCCTGAAATGCATATCTCAACCTGTTTGAGGGTGTCTGCTAGATGGCGCCATTGCTCCATCCAAGGAATCACAGAAATTATCTAACTTGCTAACTTCTGTGGATTTCACATCTGAAAAACGGTTAAAGTCTTGGATTAATTTAGAAAGGAAGGAGAGTCCATTTATCCAGGTGTGCTGAGGGTGCATTCAGGATTTTATACAGTTTCAGAGTTCAGAGCTCAAAGGTTCTGCTCTGGAATCTGGTCTCTGTGTGCTGTGGATACAAAGGGACCTCCTGGGGTGATGGACAACAGGTTCTTACCAGGGTCCAACTTCAAAAGGGTGCCACAGTCTGTCTGTGTAGACATTTCCTACCAGGAACAAGATAAAACCAGCAGGGTTCCTGGTTTAACGTGAAGGTCTGTCTACAGGATTGAGATGGATCTGAATTTTAGGGCTTTCATTGAGCTCTGTTTTGGAGATATGTGGATGGACTTCCTTTTGAAGTTGAAAGTCATGAGTTCTTATCTGATTCGGGGGTTAATTCGGCCTTGGGAGGTTGCTACAAGATTCAGTGTGAATCCTTACCAGTGATTTCACATCCAGCCAGGATGAAACCTTCAAGACCTCTTGTTTTGTTCCTGTATAAGATAAAGATGCTCTTTATGAATTTCGTTCATTTTATTCTCTTCTAAAACTGTTACATTTGTGGTTTTCTTCATTAAAAATGATAAACTTTAAGAGATAAAACATGATGATTTGTGCTATGTCACAGATAACACACCTGATCGAAATAAATGAGCCACTTAGCAGAACTTGATAAGCTGTTCTATTTAATGTGAATAAGGCATTTAGAACCTGTTGTTGCAATAACTCTCAGTTAGCCTAGCTTGTTGTGAGGACAATTTTCTCTTAGCCAGCTTGTTATGCAGGTAGTTTCCAGTTAACTTAGCTATTTATTGAGCTGACTTACTTCTAGCCTATCTTCTTGTGGGGATAACTTTTAGTTTCCATAACTTGTTGTTGAACTAACTTTCTTTTAGCCAACTTTCTTGTTGGGAGCATAGGCGCGACCAGCCAGAACTAAACTCATAATATCATGTACCGCCAACCCATCCCTGTCCGATATGGGTTCTGACCGAAGTGTGTCTCCGATGTACAATGCAATCTGCAAAAACCTGTCCTGTCCAACATCCTGCCCGCCAGCCACATCCTCTGTTACCTTTCGTCTCTGGAACTGTCAGTCTGCAGTAACAGAGTTCATCAGTTCACTGATGTCAGTCTCAGACATTCAGGTCTGAACCCTGACAGACCTGGATCTGTCCAGAAAACACAGCTACTCTTGCTGCCCTCTCTATCAACGCAGATTTCAGCCAAACACCTCGCTCTGCTAGACGAGGAGGTCGAATGGCCGTCCTACTACCTAAAAAATGGAACTTTACCTCTCTCTCTGTCCCATGGCTTCCTACTCAGCACTCAAGTATCAAGCAATAAAGGTTTCTGCACCAATCAACGCATACATTCTGGTCATATCTCGCCCTCCAGAAGGCAATATGAACGACTTTATCTCTGAGATCAACGTTACTCTCTGACATACCTGATGATAGCACACCGCTGGTTGTCATAGGAGACTTAAATATTCACACTGGCAAAACTCAGGCCATCAACTTTTTAACCCTCATCACCTCTTTTAGTCTCAGACTGGTCCAGACTCCTCCAACACACAAAGCTGGCAGCACTATGGATCTGGTCCTGACCAGGAACTGGTCCACAGCTGATCTGCCAGTCCCCCCCCTTGTGCACCTGTTAGACCACCTCCTGGTCACATTCTCAGCCCTCCTTCCTCATGACACCCAGGAGGCTCCAAAGCTGGTTTCCTAGCACAGAAAGCTGAGATGTGTCACCCCTACACAGCTGTGTGAGCAGGTTTCCTCTAGCGTCCCTTCCCACTCAGACTCCTCCTTCCTGTCTGTTAATGAGACTGCAGAAACACTCTGCTCCTCTCTGGCCTCCTGTCTGGAAAAACTCTGTCCTCTGCTGTCTAAAGCAGCCAGACTAAATCTTCCCAGTCCATGGCTCACTGAGGTTCTAAGACATCACACAGCAGGTCTCAGGCCAGCAGAAAGAAAAGAAGTCCCTGACTTGTCAGAGTCCCAGCAGAACCTCTCAGTCTTCACATTCAGCCTGACAGCTGCCAACATAGACTATACAATTCTTACAAAAAATTCTGGCCAGTTGTATTGAAACCATTTTACCAAAGATCATTAACTCCAACCAAACAGGCTTTATTCCGGGCAGACAGTCTTTTTACAACATGCGCCACTTGCTTAACATTTTATATATATATATATATATATATATATATATATATATATATATATATATATATATATATATATATATATATATATATATATATATATGTATATATCACAATTTACAGAAACGTCTGAGGTAATAATTTCTTTGGACATAAAAAAAGCGTTTGACCGCAATGAATGGCGATACATGTTTGCAGTCCTACAGAAATTTGACTTTGGTCCTTTGTTTATAAAATAGATTCAGATACTGTACCACTCCCCTGTTGCTGCAGTGCAGACAAATAATGTAATTTCAGACTTATCTAGGCTGAGCAGGGGATGTAGACAGGGCTGTAGCCTATCTCCCTATTTGTTTGATTCAGCAATTGAACCGCTCGCAATAGTCCTTAGGATAGATGATGGGATCAGGGGGATCTCCCGGGGTAGTAGGACACATAAGATGTCACTTTACGCGGATAATCTCCTCTTATATATTTATAATTTGACTGAAATGGTGCCAAGATTTCTCCGTGTAATGGAGGAATTTGGCCAACTGTCGGGTTACAGATTGAATTATACTAAGAGTCTCCTCTTTCCAGTCAATAATATTGATGATGGTTTTACCAGCTTCCATTCTAAATTAGAGAAAAATGTATTTAAGTATTGAGGAATAAATATTACCCGTTCTATGGTGGGGTTACGTACTCATAATCTTGACACTGATGGAACAAACATCACAAGACTGTAAAAGATGGGCAGTCTTAACAATTTCATTAGCAGTGCATGTAAATAGTTAGAATTACAGTATTACCATGATTCCTCTACATTTTTCAATGATCCCTATTTTTATAACGAAGTCAATTTTCAAAACTCTGGACAAATTGATAGCAACATTAATTTGGAATAATTCAAATCCCAGAATGAAAAACAAAAACATTTTAGGAGGTGCCAAAGGAGGCAGACGGACTAGGCCTGCCCAATTTTACTTTTTATTACTGGGCAGAAAACATTGCTAAGTTACTACATTGGAGATATACATATGAAAAGGAGTAGGGCGAGTTATGGGCACAAATGGAATTGCTGTCTAACCCAGTGCCTCTATTAACGTGCCCGTTATCACATGACCATAAAGACCAAATTGTAAACCCAGTTGTAGAAATCTCACTTAGGATATGGCTGCAGTTCAGGAAACATTTCACCCTCGACAGGCCAGCAGATTTTTTCCTATTTCTGACAATCCATTTTTTACCATCTGTTTCAGATAAGGCCTTCCAAACTTTGCACAACAAAGGCCTAAAGATCCTCCACGAACTGTTAACAAATGGCGCATGACACATTTGAAACTTTGATTGGGGATCACGATATACCTACTTCACAAATGTTTAGATATCTACAGATAAGTAGCTTTACAAAAAAAAAGAGAACTTCCTTCACTTCCCTTTCTGCCGCCGAAAGACCAGTTAGAATTTATTCTGGAGCTGGACCCATTTGGCAAGAGACGTATCTCAGCAATATACAATCTGATGCAAGAAATAAAGCCTGTTAAATGGGAAAAGACAAAAAGAGCCTGGGAGAAAGATATCGGGATTGACCTATCTGACGAAGAATGGCAATCTTGTTTAACTCGTATACATACTTCCTCTCTATGCCCTCGATATGGTCTAATTCAGTTCAAGGTGCTCCACTGTCTTCACTACTCAAAAGACAGGCTGGTGAAGATTTATCCTGGTCTAGACTCTGTTTGCCCCAGATGGGGCCATAGTTCAGCTACAGTGGGTCACATAATGTGGAGCTACCCTGATCTTGATAACTATTGGGGACATATTTTGAGGTACTGTCTCGTATTGGTGGTCAAGACTTAACCCCTGAGTGCCAGACGGGCATTTTTGGTGTTGTAGCACCAACTTACAAAGTGAACAGTTTTCAAGCAAATGCTATTGCATTTGCCTCTTTACTTGCACGTAGGTTTATACTTTTTCACTGAAAATCAGATAAGGTGTCATGATTTTTCCCAGTCGTCCCTGAAGGCACCCTCCTGTGCTGATGAGCTGATGATCTCCACCTGGGCCTCCTTCTATTTAAGCAGCAGGCTCAGGATTGTTGTTGCCAGATCGTCAGATTCTCTCTGCTCGCTTCCAGCCTTCTGAGAACACTAGATTACCCTGGTATTCCTGCCCTGTTTCCCCTTCTCCCGAGAACCTGCCCGCCCAGAGTTTTTCCTCTTGCCTCTTCCCCTTGCATGACTACTTGGTGTATGGACCTAGGACTGGACTTTGGATTTGGATTTTGGATTCTGGACAAACCCCCAATTGCCTCGGGTGAGAGGAACTCCCTTTTCTTCCTTCTTGGGCATCTTCCCCTGAAGCTGGATTCGCCCTGTGTGCCATCCTGCACTAACCCTCCTGTCATCCCCAGCAAGACACAGTCGGGGTCCTCAAGGAGGACTTCAAGCCGTCCTTGCCATAGCCTCCTGCTTCCTTGTCCCCCCCGTAATTGTCAATAAAACCTGTAACCAGTCCTGAGGTCTTCTGTGTCCTTTGGGTCCCATCTCCTGTGCCGTTACATAAGGTACCATTGTTCTCACAGTGGTGGAAGGAGATGCTTTCTTTCTTACCCTTGGAAAAGCTTAGGTACAGAGTGATGGCGTCTCAACAGAAATTTTCTGCAACCTGGAATCCTCTTGTCGACTTTGTAAAAACATTTACCTTTGATATCTGAAAAAGTGTGCAATAGAAGTGTGTGAACTGATATATCCTATCGGCTTTTCCTTTTTTTTTTTCTTTCTTCCAAGAGCCAGGGTGGGGGGCGGTTGGGTTTTGTCATATTATACAAGAAGAATGTAATGAGTTTTTCAAATGTAAATTTCTAAATAAAGTTTGAAAAAAAAAAAAACATCTTAAAAAATCAAGAGGAAAAAAAGACATAAAACCTTACATAAAGTACTGTCACAAGCATTTAAAAGCCTGATGGGAGAAGGAATAAAAGTATAAAAAATGTTAATGTTAACCTGAGTTAAAAGTAAGAATTATAATCTCACTGATGCTTTGTGGTGAATAAAAACATTCTGTTTTTAAAAAGACAACACAGAATAACTTTAATTCAAGTTTTTTGTGTTTTTTATGCAAACAAAATATTTTAAAATATTGATTTTGTTCTATGTCAAGCTTCCTACTGTCACGAAGGATTCCTTGAGACAGATAAGATTATGAACAAGTCTATTTCACCAACAGTGTAATAATGATTGTCTCACCAAGCTGATGGTGACACGGCTCAAAGGGGTGATACTGGAGACAGACAAGGTTTCAAAACCAGAATGACAAGCCGAGGAGTCCAAGAGGCGAGGAAGGGTCAAAACCAGGAAGTCAGGCCACAGAAAATCCAGAGACAGGCAAGAGGTCAGAACCAGGGAAGATAAACCCCGGAGAATCCAGAGACAGGCAAGAGGTCAGAACCAGGGAAGATAAACCCTGGAGAATCCAGAGACAGGCAAGAGGTCAGAACCAGGGAAGCAATCCTTGAACGATGTTCGGGGTTGGTGAGTGAGTCAGGGCCTTGGAAGGGACAGAAGGAAAAAGCTGCGAGCAATTACGAGGTCCGACAATGTATGACTGGAGAGCTGCCGTATAGCTGGAGGGATGAAGAGATGACAGGTGAGAATGATCAATAATCAGGAGACTGGCTGCATAGGAAGCTGTCTGGATGTCTCCGTGGCAGAGCTCACTGTGCTCATTGTGGGCCAATGTGACACCTGCATTGGTTCTTCATACACATGGATCATTTTTTGTTATTTTCCCTCTGGCTGTTTCTTCTCATCATTTCCTCTCCAACAGCAGGGGTACTGTCAGCTTTTACTGTCAATGTCTCAGACCTGAAGGTAAGAATCTCAGTCCAGGATTTTTCTGACTGATGTTCCGAAAACAAACAAAACAGCATAATAAAAAACCTCAGACCCTCGAAGTAAGATCCACCAACCTCTGCCACATACCTAGAAGTTCTGGAAGCTGGAGACTGGAGGTCGATGTCAGAATCCCTACGTGCTGATGGGATGTTGGAAGGCTGGACAGGTTTTAGATGATGAAAGTCCCAAATGAGCGATGCATCTAGGATCTGATGGGCCAGGACCCAAGACCAGTCCTCTGGAATTGGGTACTGTCAGGATTACTGTGTAAACTCCTTACAATGGTATCCCAGTGATGAAATCCAATGAAATATGAGACCAGGGCTGATGTGGCACAGACAGAGGTAGCCGGTAGCCAGCAAGGGAGCGTCATGGAGCTTTGTTCTGGTTACAGACTGGACAGGCACTAATAAAGTCTCTGATGTCCTCATCCAGTCCTGTCAACCAGAATTGTCATTGCAGAACTTCCTTGGTTAGTTGAATCCTAGGGTGGCAGAAGAGGCTGGAGCCATGGGTCCACTGCAGGACCTCTGACCTCAATTCCTGAGGGACAAACAGGTGGTCTTGGGGACAAGAATTGGGCCCTTGCTGATCTTCCAAAGCAGCCTTTTCCCGCTCCTCCACTTACCAGGTCAAGTCACCCAACAGATGGAAAGCTGGGAGGATGCTGTCTGGATGGAAGGAGCTGTTTGATATTGCAGGAGCCTGGTAGGTGGGAGAGTGAAAAGTTGAATCTGGCAAAAAACAGAGCCCACTTAACCTGATGAGAGTTCAGTCTCTTTACTGAGGGTCTTAGTACCCTCCAACCAATGACGCCACTCTTCCATCTCCAGCTTGACTGCCAACAAATACCGATCCCCTTTGTCATAGTTCTTCTCTGCTGGAGACAAACATCTAAAGAAGGCGGCACAGGGGTGAAGTTTCTGATCCTCAGATGAACATAGGGAGAGGACTGCTCCACCCCAACATCAGAGGCATCCACTTGCACTACTAACTGTCTCTCAGGGTCAAGGATTAAGAGAATGGGACCAGAGTTGAACTGCTCTTTAGGGAGTGTGAATGCTCCATCTGTGGCTGAGGTCCACTGAAAGGGAACTTTGGAAGAGGTAAAAGTGGTGGGCGTTGCAGCCACCATGCTGTAGCCTTGAATACACCTTCTGTAGAAATGGGCAAATCCCAGGAAATGTTGCAGTTGCTTACGGGTGGCGGGGACTGTCCAGGAGGTGACTGCTGAGACCTTACAGGATCCATTTGGTCTTAGCCTATGATGTTCCCCAGAAAGGAAACAGTAGAGGTGTGAAACTCGCACTTCTCCACCTTTACAAAAGGGAGTTCTCAAGCAGGTGCTGCAGTACAGTTTAGACATTATGTATGTGTTCCTGCGTGGACAAAGAAAAAATCAGGATGCCGTTGAGGCAGAGAAACACGTGTTTATTAAGTAGCCTCTGAAGACGTCAATAATAAGGCTTGGGAAACGGCTAGGGTATTGGTGAGGCCAAAAGGCAGCACTAAATACTCACTGTGTCCAGTAGGCGTGTTAAAGGCAATTATCTACTCATTCCCCTCTTGAATCTGCACCAGGTGATGGGCATTGCAAAGGTCTAGCTTGGTGTAGATTGGGGCCCCTTAAAGCAACTCAAAAGATGCGGTGATGAGGGAGAGAATAACGGTTCTTGACCATGATGTTGTTTAAACCCTGATAGTCAATACAGGGTCTCAGGGAACCATCCTTCCTGCTGACGAAGAAGAACCCTGCACCAGAAGGAGATGAGGAAGGACGGATAATTCCAGCAGCTAGGACATTGCTGATGCAAGTGTCCATGGCCTCCCATTCTGGTGTGGTCAGGGAGTACAGGCGTCCCTTGGGTGGCATGATGCTGGGCAGGAGGTTCATAGGGCAGTCATAGAGTTGATGAGATAAAGAGGTGACCCTAACTTTACTGAACCCTTCCTGGAAATCATGGTAGCCAGGAGGCACCATGTAGAGGTTGGGATTTGTACAGGAGCTGGATGATGTTGTGCGTGCAACCGACAGCTGGACAGATCTGGGGACAGGAAGTGTTCCACTCAAGCATCGACCTGGCAGACCAGTTAATATTGGGGTTATGGCAGCGGAGTAAAGGGTAGCCAAGGATAAGTGGTGTGTTGGGAGACCTCAGGATGTGAAAACAGATGGTCTCCTGGTGGGTGCCAGACACGAGCACAGTGATGGGTGTGCTTTAAAGGGTAACAGTCCCCAGTGGATGACCTTCCAGGGCACTGGCGTGTATGCGATTAGGACGAGGGATCTGATCGATATCTAGCTGCTTGGCGAGTTCCTCATCGATCAGATTAACATCTGCACCTGAGTTGATTGAAGTGGCAAGGGTTTTGGAACCCCCTGCCACCAGGAGCTGGACGTGGAACGGTCTTGTGTTAGTAGCAGAGTTCTTGGATCAACTCAGCAGGATGCCCCTTTCTACTGCCGAGCCTTCACTATAACTGGACACCTGGAGATAAAGTGACCCGCCTGATCACAGTAGAGGCAGAGATTCCTTTGGCGGTGGCTCTCTCACTCCTCAGGCATCAAACTGGTGTGGCCAACCTGATAGGGTTCCACCCTCTCATGAGCAAGTTCAGGGAGATGGATGGAGACCTTTGGGAAAGACCCCTGATCCCTCTTGGCGCTGCTTCATCCTCCTTGTCTAAATATGTCTGTCCACCCGAGTAGTCAGCTCAATGATCCCCATCCAGGGAATACAGGAGGTAAAATGAGATCAGCTCATCCTTGATGCAAGGAGCTATTCCAATGAGGAAGGCAGCACCCTGGGCAGCAATGTTCCAGTCACTTAGACAAGCCTGAGTTCGGAAATCAATGGCCTAGTCCACAACTGTCTGATCTCCCTGCCTCAGACTCATTAATCCTGGGGGCCTACTGAAACAAGTCCAAATAATTTTCGTAACTCTGCCACAAAGGTTTGGAATGAAGCACAGGCTGGCTTTTAAAGTTTAGGTTAAGAGTTACAGAATCGGCAAACAGAAGCGAGCAGTTAGTCAGGAAAGGACTGCAGCCCTCAGGATTCCTGCTGTAGCACTCTGGTGCCCAAGCCCTGGGCTCTGAAGTGACAATCAAACATGAAGCTGGGATCAGAACAGGCGGGGCAGGACCCGAGGCAGAGGCGATGTGTTGGGTCATGAAATTAGCCATTTGTTGAATCCTGGGTGGCAAGAAAGGTTAACGCTCGATCCAGAGCCAAAGCCGACTGACAAGCCTCGACTGCGTTGAAGGCTAACAGGGCCTCATGCTGCTGAAGCTGTCCCTCCACCCGGGTTAGGCAAGACTGAGGAGAGGTGTGATCTGCTGGGTTCATTTTTGGCCAGATTGTATTGAAACAGGTATAGTTTGAACCCAAATGCAGTTCACTCTGAGGCAGGAACGGTTGGTAATGACTTTTATTTATACTGCAGCAAACTGAGCTCCAACGAGGAGAGAATGGAGGTTGGAGACAAGCAGAGGGTTGAAGCGGGGAGCTGAGGCAGCAATAAGAGCAGACAGAAGAACAACCAAGGCCAGGCGAATTACTGCAGAAGAACAATCTGGCAAAGAGTGAGAGTGCTGAAGGGGTTATAAGCAGGACTGATTGGGATGAGCTGCAGGTGAGCAGAGTTGAGCTAATGGGGTGGGAGTAGCTGCCAGGTAGAGTGGAGCAGAGGGAGGGAGAGTGGAAAATACTGCAGTCATTGAATAGGAGGCAGAGATATGACATTTTCTTTTTATGATTTGATTTTTTGTGCTTAATTAATAAAGATTTTGCCCAGATTTTGTCTGGGTAAGTGTACAGCTGATAAACTATTTACAACAAATCTATTCTATTCTATTCTATTCTATTCTATTCTATATAAACCAGTTCACAAGGACAAGATCTTCATTTTAATTTAATCGTACAGCTAGAGCTGCACCAGGACAGAGTGGAGAGGAAAACCTCCATCAGAGCATCACAGGACGTCTCCCAGCAGTCTACAGCAGCAGGACAAAAGGGATGGATCAGGGTCACCAATGCAGACCTACTAGAAGATTCATTAGGAAGGAAAGTTTGAAGATAATCTGAAGCTGGAATGTAATTCTGTCTGACGCTCAGCCCCCTTCCTAGCCCCCCTCCTAGCCCCCCTCCTAACCCCCCTCCTAACCCCCCCCAACCCCCCTCCCTTTCTCAGGCCCGTGGAACTTAAACTGAACTCAGCTCTAAAGGCCGCGTTCACATCAGGTGGCACAGATGAACTGGGGAAAGTTCACAAACATACACACACACTGTTACAGACACACTCACACACACTCACACACTGTTACAGACACACTCACACACACACACACACACACACACACACACACACACACACACACACACACTCACACACTGTTACAGACACACTCACACACACACACACACACACTCATCCCCCCCCCCCATGCTGTGTGTTGTCTTTTGTCTGAATTAGTGCCTTTAGAGGTGTGTTTTTTTGTTGCATCTTTATCCTTCCCCCTTTAGGTGAAGTGGAAAGATACTTCTTTTTTTTATCCAACAGCCACCTATCCTTCCTCATGTCATCTTTCCTGATTTATCAGGCGGCGCCGGTAAAACCGGCTGCAGGGCCGAAGTATCAGTCCGTTCTGTAAACGTGTCAAATGTAAATGTCTGGATGTCTGACCTTAGAAGAGCTGGCTTCAACCTGGAATTTCCCCTCGGGGATAAAGAAAGTATCTTTGATTTGATTTGAAGGAAGAGAGGAAGTCTGCTTCCTGAAGACAGACCAGGATCCAGTTCCTCTTCCCGAAGCCAGACCAAGATCCAGTTCCTCTTCCTGAAGCCAGCCCAGGATCCAGTTCCTCTTCCCGAAGCCAGACCAGGATCCAGTGTTGTGTGAGGAAAATCCTCCAGTGTGGTTTCTGAGGCCCAGAGCTGAATGTGGGTCATGTGACCATGTAGTTCTGTAGGAAGGTTTTCTCCATCACTGAGGAGCTTGTGTTTGTTGTCAGAGCCACAGGAGCAGCATCACTGCTTTTATTTATGTAGCTTTAACATCTTCTGACTCACCCGCTGATTCAAGCTGCCTCACATTATAGTTTCATCAGGAACACCATCTTCATCAGGACCACCATCCTCTTCATCAGGACCATCCTCTTCATCAGGACCACCATCCTCTTCATCAGGACCACCATCCTCTTCATCAGGACCACTATCCTCTTCATCGGGACCACCATCTTCATCAGGACCACCATCCTCTTCATCAGGACCACCATCCTCTTCATCAGGACCATCCTCTTCATCACGACCACCATCCTCTTCATCAGGACCACCATCCTCTTCATCAGGACCATCCTCGTCATCAGGACCACCATCCTCTTCATCAGGACCACCATCTTCATCAGGACCACCATCCTCTTCATCAGGACCACCCTCTTCATTAGGACCACCATCTTCATCAGGACCACCATCCTCTTCATCAGGACCACCATCTTCATCGGGACCACCATCTTCATCAGGACCACCATCCTCTTCATCGGGACCACCATCCTCTTTATCAGGACCACCATCTTCATCACGACCACCATCCTATTTATCAGGACCACCATCTTCATCAGGACCACCATCCTCTTCATCAGGACCACCCTCTTCATTAGGACCACCATCTTCATCAGGACCACCATCCTCTTCATCAGGACCACCATCTTCATCAGGACCACCATCCTCTTCATCGGGACCACCATCCTCTTCATCAGGACCATCCTCGTCATCAGGACCACCATCCTCTTCATCAGGACCATCCTCGTCATCAGGACCACCATCCTCTTCATCGGGACCACCATCTTCATCAGGACCACCATCCTCTTCATCAGGACCATCCTCGTCATCAGGACCACCATCCTCTTCATCAGGACCACCATCTTCATCAGGACCACCATCCTCTTCATCAGGACCACCCTCTTCATTAGGACCACCATCTTCATCGGGACCACCATCCTCTTCATCAGGACCACCATCCTCTTCATCGGGACCACCATCTTCATCAGGACCACCATCCTCTTCATCGGGACCACCATCCTCTTTATCAGGACCACCCTCTTCATTAGGACCACCATCTTCATCAGGACCACCATCCTCTTCATCAGGACCACCCTCTTCATTAGGACCACCATCTTCATCAGGACCACCATCCTCTTCATCAGGACCACCATCTTCATCAGGACCACCATCCTCTTCATCGGGACCACCATCTTCATCAGGACCACCATCCTCTTCATCAGGACCACCATCTTCATCACGACCACCATCCTCTTCATCAGGACCACCCTCTTCATTAGGACCACCATCTTCATCAGGACCACCATCCTCTTCATCAGGACCACCATCTTCATCAGGACCACCATCCTCTTCATCAGGACCACCATCTTCATCAGGACCACCATCCTCTTCATCAGGACCACCCTCTTCATTAGGACCACCATCTTCATCAGGACCACCATCCTCTTCATCAGGACCATTATCTTCATCAGGACCACCATCCTCTTCATCGGGACCACCATCTTCATCAGGACCACCATCCTCTTCATCGGGACCACCATCCTCTTTATCAGGACCACCATCTTCATCAGGACCACCATCTTCATCACGACCACCATCCTCTTCATCAGGACCACCATCCTCTTCATCAGGACCATCCTCGTCATCAGGACCACCATCCTCTTCATCAGGACCACCATCTTCATCAGGACCACCATCCTCTTCATCAGGACCACCCTCTTCATTAGGACCACCATCTTCATCAGGACCACCATCCTCTTCATCGGGACCACCATCATCATCAGGACCACCATCCTCTTCATCGGGACCACCATCTTCATCAGGACCACCATCCTCTTCATCGGGACCACCATCCTCTTCATCAGGACCACCCTCTTCATTAGGACCACCATCTTCATCAGGACCACCATCTTCATCACGACCACCATCCTCTTCATCAGGACCACCATCCTCTTCATCAGGACCACCATCTTCATCAGGACCACCATCCTCTTCATCGGGACCACCATCTTCATCAGGACCACCATCCTCTTTATCGGGACCACCATCTTCATCAGGACCACCATCCTCTTCATCGGGACCACCATCTTCATCACGACCACCATCCTCTTCATCAGGACCACCATCCTCTTCATCAGGACCATCCTCGTCATCAGGACCACCATCCTCTTCATCAGGACCACCATCCTCTTCATCAGGACCACCATCTTCATCAGGACCACCATCCTCTTCATCAGGACCACCATCTTCATCAGGACCACCATCCTCTTCATCAGGACCACCCTCTTCATTAGGACCACCATCTTCATCAGGACCACCATCCTCTTCATCAGGACCACCATCTTCATCAGGACCACCATCCTCTTCATCGGGACCACCATCCTCTTTATCAGGACCACCATCTTCATCAGGACCACCATCTTCATCAGGACCACCATCTTCATCACGACCACCATCCTCTTCATCAGGACCACCATCCTCTTCATCAGGACCATCCGCGTCATCAGGACCACCATCCTCTTCATCAGGACCACTTTCTTCATCAGGACCACCATCCTCTTCATCAGGACCACCCTCTTCATTAGGACCACCATCTTCATCAGGACCACCATCCTCTTCATCGGGACCACCATCTTCATCAGGACCACCATCCTCTTCATCGGGACCACCATCTTCATCAGGACCACCATCCTCTTTATCGGGACCACCATCTTCATCAGGACCACCATCCTCTTCATCGGGACCACCATCCTCTTTATCAGGACCACCCTCTTCATTAGGACCACCATCTTCATCAGGACCACCATCCTCTTCATCAGGACCACCATCCTCTTCATCAGGACCACCCTCTTCATTAGGACCACCATCTTCATCAGGACCACCATCCTCTTCATCAGGACCACCATCTTCATCAGGACCACCATCCTCTTCATCAGGACCACCCTCTTCATTAGGACCACCATCTTCATCAGGACCACCATCTTCATCACGACCACCATCTTCTTCATCAGGACCACCATCCTCTTCATCAGGACCACCATCTTCATCAGGACCACCATCCTCTTCATCAGGACCACCCTCTTCATCAGGACCACAATCCTCTTCATCGGGACCACCATCTTCATCAGGACCACCATCCTCTTTATCGGGACCACCATCCTCTTTATCAGGACCACCATCTTCATCAGGACCACCATCTTCATCACGACCACCATCCTCTTCATCAGGACCACCATCCTTGTCATCAGGACCACCATCTTCATCAGGACCACCATCCTTTTCATCAGGACCATCCTCTTCATCAGTTCTAGTTCTGGGTCAGACCTGTTTTTAATTCCTGGTGTGACGGCTTGAAGAGGAAGAAACATGACTTCTTGTTGTCTTTCTATCATGTCCAACCAGTCTGTCCATCCTAAATCTCCTTCTAAATCTGTAGGGAGGTGTGCCTCTGGTGACTGCTGCCTCTTCCTCCTGTTATGTATTTTGTTTGTTTGTTAATTCTTGGATGAATTGTACTGGAGGACATTTCATTGATCTGGGGTGCTAGCTTCTGATTGGATGAAATTAACACATGATGTTGATCATTATATATGATGTAAATGAACTTCAAGATAAGAGTGTTGGAAGGTTTTGAATTTTAGGCAGCACTTTTACTCAGTATGAAAGAAGCGAGACGGTTTAGTCTTATATTTCTCTTTAATGCACCCAAACATGCACCTCCACATAGAAAATGATCATAGATCCAGCTTTTTATTCATTTCCATCATGTTTGAGAAGAAAACAAACTTTCAAGCTGCACAAAGAGGCAGAATTCGAATGGAAAACCAGGCGTGTCTGAAAGATCATGTGCTATTGTCAGTAATTTACAAACGGTCACATAATCCCTCCTGACAGGGTGTCCTGGTTCTGGTCTGCCTCATTGACTCCTGCCTTATTTGGGCGTGCTTCCTGCTCACTGCAGTTATCACCAATCAACTCCAATCCTCTTCACCTGTTCTCCTCCCTTCTTAAACACCATGCACCCCTCAGTTCTCTGCAGATTATCTGCAAGCCAACCTTAACTCCTGTCTCTAGCTTATTTTTGTAGCTACCTTCCACCTCTGGCCCTCCTGGATTGATCTGACCTGCTCAGAATCCCATAGATAGATAGATAGATAGATAGATAGATAGATAGATAGATAGATAGATAGATAGATAGATAGATAGATGGATGGATGGCTGGATGGATTAATGGCTGGATGGATGGATGGATGGATGGATGGATGGAGTAGTTTCAGCAGGTTGAAGGTTAAATTGCTACGCTCCACTGACTCGTTGGTCTCCCGAAAGCTCTTGGCTGGTTGTTGGTATGGAGCTGTGATGAAAGTAGAACTTTCACAACAGATTTTTTTTCATGCTGTCAGAGTCCTGATCCGGAATGAAGATGCACTTTCTCCCTACATTTTATTGTCTGACCACTTTATTTGTCCTTTCTGGATAAGTCCGGTGGTCTGATGAGACGTTGACAGCATCTGTCCCCTGCTGACCTCCTCTGTCTTTCTGGTGGTGGTGATGTCCATCCCGTCTCCACCAGATAAAATACTTTTACATTTTACATCTTTATCTATTAGAATTTCTTCCTTATTTTCCAGAAAATTCCTTTTTTTTTTTTTTTTTTTTTTTTTTTTTGCTTTTTTCCTGCAGAACCATCATGGAAATGAGTTGGATTAATTTTATCAGGGCGTCGGCTTGACCTTTTATGGCCAACACGTGGGCATAGCCAGATGTTTCCTCACGTGGTGAAATTTACTGTTGATCCTGGTTTATGAAGGAAACAGGTGTGGGACGTGCTGCTGTAGAAACCTGGAAGTTTTTTTGCGCCACGTTTCCTGTTTTCCGTACGTATGCCACCTGTAGTCATCGTTGCTACGTACAGGTTTATAAATGAGGCTCCTGGACTTGTGGGGCAGCTTGTATTAAGTACAAGAGGACTGAAACAGTCTGAGGTTGTCCTTGTGTCCTCCTCCTCTCCAGTAGGACACTGAGCTGCAGTGATAGTGCTGTAAAATAATATAATCCGACAATAAAATGTTCATGAAGACAAACACATTTAACATTTTACCGTGTTGCAAACGTAAGATTTTATCTGAATGTTGCACGGTTCAACCTTCCTGATCAGTTTGCTACAGAATTTCAGGTTAGAAAACATTAGTGACGTATGGAGACAACAACAGGAACAGCAGACTGTCAGAGAGCAGCGCCACCACTCCCTCCGCCAGCCATCAGCACGTGCACTCGTCCATAATCTCTCCCTCTGTTGTTGATGTCAACTTCCCTGAAGAACATACATTTAGTCCCACACTTGGCAGCTGTCGCGGTGCGTGGCATGCTGTTTGGTAAGGCGAGAGGGAGGAAAGGGCTGTTCTTACAGAGGAAGTCTTCCTGGATCATGTGACGACTTGGGTGTCAAGGTGTTTTTTGGGTTTGTACTAATTGGGGGGTTATAAATGTTGGTGTAATAAGAATATTTCCTTATAATGATGATCGAATCATGTGGAATTCACCTTTATAATATTTTGTGCAATGATATATGATGGTTTTGGTTGCTCAGTTGTTTGCACATTTCTCTTCTTCTGGACGCTGAGCCTGGTGGGAGAACTTAGGGTTTAAAAAGAGTAATCCTCCCCATGATGAGGCACACCTGGGAATGACACAACTTGTCCACGGCTGGAAAAACTGGAAGTTTCCCTACCGAAATGTTGTATTTGCTATCTGGCTGATTTTCACAGAAAGTGAAGAAATAAACGTCACAAGCATCGTACGGAGGTGTTTGTGGAGCTGCCAGGTGGAAGTGAAGGGGAACGTGGAGAACTGATGATGAACAACCAGGTCTAGGTGGAGCTTATTTCTCTTGTTGCGACCGAGATGTGAGGTGACAAGTCGTCCCCCACCCCCCCTTATGCTTGGAGCCTGAGCTGAAAACATGTTGGTTTAAATGAGCGCTGTGATGCAGCGGTGTTTGCACCAGGTTTTTACCAGTTTTTACCTGTTTTTTTTTTTCTTTTTTTCTTTTTTTTGTCTTTGAGTTCTTTCAGTCCCGCTGGTCTCACGGTGGTAAAAATGCACCTCCTGCCTTCATGTTTCCATCTAGACTAACACGAATCTTTGGATGTGTGAAAATGACTTTCAGTTTGCAAATGAAGTTTCACCCATGCACCCCGTCTTCCCGTCCTGCTTCCTGGAATGTGTGCGTTAGGTAGGGAACATAATACTCCTGCAGCCACAACACGTGACTAAGTTTTAAGTTTCCTACAGCTGCTCCTGTGTGCACATCTGCATGGCTCAGCCAATAACATGATGCAGAGGGAGGAGACGCCCCGGCATCTACCCCCAACACCACCACCATGGCTTACATTATTCATGCTGGGGCAAGGCTGGAGGTCTCATGGGGCATGCACACACCCTTTCAGCTGTCTGTCACTGTCTGTATTTCCTTTCTGCAGTTGTTATAGGTTTTGCTGTGACATCACACACCAGGAAAGAACATCCTTCAGAAGCAATGTGAGCTGAGATGGTCTGCATAGCTGCTCAGAAGATGGACAGCTGGGTGAGGTGAAGCTGCAGACAGTGTTAACAGTCACACTGATATTACAGCGTCAGTTGAAACACTACTGAACCCTTATTAGTCTGTATTTTATACAATAATTGTTGAGAATAACCCACTTCGTGGTACCGTCCTCTTCATCACCACCCCCTCATAGTATCATCCTCTTCACCAGCGCCATCTTCTAGGCCCGCGTCGGACCCCGTCTTCACACAGAAATGTCTAAAGTTCTGATCCTACTATGTAGATGTGAAGCTGAAATGGAGTCATCAGACCAGCAGCGTTTCTCCATCTTGTATTGTCCGCTTCTTGTGGAGGTTGTGAAGGAGGTATAGCGACTGTTTACAGGAAAATTTGTTTTTGTAAACTAATCATGTCAACAACAACTTATTGTAGCTTTGTGATGAACTTATTTGAACTTGTCTCGGCTCCTTTGGTGTTGTGTTCTGTTATTTACAGACCACCCAGGTACAATAGTAACTTTATTGTTGACTTTGCTGATTTCTTGGCAGGAATAATGCCAAAATATGACAGAATTTTAATAGTTGGTGATTTTAATATTCATGTCTGTTGTCCAGCAAAGGACTTTTAAATTTCATTGATTCTTTTGATCTTGTTCAGTTTGTCCAAGGCCCAACTCATGAACATGGACACATGTTTGATCTGGTTTTATCATGCGGTTTTAGTGTTTGCAACTTAGAGGTTTGTGATGCAGCGTTTTGAGACCGTATGACTGTTGTCTTTGACATGCCTTTCCATGCCTTTCCCGTATCATAGAGTTCGACCTTGTGCTCCTGTCCAATGCTGTCATGTTGTGAATTCCTCCACTGCAGCTCAGTTCTCTGCAGAATTTAACTTGGTTACGTTCGAATCTCTGGGCTGCAATGAAGATGTTGAGACTTTTTCCTTTCACTTCAGTTGTTTATGTCAAAGTATTCTAAATGAAATGGCTCGTCTAAAACCTAGGCTTTCGAAACCCAGACCTGATTCCTGGAAAAATGACATCACATGAGCTGCTGGACGTGACTGTAGGAGAGCTGAGCGTAAGTGGAAGAAGACCAGGTTACAGGTGTCCTTCCAAGTGTTAAGGGACAGCTGGCGTTGCTATCAGAGAACTATGAGAGCTGCTAAAACACAGTACTTTTCCTCTAACTGTCACAATCCTCATGTTCTCTTTAAAACTGTTTATAATGTTCATAATGCCACCTAATCAGCTTGCATGAAGAGCTGAACTGAAGTGTGGGACAAATTTTTAAATGTTTTCTTAAAAAGGTTTTGACTATTAGAGCCCTCATTGATCCTCTTTCCTTTGACCCATTCACCTCGATCACATGTTCTGCTGGTTTTCATCAGTTTGAACCTGTCCCTCTCTGTCTTCTCTCAGAGAAATAATTGGTCATATGAAGCCTGCTGGGTCTCCCAGGGATCCTACTCCACCTCATCTTTTTAGAGAGGTTTTACTCTATGAGGCACCTTCTGTGCTCGATGTTTTCAATTATAGTTTGTTAAATGGGACTGTACCGGCATCTTATAAGCATGGAGCGGTGGGACTGTACCGGCATCTTATAAGCATGGAGCGGTGGGACTGTACCGGCATCTTTTAGGCATAGAGCTTAGACTCCATTGATTAAAAAGCCTGGCTTAAACTCTTCTGTACCTTTCAAATTTTAGGCTGATTTCTTCCTTTTCTTTTCAAGATTCCAGAGAAATCAGTTTATTTCCAGCTGAAGTCATTCTTGGATGAACACAATATTTTGGAGATGTTTTAGTCTGGGTTTAGAACCCTCCACAGCACTGAGTCGTACATGTTGAAGGTTTGTAATGATATTTATTTAGCTACTGACTCCGGTCACTCTGTTGTCCTGGTTTTGTCGGACCTAACAGCTGCCTTCGACACAGTGGACCATCGAAACCTCCTGTCTCCCCTGGAGACCTGGGTCAGCATTCAGGGTGGTGCTTTACATTGGTTCTGGTCTGACCTATTAGAGAGAAGTTTCAGCGTTTCTGTTGGAGCCGCAGAGTCTCGTGCAGCACCTCTCACATGTGGAGTACCTCAAGGCTCTATACTTGGTCTTCTTCTTTTCTCCCTGTATCTACTTCCTCTTGGCTCTATTCTACAAAAACATGGCATCTTGTTTCATTTTTATGCTGACAGCCAAATTTATGTGGCATTCGAGAAGAAGGGAAATGCTTACCCTGCCAACCAGCTACTGCAGTGCATTGCTGAAATCAAGACTTGGATGTCTTTACATTTTTTGCATCTAAATGATAAAAGACAGAGGTTATGTTTTTCCAACCCAGTGATGTCTCCAAAGTCGATATTGATCTGGGTCCTTTAGGTCCAAATCTGACTACAACAAACCCGGGTGTGAGAATTGACAGTGACCCTAAATAAAGATGTGCAGGTCACATCGGTTGTGAAGTTCAGCTTTTTTCAGGTGGGACAATTAGCGAAAGTTAAACCTCTTCTGTCTTTGTGACACTGAGATTTTAATCCATGTTTTTATCACAACTCGTTTAGACTACTACAATGCACTTTATATTGGTCTCAGCCAGTCGTTAGTGACGCGCCTTCAGTTGATTCAAAATGCTGCTGCTCGACTTTTAACTGGAATTAAAAAACGAGAGCACATCTATCCGGTTTTATTTTCACTTCATTGGCTCCCAGTTCGTTTTAGAATTGATTTTAAAATTCTTCTTTGTTTCTAAATGCCTTCATGGAAGGCAGAAAGAAGAAGTGGAGAAATGGTCATGCTTTTTCCGTTGTTACTCCTAAGCTGTGGAACAAGCTGCCACTGGACATCAGACGGACTGCCTCATCGGCAGCTTTTAAATCCTCTCTTAGAACATCTTTTCTCTTTGGCTTCTAAATCAGTTTGAGAGGCTGCTTATTTAATTTTATTTTATTGTTTTCTGCTCTTACTGTTTTATATTTTGTTATTAATTTACTGATTCTATGTATTTTAAACAGTCTTTTAAAGGGTTCCTATTCTGGTATTTGGAGTTTTCTGAGCTTTCTACAGTGTTACAGTGTTGAATCCTAATCAGACGTGTGAACGACACTGTTTTTTATCACCTAAACGCATGTTTGAGTTTGAGTTTGAGTTTCAGCACGCTCTCCGTTTGGTTTCCATGGCAACAAAAAACGCGTGGTTTTAGAGAGTTTTTCTACTTGGAAATCCTTGTGACGTCCCGGGGGATAAGGTTTGCTGATTGGTTACCTTCTACTGGTTAACAAGGGCATGTACAAATACATCAGGCAGGTGGAAAACGTGGGATAAAGTTATTTCCAACAATGGCTGGTGAGTTTACCAAAGAGAGACATCCTGCTGCATTCGTTGCTGTGGGTTGCTGTTTTCCACTTCGTTTTCAGGCTCTGATTCAGGTTCCAACATGTAGGGCTGTATGCTATGTGTTGACATTGTAGTTTGTTTTTTTTATTGAGTTCATATTAGCCTAATCCTTCTGTTTATGAGATGTTACAATGATGGTGAAAGCAGGTGCGGTGTGCGCTCCCGATGTAGTGCAGTGGCGGGAGGCGGGGCTTAATGCGGAAGAGTCTCAATCCACTCGTTTTGCCCACAGGCTGATCTGACAGCCTACGGAGAGGGTCGGTCTGAAGTAAATAAAGCCATTTGTGACAATAACTCGATCAATCCCAGCCCTTCTGGTCTCAGAAATAAAAATAAATTAGCCTGAAATGCACAGAATAGTTATACTTTAACTATTTTATGTGGCTTTGTGTGTTTGTGCAGCACTTTGGCCAATCTTGATTGCTTTTAAAGTGGTCTATAAATAAAGATAAGTTGAGTAGAGTTGAGTTCTGGTGAGTCTGTGTGAATTGTAGCCTGAGTTTCCTGTTCTTACTGACAGGAGGGAACCCGGTTTGGGCTTCTGCTGCTGGAGACCATCTGCTTCCAGGCTGGATGTGTTCAGAGATGATGTTCTGCAAATCGTGGCTGGAACCAGTGCTTATTGGGGTTCCTGTTGTCTTTCTATCATCTCCAACCAGTCTGTCCATTCTCCTCTGACCTCTGACAATAAGGTCAGGGTCAGTTGGATGTTTTCTCTTCTTTAGACCTTCTCTGGAAACCCTGGACACGGTTGTGGGTGAAAATCCCAGTAAATACTCAGACAAACAACCTTAAATCTCCTGTCTTCCTCATCCTGATGCTCAGTTTGAACTTTGTTTTCACCATGTCTGCACGACTTCATGCTGCCGTCTGATTGGCTAGTGATGTATGAGTTAACAGGATACCAAGGAGATGAATAAAATCTGCAACATTTTGATTGAAACAAGAGAAAAATTTTACAAGACGAGGTTTCTGTCATGACTTTGATCTTACTAAAGAAGGATGAAATGCATTAAAACTTTCTTCAACTGCTGCTTCACAAACTGCAGACATCTGGGAATCCTGAGATCGGCGAGGGTCTGAAACCGCTTCCTGTAAGAAACACACAGTCTGACTAAAGATGCAGACGCTGCGGGAACAAGTCCGGGATAACATCGTACGGCAGTAACACTTTCTGTCCAGGGTTCATTTAGTATGTTAGGTAAGATTTGTTCACTTTTTGATTAATGATTTGTATCTAACCTGACATAGATGGAGATCATGGCGAAGCTGAGAGAGTGTGTGTTCACACGTCCGGTCTCCATCCCAGCTAGAAAACTGACCTATTTACTGCCCTCACTAATGACAAACACAGAGGTCAATTAAGCAGTTTAATCTGCTTTTGAACTAAACTTTTGGTCTTTTATACAATTTGCACTTAGAGGCCACGCTACCAATCTCGCTTTTATGCCACAAACGATGGTTCGGCTACTGCGTTTCGGTAAATACAGGCATGTTCACATCAACAAATTGAACTAGGAGCCAGAGTTTAATGCTTTTGTAAGTTTGCACAAGTGATAAAAATGAATTTATAAAAAGAAGGGATGATGTTCCTGCAGAATAATGGGATGCTGAAAAGGGAATGTAAGAAGTGAATCATGTTTGGATGTGTAAGAGGGTCACTGTCAGGAATCATGATCAGAACTTTGCTCCCAGCTAGTGCGAAGTATTGATCCTAGCCTGTTTCATCAGCAGCATCCTCGTCTCTGCTTTCTCTTCCTGTAACTTTCCATCTCACTCTGCTTCCACGCTGCGCCGCCTCATCGCTTCCCTGTAGTCGTCTGACCGATGAGGTCATGCAAATGATGTCATATTTGTTCATACCAGCTGAACTCATCCTGACCCGCCTCATAGACAAGTACTTCTATACTCAGTTTCATGTCTGAGAAAAAAAGAAAAAATATAAAGAAAACCATTATATCATGATTTATGAACATCATCAGGCCATTTTTCATCCACAGTAGGAGATAAACAAGTCAGATGATGCAACGGAGATCTTTTTATCATCTAATGGCAAATGTGAATCTCCAGGGTGATTCATTAGCAGTGATTAGCATGTGTTTAGCATTGTTAACATCCATTAGCATATGTAAACATTAGTTTCAGGATGATGTTCAGTGCAGCTGTTAAAAGTGGTTAGCATGTGTAAAAAGTAGTTCGGGGGTGATGTTTAGCGTTGTTAGCATTTTCTTTTCTTCTAACCTCTGTCTGTAAACATCTTGGAAGTGAGGAGAGCAGCTGCTGGAGTTTTAGGAGAGGAATGTTGTCCCGTTCTGGTCTGATGCAGGATTCCAGCTGCTCCACTGGACCTTGTTGCAGGAGGCAAATAAACCGAGCCGGGTCGGGAAATCCTTCCTGCATTTTCTCAGTCATGTTTGCCTTTTGAGTATCTTCTTTACTACTTTGTATTTTCATCCTAACACACTGTTTATATGCAGGGTGTGGCTATCAGGTATGCGCTGCTGGAGGGGGAGGAGGGGAGCCAGGAGAAGAAGCTACGAAATATAAGAAATGAACAACTCCATTTGGGTCGGAACATTTGGATTGGTCAGAGTTTTTACAGTAAACTGAGGGGTCTAACTATATATATTTTATTGTCCATGATTACAGAATGTATAGACTACTATCAGGACGAGGAACCGCTTCACCCAGAGGAACACGTCTCTGAGCAACATTACCTACTAGAGATTTAATGCTGTCAGACAGGTTAATCAACCTGATCAATAAGCTGAGTTTCTACTTCAGAGCAGGACTTCAAAAATACTTTTACCTGCACATGTGGTCTGGACAGTGCCACATTGATGCTGATGAGTGTTTTCTGACTCATGCTACAGTGGTGATGAGAAGAATGTTGGTTTTGTCCTGAAACCTTCAGACAAACTGTTTGTTATTCAAAGCAAAGACAATGAATAAAACATTTTATTTGTCTGTTGTCTGCAACTGATGGAGCCTAAAAGGATACAAATCTGCAGCTGTTATGAAACAGCACACACACACACTGAGTGTGTGCAGTACCACAGTTGGTTTGTGAAAGACACGGCAGAGAACCATCCTCCATGTTTCATCTTCTGGCTGCTAATCAGCATGCTGAGGGGTTTGGAGGTGCAGGCAGGTATGTGACTGATACATTTTATGTTTTACTTTGAGAAATACAAAGTGAGGTTACACAGTGGCCTCACAGCAAGAAGGTCACTGGTTTGATCCTTGGCTTGAGCAGGGTTTGACCTTTGTGTGTGGAGTTTGCATGTTCTCCCTGTGTATGCATGGATTTTCTGGGTACTCTGGCTTTCTCCCACCCAAAGACATGCATGTTAGGTTGATTGGACGTGCTGACGTTCCGGTAATGTATTGTGTCATTTCCTGTTTGCCTAGCGTGTGTTACTGCGGATTGCTACGAGCCGTTGGCTCCTTAAACTTCTTTCTAACTTCTATCTATTGTTAACCAACCACTCACTTCAGCGCACAATATCTTCCCAAACCACTGTTCTATATATTGCATTTATTTTTGGGATCTTTGGCTTTCTGTTTACTTGACTTGACATCTCAAGCACTCGGTTTTAGCATGGCTGCTAGCTCTCTTCCCACACCCTGGTCCCTTGCCTTTTCTTGCTCGGTGTGTCTGATGTTTAGCTACTCCTCTGCCTCCTTTAGTGATAACGGTAGGTGTATTAAGTGTAGCAGCTTGGCAGCTTTGGAGCCGAGGCTCTAGGTAGTTCCATAGTCAGAAACGTGGCACTAGAGACACCGGGGACCATAGTCAAATGCATTCCTGGGGCCAGAGCGGGCGATGTCGAATTGTATTTAAAAACTGCTGACTAAGGCTGTAAGATTGTAATTCACGTCGGCGGTAACGACACCCGGTTACACCAATCGGAGGTCACTAAAATTAATGTTGCTTCGGTGTGTAACTTTGCCAAGAGCATGACGGATTCTGGTCCCTTGCCAAATTTAATCAGCGATGACATGTTTAGCCGCATGTCATCCTTCAACCGCTGGTTGTCTAGGTGGTGTCCCGATAACAACGTGGGTTTTATAGATAATTGGAGCGCTTTTTGGGGAAAGCCTGGTCTTATTAGGAGAGATGGCATCCATCCCACGTTGGATGGAGCTGCTCTCTTATCTAGCAATATGGACTCTTTTATTAGTCAGCTAAATTGACAACTCAGGGTTGGGACCAGGAGGCAGAATTGTAGTCCTACACACTTTTCTGCAGCTTCTCACCTGCCACCGACCACCCAAAACCCCATTCCGACCTTATACAACTCCCCAGCAGTAAGAATTAAACAACACAAAAACACTTCTGGGGTTAATCGTGAAAACCTTATAAAAATAAAAACAATGGATCTAATAAAATCTGAAAATAAGACAAAGTGTGGCCTAATGAATATCAGATCCCTCCCAAATAAGTCTATATTAGTCAATGACTTGATAGGTGATCACCACATTGATTTATTCTGTCTTACGGAAACCTGGTTACAGCAAGAGGATTATGTTAGTATTAATGAAGCTACGCCAGCTAACTATTTAAACTTTCACATTCCTAGAACTACAGGCAGAGGAGGAGGTGTTGCAGCTATTTTTCAGTCAGAATTATTAATTAGTCCTAAGCTCAAAACTATCTATAAATCCTTTGAATTCCTGATATTAAATTTATCTCATCCAAAATGGAATTCAGAGAAACCGCTCCTTTTAGCATTAGTGTATCGCCCACCTGGAAAGAAAGTTTAATTGTATACAAAAAAGCCTTAAGAACGGCAAGAACAGCTTATTATTCACCATTGATAGAGGAAAACAAAAACAACCCTTGGTTTCTTTTCAGCACTGTAGCCAGGCTTACTAGGAGCCGGAGTGCTGTTTGAGATCAAATCCACAATATTCTTCCTTCTACTTATAATGTTGAGCCTGTTGTGGTCTCTGAAGCATCCTTAGAACCAGGATCTGACTTGTGTCTAAATAGTTTCTGTCATGTCCAACCCTCTGAATTAACTAAAATAACTATTTATCCTAACCCTCTCCTCTGTGCTACAAAGTTAGCAACTTATAATGAAAAGTTAAAGGTCCGACAGTCCTGCATGCAACTAACCAATAATGTACCCTGTAAAAAATACATAACAGCCTAAAAGAAACAACAAAACCGCAAATTACAGTTAAATAACAATAATACAAATATACAGTTTTTTTGGTTGGATTTAAAAGTCAGAATGTAGTCAAGTTCCACGCAGACCTCCATTCACCAGCTTGTCACTGGTCCACCCGACTCCAGTTTCAGAGACTGGCTTTAGGATGAGTCAGAAACGAAGGACCACTTTCCCAGACAGGGTATATGACTAGTCCCAGACTAAGGTCTGGTTTCCTGGACTGGGTTTAGAACTAGACCCAGACTAAGGTCTGGTTTCCTGGACTGGGTTTAGAACTAGTCCCAGACTAAGGTCTGGTTTCCTGGACTGGGTTTAGAGCTTGTCCCAGACTAAGGTCTGGTTTCCTGGACTGGGTTTAGAGCTTGTCCCAGACTAAGGTCTGGTTTCCTGGAATGGGGTTAGAACTAGTCCCAATCTAAGGACCGCTTTCCTGGGCTGGGTTTAGAACTAGTCCCAGACTAAGGTCTGGTTTCCTGGACTGGGTTTAGAGCTTGTCCCAGACTAAGGTCTGGTTTCCTGGACTGGGGTTAGAACTAGTCCCAATCTAAGGTCCGGTTTCCTGGGCTGGGTTTAGAACTAGTCCCAGACTAAGGTCTGGTTTCCTGGACTGGGTTTAGGACTAGTCCCAGACTAAGGTCTGGTTTCCTGGACTGGGGTTAGAACTAGTCACAATCTAAGGACCGCTTTCCTGGGCTGGGTTTAGAACTAGTCCCAATCTAAGGACCGCTTTCCTGGGCTGGGTTTAGAACTAGTCCCAGACTAAGGTCTGGTTTCCTGGACTGGGTTTAGGACTAGTCCCAGACTAAGGTCTGGTTTCCTGGACTGGGTTTAGGACTAGTCCCAGACAAGGAAGCGGTTTTCAGAGACATTTTATTCTGGACTACGGTGAACCGGCAGTTATAAACATGTCTCTTCTGCCTGGTATGTCGATCCAGTTTCAGGTTTTCCGGGCGGTCCGTGGAAGTGGATTTACTGGAAGTGACATGAGATATGAATCTGAGAAACGTGGAACAGGTCTCACTGGGTTTTATTTCTGTTGTTTTTACTGGAATTGGTGCTTGATCTTTTCCTCTCTTGCAGTTTTTCAGTTTGTTAAATCTTTGCTAGTTTGCTCCAACTTGTGCACGTCACATCATGTTTTTACCCTGTTATGTTTTCTCCAGACGGAGCACCCTGCCTTGTTCTGTCAGGGGACTTCAATGCTCATGTGGGCAATGACAGTGAGACTCGGGGGATTGATTGGAAGCCCCCATAGACCGTAGAAAGATAGATAAAAGATGGACGAAAGATGGATGGAGCCTTCGGCGGTTAAAAGTGAAGCCTATGCAGAAGTGCTTAAAACTTCAGTTCCCCCTTCATCCACTAGGGGCTGCAAAACAACAAATCCCCATAGACTCCCATGTTAAAAAGACCAACTTCACAGCAGAAATAAACGTGTTTACAGCAGAAATAAACATGATTACTGAAATGATCGGAGAAAGGACCCAAAAGCAGCACAAGAGATCTGGGCAAGTTAACAGTTTTAGCCACTTGGTGAGGTTCGGTGCTGGAGTTGAACTCTGGTTCCCAATGAGCAGAGCAGAGGAACCTTCCTCTGGGGCGACAGAGTAGACACCAAGCACAACAAGATGACTGAAGATCCACAACTCACGGTTGGTGGTCCTCCAGGACAGAAACCCAGTAACCACTGGGGAGCAGGCTCCAAGGGCAAGGCAGGAAGTGGTAGTTGGGGACGGATCAGGTCGGTAACGGGCAGGCAATTGTGGTCGGAGTGCTTGAAGGTCAGGCATGAGAGCAATGACAATGTGGCAGTGAGTCAGTGGTGGAAGCTGCATATATACACAGGCTGAACTGATGGGGATTGTGAACAGGTGGCAGAGGCAGGTGAGAGCAGTGAACTGATTAGGGGTGTGGCAAGCAGCAATGCTGGAGGAAGCAAGGCTGATTGTGACAGATTACAGCAGGAATAAACATGTTTACAGCAGGAATAAACATGATTACAGCAGGAATAAACATGTTTACAGCAGGAATAAACATGTTTACAGCAGAAATAAACATGTTTACAGCAGGAATAAACATGTTTACAGCAGGAATAAACATGATTACAGCAGGAATAAACATGTTTACAGCGGAAATAAACATGTTTACAGCAGAAATAAACATGTTTACAGCATAAATAAACACATTTACAGCAGGAATAAACACGTTTACAGCAGGAATAAACATGATTACAGCAGGAATAAACATGTTTATAGCAGGAATAAACATGTTTACAGCAGGAATAAACATGTTTACAGCAGAAATAAACATGTTTACAGCAGAAATAAACATGATTACAGCAGGAATAAACATGATTACAGCAGGAATAAACATGTTTACAGCAGGAATAAACATGTTTACAGCAGAAATAAACATGATTACAGCAGGAATAAACATGTTTACAGCAGAAATAAACATGTTTACAGCATAAATAAACACATTTACAGCAGGAATAAACATGTTTACAGCCTGGTACAAAAATCCATTTTAGGTTTAATAGGTCAGGTTTACCTTCATGACAACTGTGGGGGGGAGTGAATTTTTTTTTCTAACTCGCCCGTTTAAAAAGAATTTAATCTCATTTAGGAGCGTGTCCTTTTGATTGACAGGTACCCAATCTCCCACTTAAAGTAAGAAGAACGTAGAACAACCGCGGTTTCATTTTGATCAGAAACATTTTTATGACATCTACTGACTTTTATGTCCTTCTTGCTCCAGTTACCTGCACTGACATCCACCTACATCAGGAATCAGGAACTATCCCATGACATGAGCATTGCAGCTCTGTCCCCGGTCAGCCCTCATACTCCATCCCCGATGTGCACTTCTATCACCCCAACTCTGAACCTTGGCACCACGTCATCTTCTGCAGAGTCCACGACCAACCCCGTCATCTTAGACCTAGATCACCAGTCCCAGGATGGGGTCTCCTTACTGGGCCCTGGCCCCAGTGGAAGCAGAGGACCCTATACTGGGCGAGCCTTCACCCAAAGGTAACTCAGGCAGTTAATGTTCTTATGTCCCAGTTTAACACTAGCTCCCAGGCAAAGCATCAAGCCTCATTTATGCTCCCGTTTTGTGATTATGTACATATCATATGTCCCTGTGTCTCAGCATTGTTGTTAGCTAGAACATCCTCCAGAGGGCAGTACAAAGCTCAGACCGTCCCATCTCAGACCAGCACACTTCAGACTGTCCCAGTTCAAACCGTCCCAGTTCAAACTGTCCCAGCTCAGACCGTCCCAGTTCAAACCATCCCAGTTCAGACCGTTCCAGCTCAGACCAGCACACTTCAGACCGTCCCATCTCAGACTGTCCCAGCTCAGACCGTCCCAACTCAGACCGTCCCAGTTCAGACCAGCACAGTTCAGACCGTCCCATCTCAGACCAGCAAAATTCAGACCAGCACATTTCAGACCGTCCCAGTTCAAACCGTCCCAGTTCAGACCGTTCCAGCTCAGACCAGCACATTTCAGACCGTCCCAGTTCAAACCGTCCCAGCTCAGACCGTCCCAGCTCAGACCGTCCCATTTCAGACCGTCCCAGCTCAGACCGTCCCAGCTCAGACCGTCCCAGTTCAGACCGTCCCAGTTCAGACCAGCACAGTTCAGACCAGCACAGTTCAGACCGTCCCAGCTCAGACCAGCACAGTTCAGACCATCCCAGCTCAGACGGTCCCATCTCAGACCAGCACATTTCAGACCAGATCTGTTCAGACCTGTTTACTAAGTAAGAATGCAGGTGTCATCTTTCATTATTAGAGAACATTAAATAACAGTGTCGGCTTGTCCATCTAAACCATCTAGATCTAATGAAAAAAGACTGCACCATCCACCATGTTGATGCCTTTAATAGTTACATCAGGATGTCCAGCTCCGGTCCAGAAGGGCCACGATCCCTCAGAAAGTACCATTTAAAGTTGATAGGGCAGACTTTTGAAAGAGACGTCGCCGCCTCGGAGGGCCAGGGATCGGCTCGAGGTCATCTACAGTCACCAAAGCGGCCATCTGATCCAGCACAGCTGACTCTAGTCAGTCGCTGTGCAGAACTCGAGGAAAGACTTGGACACCTCTGGGTTATATCGTCCTGCATGAAGTTGATCACTTTCTGTATTTCTGCAGGACAAAGAAACTTCCTCCTCTCCACACCGGAGCTGACTGGAAGGTCATCCTCCACCTGCCAGAGATTGAGAAGTGGCTGAGAGCGACCAGCGAGCGGGTCACACAACTCACACACTCTGTGGGACAAGATGCTGACAACAGACACGTGGACGTCCACCTGGTGCAGCTGAAGGTGGGCATGAGATATGCATGGCTGTAGAATCAGAGAAGATTCTATTCTATTCTACAGTCATGTGGCAGACACATTTATCCAAAGCGACTTACATATGAGAGTGAGAACAACACAAGCATGAACTCCTGCAGCAGCACAGATAGTCCAGCTGGATGCAGATGCTGCAAAAACAAAGAAAATAAACAATATTCTAAATAGCAAACAGGGGAGGTGAATGAGGCAGCAGAAGTTCCCTCAGCTGATAACAGTCCAACCAGAAATTATAGAATAAAACATACTTTAATCTCAGAGGGAACATATACATTTATTTCATTTTATCCAGTATATATCTCTGCATACAAACATGCAGACACACATGTACATGAACAGATTCTTGTTTTATCCCAGACATGCATGCAGCAGTCCTTCCCATCCATATCAGGTCACAGAATTTCCGTCACAGTTATGGGATTAGAATCTGCCATAATCTGAAACTGAAAGAAAACATTTTGAATTGAACAAATTTAAAACCAGAAATAAAGTTTGAAAACCTTCAAAATTATTTTGAAAATCTAAAAAATTGTTTAAAAAAGTTTACATCTCTGCAAACTCACTTTGTTACGGGAATTTTTCTTTTGGAAAGTGCAACATGCATATTTGCAACCCCTTGTTGCAGCGTCGCTGTTTTCATGTCGGCATTGTCAGTTTCCATCATCGTCGTCCCACCATGATAGTTTGCTGAAAGCGTCTGGCACCTTGTAACATGAGATCTGAAAACTGCTGTCTGCATATTTGCCAAAAATGTTTGAAAACCTGGAAACTTGTGGTTTAAAATGTTGAAATCTTCTGCAAACATGGTTTTGTGTGAACTCTGCTGCAACACTGCTGTTTGTTTTGCCAAGATTCAAACTTCCAGTTCATTCTCATACCTTCAGAGTTTCATGCCTCTGCCAGGTTGCTATCACCTGATTTTTATTGATCTTATGTGAAAGGTTAAAATCAAAAACTAAATATATTCCTTTACTTTCACAAGAAAGCAAATATCTGGGCTGCATCCTGCCATGGCGGAGGATCTGAGATATGCTTCGTTTTAGGAGTTTTTATGAGTTTAAAATAGTTGCAGTGTTTTACATCAATATGTCAGTGTGTGTGTGTGTGTGTGCGCGCGTGTGTGTGTGTGTGTGTGTGTGTGAGGGTACATCAGTGCGTACTTTATTACTGTTACTGCTGTATAAAACATCTTTGTCTATTGATTGATTGATTGATTTTTCATAACTGCTTAATCCAGTTCAGGGTGGTGGGAAGCTGGAGCCTATCCCAGCTGGCTTTGGGTGAAAGGCGGGGTACACACTAGACAGCTCGCCGCTCCATCACAGGGACACACACCCACTCAGTCCTGTGGGCCAGTTAGAGTAACCAGTCAACCTAACATCATGTCTTTGGACGGTGGGAGGAAGCCGGAGAACACAATAATGGGATTTCTTACACATTACTGAGACTATTTTACACATTAGTGTAACCCTAACCCTTAGACATGAGTGAGAACACAAACTGTTGGATCGGGACCATGGTCCTTTGTTTTTGAGTCGCATTTTTGTTCTGCTCTGAGAACGGCGTCACGTTGTGATAGTGTTCTGCTACCACATAGCTGAGGCATCCATCTCTTTCTGGCTGATACTCCACATCTCAGCAAGAGTTACAAGCGCTTTGTTCCGAGGACGACATCCTTCTCACTAGCTGCTTTTCCATTACCCCAGAACTGCACAAAACCTAAATATCACACTAAAAAATGCGAATGTCTGTGTTTAGAGAAAACTCTCAAATATCGCTAAAAGGGTTTTACACCCTCATGTGGGTGTTTTTCAGACATTTTTAATATAGAAGTATATGCAAAAGTGTAGCATATTCCCAGACGTGATGTAAGCAGACGTGAAACTGCAAATTTCAGAGATCACAGTTGTTTGTAGAAACAGAAATCTCTCTTTTATTCTGCAGGAGACCTTAATGTAAATGCATCATGGATGGAAATTTAGCTGGACTTCCTGTAAATTCAGGAGCTGCAGGTTGGATTTATCACAAGTTGGGACCAAATTCTGCTGATTTCTAAAATCAAACGTTACCTCCAACACCAGTCTGGGAGCCTTTGGATGGTTGTACCTTGCTGCATAAACACTGCATATCATCAGTGTTGAGGAAAATGATCAACATTATTTCTACATTTGATCCAGGTTCTGTCATTTTACTTCCGGAGAAAGACTTGGTGCCCTGACAAAAACCGGAACAGGTCCTTTACTGAGTTCCGACGTCTTCATGTCGTCTCCAGAGAACTGCAGATTAGAAAACACAGTCTGTCACGGAAACAGGCGTTGTGTTGTTGCTGCACATGTTCAGACGCCGATCCTACATGCTGGTGTCAGATTTGGCCTGAACCTAACAAAATAAATAATAATAATAATAATAATAATAATAATAATAATTAGAACCAGCTATTATTGAAATAATAGCAAATGTGAATGCCCATGTATTGAACTATGCTGAATGATTGAAATGAAATTGCATAAGTAGAAGAAATTGGGAAAAAAAAAAAAGCATAACTGATATTTTTACTAGTTGGCCCACTTTGGGACATGAACCCATGAACTCCTGTATTGAAGCACACTGACTTAACTCACTACACCACTAACACTCTTAGTTGCACCTTGAAAAAAAACAATCCAATTTTTTCCAATTGCCTTTTTCCCACTTCCAGCAGGGTGGAATTAGTGGGATTGCAAAAACAAGTGAGGTTGAACTAAACTCCAGTAAAGATGTGAAAGACTTTATTGTTCAATGTGAAAAACTTTTTTTAAATTTTTTTTTTTTTTAATGTGTTTAAGATTTATCAAAGTGTTGAAATGTTGCAGGGAGCATTGTTGGAACAAATCCTTCATATTTAACTGAGACATTTGCAAATAAATTCCTTTGTTCCTTGAAGTGTGCAGCTGAGACCAACAGTTCACATTGAGCAGCCTGCAGAACTGCACGCCATCACACAAGCAGCAGCCGACAAACTACAACAGAGCTGTATGTTAAATGCTTCATTTGAACCAGTGCCTTGTATGTGTACCTGTGTACTGGTGCACAAAATGGACCAATCACTGAGCTGAATTCCGTTTCGTTCAATCACAGGAACGGATTTCAATACATTGACAAAAAATTGAATAACTTAAAAAGTTTAAATGTTACAAAGACCAAAAGTCGTAGAAAATATCTCCTGAATGGGCTGCCCTATGGGCATTCACATTAATAATAATAACAATAATAATAATAATAAAAACTCCAAGATTATTATCCAGACTTCAATGTGACTTCATCATAGTGATGAATAAAGTGAGCAGATTCATGTCCTGGTCTGCAGCGCCATCTGGTGGTTTGTTTCTGCTTCACAACCTGCTGCTGAAAGGACTGTAAACACTGTACACATCACAGCAATCCAGGTTCCCTTAACAACAATAACAACAACAACAACAATAATAATGATGAAGCAAAAAGGAAAATCTGATTAATGATTTTCCACATTTCAGGGACGTAAACAGATTCCGGTTCCACAGCAAGATTTAAACTATTTTGTTGGGTCTTGTTTCTTTAACAGAAGCAAACTTCTGTCAGGAGAAGCCCAGAAAACCCAGTGTGGAGCCGTCATCTAACAAGCCAGATAGTTGTGTGTGGAGCTGCGATCCACAGACCAGCTGGTTAGTTTGGTTAAATGTGGACTGGCACTGGAACCAGTTTTCTGGATCAGTACAGGAAGATCAACTGATCTGAGCCTGAAATTAAAGCTGAGATGTTCAGAAGAAGAAAAAACAGCAACACTGCTGCTGGACTGGGACTCATAACAGCCTGAGTTAGCAAGCTTTAGTTAGCCTGTAGCTTTGAGCTATGATCCGGACTGAACCGGACCAGACCAGCTGCTAGACTCGGACTCCTGTGTAACTCAGACACCAGGTTTTCTCCAACCTTGCAGCCCCCCCCCCCCCCCCCCCCCCCCCCCCCCCCGCCTCCCCCGTACACGCAGAGCGGCCCTGGGGAAGTCAATCCACGTGGCTGTTGGGAGGACCGGGGCTCTGGACAGATGGACAGACCCGGCTGGTGGACGGATGGACAGACCGGGCTGGTGGATGCACCGGGCTCGTGGACGGATGGACGGACTGGGCTGGTGGACAGATGGACAGACCCGGCTGGTGGACGGATGGACGGACCGGGCTGGTGGATGCACCGGGCTGGTGGACGGATGGACGGACCGGGCTGGTGGACAGATGGACAGACCCGGCTCGTGGACGGATGGACGGACCGGGCTGGTGGATGCACCGGGCTCGTGGACGGATGGACGGACCGGGCTGGTGGACAGATGGACAGACCCAGCTCGTGGACGGATGGACGGACCGGGCTGGTGGATGCACCGGGCTCGTGGACGGATGGATGGACCGGGCTGGTGGACAGATGGACAGACCCGGCTCGTGGACAGATCGGGCTCGTGGACAGATGGACAGACCGGGCTCGTGGACGGACGGACAGACCCGACTCGTGGACAGATGGACAGACCGGGCTCGTGGACAGATGGACAGACCGGGCTCGTGGACAGATGGACAGACCCGACTCGTGGACAGACGGACAGACCCGACTCGTGGACAGATCCGACTCGTGGACAGACCGGGCTCGTGGACAGATGGACAGACCCGACTCGTGGACAGACCGGGCTCGTGGACGGACGGACAGACCCGACTCGTGGACAGATGGACAGACCCGACTCGTGGACAGACCGGGCTCGTGGACAGATGGACAGACCGGGCTCGTGGACAGATGGACAGACCCGACTCGTGGACAGACGGACAGACCCGACTCGTGGACAGATGGACAGACCCGACTCGTGGACAGACCGGGCTCGTGGACAGATGGACAGACCGGGCTCGTGGACAGATGGACAGACCCGACTCGTGGACAGATGGACAGACCCGACTCGTGGACAGACCGGGCTCGTGGACAGATGGACAGACCGGGCTTGTGGACAGATGGACAGACCCGACTCGTGGACAGACGGACAGACCCGACTCGTGGACGGACGGACAGACCCGACTCGTGGACGGACGGACAGACCCGGCTCGTGGACAGATGGGTGGACCGGGCTCATGGATGGATGGACAGACCCAGCTCGTGGACAGATGGACAGACCGGGCTCGTGGACGGACGGACAGACCCGACTCGTGGACAGATGGACAGACCCGACTCGTGGACAGACCGGGCTCGTGGACAGATGGACAGACCGGGCTCGTGGACAGACGGACAGACCCGACTCGTGGACAGATCCGACTCGTGGACAGACCGGGCTCGTGGACAGATGGACAGACCCGACTCGTGGACAGACCGGGCTCGTGGACGGACGGACAGACCCGACTCGTGGACAGATGGACAGACCCGACTCGTGGACAGACCGGGCTCGTGGACAGATGGACAGACCGGGCTCGTGGACAGATGGACAGACCCGACTCGTGGACAGACGGACAGACCCGACTCGTGGACAGACCGGGCTCGTGGACAGATGGACAGACCCGACTCGTGGACAGACCGGGCTCGTGGACAGATGGACAGACCCGACTCGTGGACGGACGGACAGACCCGACTCGTGGACAGATGGACAGACCCGACTCGTGGACAGACCGGGCTCGTGGACAGATGGACAGACCGGGCTTGTGGACAGATGGACAGACCCGACTCGTGGACAGACGGACAGACCCGACTCGTGGACAGACGGACAGACCCGACTCGTGGACGGACGGACAGACCCGACTCGTGGACAGATGGACAGACCGGGCTGGTGGACAGACGACTCGCCTGAGACCGTATCCATGCCTCTGGTGATGTCTCTCCTCCTTCATCGTGTCCTCTCTGCTCTTTACTTTCTTTATTTCTTTCTTCCGCCGTCTCTCCGTCGTCTTCAGGATGCGTTTGCCTGCCGGCCATTTTCTCTGCTGACCTTGCCATGGCGCCGCTGTAGGACATGATCATAGTGATGCAACTGCTGGTTCTGTGTGTGTGTGTGTGTGTGTTGGTATTCCAGGCTCGCTGCAGGCGGTGTGTAACAGCTGCATGGAGAATGTCCCGGTCGGCAGTGAGGGGGGGGTTATGTTGTTCAGACACTCCCATGTGATCAGTGAAGCAGGCCGTCTGCATCATCAACTGTTAGTCTGCAGCTCTGATCTGATGGCAACGGCTGGGCGTTAATTCAGCGGCCCCGCCCCCAACACACACACACACACACACACACACCATGCTGTGACGATGTCTCGTTTATCTTTCTAACAGCTCTCCTCCGTCTTCTTGTTCTTCTTTTCAAATTCATCCCATGAAATCCAGCCAGTCTTGTGAAAATGGGTTGAATCATAAATGTTTGCATAATGTTTGTTAAACGACCGCAGTTTGTCTTTAACTGGAAGCCAGAAAGCTTTTTTTGGCCTAAAGCAGCAGTAAAGTTGCTCTGCAGCCTGTTGCCGTTCCATGATGTTCTGCTGCAGAAATACCAGGACTCCTCCTGGTGTGAGGACAGACACAAGGAGGCCAAGTTTGCTTCATGAACTCATTCATAACTATAAACTGCTTCCAATATTCATTCATGAGTATTAACAAATATACTTTTAAAATACTTATTAATTGCTAGTAAATCATTAAATATGACTTTAGATCATATTCCTCTTATATTTTTCATATAATTGTAAACTAATGCTGGCGAGAATTTATGAAATCATCTGTCTGTAAATGAAAGCAAAATTCTGAAAATGTGTCAAAACATTTAAGTTTGAAAGGTCCCTGAACTGAACAGGCTAAAAGATTGTGTCATTTTAAGTTCTCAGCAGTTATCTGACAGTCCACAACATTTTTCAGTATTTTTAACGTCATCCAAACTCTTCATGATGTTAATGTGACAGGAAAGCAGATTGTGTTGTGGCTTTAGCAAAAGATCACCTCCTGCTTTGACTGAAGCTTAAAGCTGAGTGAGGACCAAGCAGAATCCTCCAGCAGTTATAACTGAAGCCAACGAGGAAGAGCCAGAGCCTGCAGTCCCCCCTTCATCCACTAGGGGCTGCAAAACAGAGCAAATCCTCATAGACTCCCATGTTAAAAAGACCAACTTTACAGCAGAAATAAACATGTTTACAGCAGAAATAAACATGTTTACAGCAGGAATAAACACGTTTACAGCAGAAATAAACACATTTACAGCAGAAATAAACATGTTTAAAGCAGGAATAAAGACGTTTACAGCAGAAATAAACATGTTTAAAGCAGAAATAAACATGTTTAAAGCAGGAATAAAGATGTTTACAGCAGAAATAAACACGTTTACAGCAGAAATAAACATGTTTACAGCCTACTACAAAAACATTTTAGGTTTAACACATTTTTTTTTCATTTATAAGTCATCCATGTAACACGTTAATTTTAATATAATATCATTTTAATAAGTGAGAAAGATTTAGGTTCGAGTTGGAAAAACATTGAATTTAATTCAAATGAAATCATGGAGAGAACCAGACGAGTGAAGTGAGGAAAGTAGCTTCATTTCACAGCCGAACCAACAGAAAGTTCCCTGCTGGGTGGTGACCCACGTGGCCTCCGCCTGAGACTGGCTGATGTCTGGCTGCAAGAGGAAGGAATGACACCCAAGCTCCGTGTGTGTGCTGAGGGGGTTGATGAGTCCTAAAATAAACCTTCCCAACTGTTGTCAAGCCTTCCAAGCAGAAGCAGGTCACACACACCATCAGACTGTCAGTCGCTCATTATTTCCACATGGCAGCAGCAGCTCCGTCACATTTTACTAACCTGGTTTGTTTCTTAACTTTTTGGACTAAAAGATTCAGATTTTCTTCCTCCGATGATCTTCAGGAAGTGAACCCAACGGCGTGGAGAGGTGAGTGACAGCTTTGATGTGCAGGCAGACGTTTGGAAATGCAGCTTTCCTTCAAAAGAAAAATTAAATGAAAAAAGTGTAAAGTAATCCTGGTAATGTGTAAATAAAAAAGCTTTGTTAGGAGTTCCTTCTCGTCAAAGTGTTGGAAACGTTCCCGGTGTGGTCTTCTGCTGCATCCTGGTCCAGACAGCTGCTGCTCCTGGATTATTTCTCTTCTTCAGACCTTCTCTAGAAGCCCTGGAGATGGTTGTGGGTGTAAATCCCAGGAAATATTCACCCTGGCTTCTTGAATCTCCTTTCTTCCCCATCCTGACGCTCAGCTTCCTCTTCAGCATGTCTGCATAACCACATGCTGACATGCCATTGGCTGGTTAGGTCAAATAAACTCTGTTCTGTCACGGTTTGAGGAGGTGTGGGACCCAAATGGACAGCAGCACAAGGCAGACCACATGCGAGACCAAGATTTAATCCTCAAAAAATAAAGTGAATGTAAGAAGGCCGAAGACATAACAGAAGTGCAAGAAGCAAAGCCAATGAACCAGACCAGAGAGGATAAACCAAGGGCTACGGATACACAGCGGGAGCAACAAGGAACAAGTGAACTCAACCCAAACCAGGTGAGCTGATGAACAGGAAGAGACAGACTGGGAAGAAAACTACAAAATAAAACCGGAGACCAGAACTCCAGAGACAAACATCCCATCATGACAAAGAAGAAGAATTTCATGCATCATGGGACATTTTCAGATCCGTCCAGGTAGGGCTGGGCGATGTATCGAATATACTCGAGATATCGTGGCTAGTCCCCTGTGCGAATATAGAAAATGTCTATATTCGTCATATTCGAGTATCCTGTCGTCACGCAGGTGTTTTTAGCTGTGGGCGGGGTTTCCTCCCTCCTCCTCGACTCTGCACCGCTTTGCACAGAGATTTAAAGCAAGCGCACCTAGTTACGTACATAACGTGAGCTACGTGCAGCGTCATGAGAGGCAGCGTGTAGCCACTGTTGCCAACTTGGGTGACTTACTCACTAAATCTGGCGACTTTTTTTGTGAAAAGCGACTAGCGACAAATCTAGCGACTTTTACAGGAGTTTTCTGGTGTTTTGGCGACTGACTTTAAAGCGCATATTGTAAAGTTATTGTCAGAACGAGAGTCTCTCCCCGTCCTAAAGCACTCAGTCGCTCCGGCTGCAGCTGCAGCCAGTCAGAGGAGCAGAGAGGACACCTGCACGACTCCACCTACAGTCACAATGAACAGCCAAATCCGCCACCGATCCCGCTCTGGATTACAGAGTGGGACGTAAATGACAAAATTTTTCACGTCACGCAAAGATAATTAATTATATTTGATTACATTCACAGCCTCTGTCACTTACTCGCCTCATCCACTGTGTGTGTGACACAAGCATATTTATCTAGCTCGTCATGTCTCTAGAAAGTACAGAAAGGAGTGGGAATCAAATCCTGAATTAAAAACTGGCTGAAGCCGTTTATAGGAGACGATACGAGGACATTCTGCCTGTATTATAAGACTGATTTCTACGCTAAACTCTGCGATTAAAAAAAATACACGACAACTCAAAAACGTCTCCATAAAGCAAAGCCTTATAATAGTTCATCATTTGAAAAGTCCCCCCTAGAGCACCTAATTTCATACGTTGCATTTATTACATCATGCAAAGTCACTTTGTTTTGTTTGATGACATGTTTCTGTCACTGCTTTAACTGTTCAATAAATACGGTTTTGATCAGTTTGCTTTGTTACAATTTCATCCTTTTGGCATGAATGTTTAAAGTCAGAATATCTTAATGCAGTATGAGCAATTATGTTCTAATGGAGACACAAAATCATCTTACTGATGTGATTGTATGCACCAAAGCATTAATTCAAGGCTAAGGTAAATATCGAGATATATATCGTATATCGTGACATGCCATAAAAATATCGGGATATTACTAAAAGGTCATATCGCCCAGCCCTAGTCCAGGATGTTTCTATGGTTCTGTTCACTTTGTGGCGACGTCCTGCGGAAGGAAGAGACGGGAGTGCCACAGACATGCGGCCGTGGAGGAAAATCCAAAGTTTGGAGTGTTTTTGCAGAAACTACCTTTCTGTTTCACAGCAGCATGTCTGCTCGTCTTTGAAGCAGCTTAATTTAAATACTGCAGGGAGGAGGGAACATTTGATCTCCAAGGTAAAACTCACGGCGTTGAAGGGCTGGAGTGGAGCAGTTGAAGGTTATTCGGTGGAATGGGTGTGGACGAGGCCGGGCTGTCGCGAGCCGTTTGGACGTGGCCGATCTGAAGCGCTTGATGTTGGCGGTGATGAGGGTGAGCTGTGATTGGAGCTGAAGCTCAAGTCTCCTCGTTTCAGATTGATTTCAGGCAATTAGAAACCCTGCTGGACTCTGTGATTGGCAGGTCATGTCTTGACTCTACGTGACTGGAGTGAATAAAACCTCCGCGGTGTTTGTTGTTAAATTATTCAGTCTGAATTGCTCATAAATGAAGAGAAAGTGTATTTAATGCAACACTGTGATGCACACAGGGAGCCGAGATGATGAGACGATGGAGACGAACAAGCTTCCAGCACAGTCCTGAAACTTTCACCAGTCTTTGATCAACATGGGAAGAAGCTGGTTCCGACCCGCTGTGGCCGGTCCGGCGGTCCGGATCAGGTTTTCTTCAGCCTGCAGGAAGATTGAAGCTGAAACTTCATGAAAGGATTAATGATCACGGTCCTCTAAGGAGGGCGGAGCGGGAGGGTGGAGTCCAGGTGGTTCAGGTTGTTCAGGTGGTCCAGGTGGTCCCTTTGGTCCGGGTGGTCCAGGTGGTTCAGGTGGTCCCTTTGGTCCAGGTGGTCCAGGTGGTCCCTTTGGTCCAGGTGGTCCAGATGGTTCAGGTGGACCAGGTGGTCAAGGTGGTCCCTGTGGTCCTGTGGTCCAGGTGGTTCAGGTGGTCCCTTTGTTCCAGGTGGCCCAGGTGGTCCAGGTGGTTCAGGTGGTCCCTTTGGTTCACGTGGTCCCTTTCGTCCAGGTGGTCAAGGTTGTCCAGGTGGTCCAGGTGGTTCTGCTCGGTTTCTGACTGGTGGAAGTGAGAACATGTTTCCAGAAACGGTGAAGTCTCGTCAGTTCGGACGACAGATCTTCTAACGGGTCAGATGGTGTAGATTCAGCCCGACAGGCTGTCTGGGTGTGTGTGTGTTGTGTGTGTGTGTGTGCTCTGTGTGTGTGTGTGTGTGTATGCTCTGTGTGTGTGTGTGTGTGCTCTGTGTGTGTGTGTGTGTTCTGTGTGTGTGTGTGCTCTGTGTTCTGTGTGTGTGTGTGTGTGTGTGTGTGTGTGTGTTCTGTGTGTGCTCTGTGTGTGTGTTGTGTGTGTGTGTGTGTGTACATATTTTATTCAGTTAATTCTCCGTTTTTTTTTCTGGTTTTCTCTGGTTTTCTCCGGTTTTCTTTGGTTTTTTCTGATTTTCTCTGGTTTTATCTGGTTTTCTCCGTTTTCTCCATTTTTCTCTGGTTTTCTTCGGTTTTATCTGGTTTTATATGGTTTTCTCCGGTTTTATCTGGTTTTACTCGATTTTCTCTGGTTTTCTCTGGTTTTCTCCGGTTAGGGGTAGGGTTAGGGTTAACCTTAACCAGGTGGACCGGGAGGGCGGGTCCAGGGTTAGGGTTAACCCTAACCCTGGACAGCTCGCCAGTCCATTGCAGGTATCACCACCAGGTCATTGTTAATTCTTTCTTGCATCAGTGTAGCAGCCCCTTTTATTTTCCCATCATGGCAGAAGCTCCATCCGTAGCCAATCCAAGCAGCCAAGGCGGCAGAATGTCCTTTTAACTTTTTAGCATTTTTTGCAACGATTCTCTAATCAAACGCCGGATCAATATGAACCCTCTGTTGGGGGAGGGGACATTAGAACAAACTGAGCACTTCTATCCATTATAAGCAACAACAAGCCATCCCTGTCCTTCTTTCCATCTTAAAAGTGGTCTGGCTCAAGGCAGCCTCCAACCAGACATGGGTGGGAGGGTGGAGAAGGCAGTGGCTGCTCCATACCCAGAGATGTTGGCTGCTGGTTTTTACTATCATTGTCGGCCAAAGTTGACACTGTAATGTTAATATTACTAATTGTCATCTAGTCTTGACTTTTTCTGGTGATCTTTTGGTATGAAAATGATGAAATGCTTTGTTGATGTTTCATAGCAACTGCGCGTCACTGTCCTCTTCAGACAGATAACTAGCTAGCTAGTGCGCCTTTTAAATAGACGTACCCCAGTGCCTTATCAATTTGCGTCATCTTTCGTCAGGAATATTATATAACTTTTTTGACTGCCGCAACCAAAGACTGGAACATTAGTCTATCCCTAATTATCCCTAATTAGGGAAGGAAGCCCTTCCCTCTCCCCAGCCACATTTGCCAACTCTGCGGGGGGATCCCGAGGAGTTCGCAGGCCAGCCGAGAGATATAATCCCTCCGACGTGTCCTGGGCCTTCCCCGGGGTCTCCTCCCAGAGGGACGTGCCTGGAACGCCTCACCGGGGAGGTCCAGGAGGCATCCTGACCAGATACCCGAGCCACCTCAACTGGTTCCTCTCGATGCGGAGGAGCAGCGGCTCTACTCTGATCTCCTCCTGGATGACCGAGCTCCTCACCCTATCTCTAAGGGAGAGCCCGGCCACCCTGCAGAGGAAACTCATTTCAGCCGCCTGTATACGAGATCTTGTTCTTTTGGTCACGACCCACAGCTCATGACCATAGGTGAGGGTAGGAATGTAGATCGACTGGTAAATCGAGACATTCGCCTTCTGGCTCAGCTGCTTCTTCACCACGGCAGACCAGCACGGAGTCTGCATTACTGCAGATGCCGCACTGGTCCGTATGTTGATCTCACACTCCATCCTTCCCTCACTCGTGAACCAGACACTGAGATATTTAAACTCCTCCACTTGAGGCAGGACCTGACTCCCGACCCGGAGAGGACAATCCTCCCTATTCCGGCTGAGGATCATGGTCTCAGATTTGCAGGTGCTGATTCTCATCCCAGCCGCTTCACACTCGGCTGCGAATTGCTCAAGTGAGAGCTGGAGATCACGACCAGATGAAGCCAACAGGACCAAGTCATCTGCAAAAAGCAGAGGCCCAATCCTGAGGCCACCAAGTCGGATCCCCTCAACACCTCAGCTGCACCTAGAAATTCTGTCCATATAAGTTATGAACAGAATTGGTGATAAAGGGCAGCCTTGGTGGAGTCCAACCCTCACCGGAAATGAATCCGACTTACTACCGGTAATATGGACCAAGCTCTGACACCTGTCGTACAGGGACCGGACAGCTCGCACAAGGGGGTCCGGTACCCCATACTCCTGGAGTACCCCCACAGGAGCCCCTGGGGGACATGTTCGAACGCCTTCTCCAGGTCCACAAAGCACATGTAGACTGGTTGGGCAAACTCCCATGCCCCCTCCAGGACCCCAAAGAGGGTATAGAGCTGGTCCACTGTTCCGTGACCAGGACGAAAACCACACTGCTCCTCCTCAATCTGAGATTCGACTATCCGGCAGACCCTCCTCTCCAGGACCCCTGAATAGACCTTACCAGGGAGGCTGAGGAGTGTGATTCCCCTGTAATTGGAACACACCCTCCGGTTCCCCTTCTTAAAAGGGGTGACCACCACCCCAGTCTGCCAGTCCAGAGGCACTGTCCCCGATGTCCACGCGATGCTGCAGAGGTGTATCAGCCAGGACAGCCCCACAGCATCCAGAGCCTTAAGGAACTCCGGGCGGATCTCATCCACCCCCGGGGCCTTGCCACCAAGGAGCTTTTTAACCACCTCAGCGACTTCAGCCCCAGAGACAGGAGAGTCCACCCCTGAGTCCCCCAGCTCTGCTTCCTCATCGGAAGACATGTTGGTAGGATTGAGGAGGTCTTTGAAGTATTCCTTCCTTCCACAACGTCCTGAGTTGAGGTCAGCAGCTCCCCACCCCCACTGTACACAGTGTTGATGGAGCACTGCTTCCCCCTCCTGAGCTGCCGGATGGTGGACCAGAATCTCCTCGAAGCTGTCCGGAAGTCTCTCTCCATGGCCTGGCCGAACTCCTCCCATGCCCGAGTTTTTGCCTTGGTGACAGCCGAACCAGCTTGCCGCTTAGCCTGTCGGTACCCATCAGCTGCCTCCAGAGTCCCACAGGCCAAGAAGGTCCGATAGGACTCCTTCTTCAGCTTGACGGCATCCCTCACTGCTGGTGTCCACCAACGAGTCCTGGGATTACCACCATGACGGCACCAACGACCTTACAGCCACAGCTCCGGCTGGCTGCCTCAGCAATAGAGGCACGGAACACAGCCAACTCGGACTCAATGTCCCCCGCCTCACTCGGGACATGGTTGAAGCTCTGCTAAAGGTGGGAGTTGAAGCTCGCTCTGACAGGGGACTCAGCCAGACGTTCCCAGCAGACCCTCACAACACGTTTGGGCCTGCCAGATCTGACCGGCTTCCTCACCCACCATCTGAGCCAACTGACCACCAGGTGGTGATCAGTTGACAGCTCCGCCCCCCTCTTCACCCGAATGTCCAAGGCATGTGGCCGCAGGTCCAACGATATGACTACAAAATCGATCATCGAACTGCGGCCCAGGGAATCCTGATGCCAGGTGTTCATATGGACACTCTTATGTTGGAACATGGTGTTCGTTATGGACAATCCATGACGAGCAAAGAAGTCCAATAACAAAACACCATTCGGGTTCAGAGGGGGGGGGACCATACCTCCCAATCACTCCCCTCCAGGTCTCACTGTCATTGCCCACGTGAGCATTGAAGTCCCCCAGCAGAACAATGGAGTCCCCAGAAGGGGCACCCTTCAGCACTCCCTTCAAGGACTCCAGAAAGGGTGGGTACTCTGAACTGCTGTTCGGTGCAAAAGCACAGACAATAGTCAGAACGTGTCCCCCCACCCGAAGGCGGAGGGAAACTACCCTTTCATCCACTGGGGTAAACTCCAACGTGCAGATACCAAGCTGGGGGCTGATGAGAATGCCCACACCTGCTCGGCGCCTCTCACCATGAGCAACTCCAGAGTGGAAGAAGGTCCAGCCCTTCTCGAGGGTACTGGTTCCAGAGCCCAAGCCATGCGTCGAGGTGAGTCCAACTATATCTAGTCGGAACTGCTCAACCTCACACACGAACTCAGGCTCCTTCCCCATCAGAGAGGTGACGTTCCACGTCCCTAGAGCCAGCTTCTGCATGACTCATGGACCAGGTAGAGACCGAGGTGTCTGGCAGTTCTGTCCTCTGAGGACGTGGAGGATGTTTACATCTTTGGATTATTGGTTATCGTGATTCTGCTGTTGACATTCTGGCAACAACTGGCAGGCTCCCAGAATTCTGCAACGGTGTGTGCCGGGCTAGCAGTGCACAGACTCTTGCGTTGACCGGACTCAACCGTAAGCAGGATACCAGTCTGGCCCACACTGGTCATTTGGCTGAGGTCCCGGAGCTGGTCCGCAAAATTGATAACAACATGGAGAAGATGTCTGCTAGAATCGGTGGAAATTGACACCCCCCCCCCCCCCCCCCCCCCCCCATTCGGCTGTCTGGAGCTGCCTGCCTGAGATCAGCTATGGACCCCGAGGCCGAGGGCAAATAGTTTTCCTCGCCTGGAACCCAAACCACAATCATATCTGGATTCGGCTTCTCAGCGGCCTTGGGCCGGCGCAACCCCCCCCCTGTGAACAAAAGAAGACATGTTCATAGATGCTCTGTCCCCCTCCTCATCTACCCCCAGTCCCCTCCCACATGACTCACCGCCTTCCTGGACTTTTTGTGTCTTGTTTTGGTTTGTGCTTCAGTGTATGAGTTTTTTTTTCTCTGTATTTTCGGAAAGCGTCTTCCTGGCGCGGCCCAGAGTTACATGACTTTTTTTGCCCTCGACCCCCTATGATCCTATTGTATCTCTGTTCTTATCTATTGAAAGGCAGCGCTGGTATAATAGCTGCATGGCCTGAGCTTAGCTCGGTTCTGTTTTGCTCTTTTTCATGAATGTTACATGTTTGTATGTCTGACCTTGGACGAGCTGGCTTGAACTCTGAATTTCCCCTCGGTGATGAATAAAGTATCTTTGATTTGATTTGATAAGAAATATACACAACATACATTTTTTTTTTATCAGATATTTAAATTTAAAATGGCACCAGTGTCAAACACAGATAACATGCTAACAGAACCAGCATGCTAATGCTAAGAAATGATGTACGTCCATGTTTTGTAGAGAAATTCTTCTGTTTTGCATCTTGTAACATGCATTCCTCTGCAGATGCTCTTCACAAGTGAGCCTTTAGCTGTGATGTTGCTTCTGTATTAGAAGGCTTCCGTCGTGTGTTACATGTTTTACTTTAGTTTATCTGAGTAGAGAAGATCCTTGTCGAGAATTCTCTGTTGGATCATCATTGTTCAATTCAGCATGCTCATAAAGTCTGAAACGATGGATTCTCCAGATCACAGAAGATGTTACTAGAAAGGAGTTTTCCCTCTACATCCAGAAACATGACTAAAAGCCAGCTAGGAACCAAAGCAGAAATGATCTAAGTTCCAGCTCCAATGCTGGCCAATCAGAAGACTACTCCTGCAGAAATGGTGCAACGCTTGTCACAAAGTTTTCTAAATGTCACAATTTGAAGCCTTTCTCTTCATTATAGTCAGAAAATAACAGCATATTTACACATGAACGTCCTGCTAACATGATTAGCGCTAACGCATTCTTCAGTACTTCTGCCAAGTAAACAAGAGTTGGATGCATTTGAAACTTTCCAACCTTAAAACATGGCTTTGATAGCTGATTGTTGATGTCCAGCAGCGTTCCAAAGCTGAGAAAACCACTTCACGACTTCTGCTTTGTTTGGCATCTAAATCTGCCAAACACACAAACAGCAGCAAAATGGAGGCCAAATTTTTCTGTCAACTGTCCAGAATGAGTTCATTCAGAGCCAAAGAATGGATAAATGCCTGCTGCTTTCAGCCCAACTCTGTGCCTATGAACATTGCGTGTACTGTGTGTAAGAATACGCTGTATGACCCGATTGGGCATCCGGTTTAGGCTGGCCGCTCCCTGTACTGTAGTGTAGTGACAAATGTACTTTGGAACGGCGCTCAGCAGGTCAAACCATGAGTCAAACTATGAGCCGAGCTGGCACCTACATTCTCACATGCTGGGTGTTGCTTTACTCCAGACGGGAGGTGTTGTGTTGGTCACCATGGAGCAACATGACTCGGCAGCCGGAGATGGATGTAGGTATGGTTCAGAGCCAGGTCACCTGCTCTCCAAAGGTCATCTAATTTTAGACTGTGCTACTTTCTGTCTGCACAGTGATACAAACACTTTGCTAAACTTTCCTCCCTCATGCACTAATGGCCATTAACCCAGCTATCAGAGGGAAATCACTGGAAGGTGCTGAACAGTTCAAATAAAATAAAACTACAGAGTAGCATGTGCCTAGCTAGCATGAAAGCTGATGCGGATCCTACACATGTTTCACAAGTATTACCCAAACGTCAAGGCGTTTTAAGGAATATTTCTGAATGTTTGGCTACATTCAGATAAAATGTGCATTTATGGAGAAAGTAAAGTTTTAAATGTTCTGCCTCCAAAGCGAACCTGTGTATGGGTTTCTGTTTTTCACAATTTCCTCCAACATTCAGGGGTTTCCAGGTAACTGGTCCAAAGTTTCAGCGTGATGATCTTTCTGGAGTGACATCATGCTGGAAAATGCACATTTCCTCTCCAGCACCACTGGAAAGAGTTTCTACTGCAGGAGGTCCAGAATGGATGTTCATGTATTATCTCACAGAGCTTCACTGTTCACTGACGCAGGACTCCTGGTTGCATTTACCTTTAATTCAACGGCCAACTGTCCAGATGTCCCAAGTGGACGAACCGGGAATGTAACTCACCACGAGTCATCCCCTCTTCTGGCTTCTTTGCTGTCCTGTTGATCAGTCTCTGATAGAAGAGCATGGACATCCTGAAGCTTTGCAGTTGAAGAAAGTGTCCACCTCTTTCCCAGCAAATCTTCATACAAAGCAGTGACATCTGTACAGGTTCCTACAGACGTAAGCCTTTCTGACAGGAGAACCAGCGTTCACTCTGTTTACAGCAACAGGAACAGTAAAGCAGGACTTTGTTGTGTGTGTGTGTGTGTGTGTGTGTGTGTGTGTGGTGTTCAGCATGAGTTGATCAGAATTAGTCAATGTGTCTGTAAACCGAACAGTTTCTCTGCATTTAGTTCAGTGATAGAATGAAGCTGAGTCTCCAGACAGGCAGGAGTAGTTCTTCATGTTTCTGTAAACCTTAAAATGGTCCCACATGAAGCTGACTCATGTTTAAAAATGGAGACATGACATCAGACATCAGACCAGTTCTGCTCTTCTCCTGCTGGAGGTGGTTTTCTTGTTTGTACAGATCACATGTGTAGCTGTGTGACCTATCAGCTAGCAGCCACTAACAGCATTTTTCATTGTTTTGTGTGTTTAGGACATCTGTGAGGACATCTCGGACCATGTGGAGCAGATTCATGCCTTGTTGGAGACGGAGTTCTCCCTGAAACTCCTGTCCTACTCTGTTAATGTCATTGTTGACATAAGGTCAGTCTCTACTAAAATGTGAAAGGTGCTATTTGTTTTTAAATCAAGGCTTGACAACTAAAACAAAAGAAAAGCATTCAACCAGGGCTTCCCATGTACCAGTCAGCTGCAGACCTGAATCAGATCAGTCAGATGTCAGGACTGGTAACATGTTCAGATAAGATCACATGTATTCCCTGTGGTTCAGGACAGTCCAGCTGCTCTGGCACCAGCTGAGAGTGTCAGTTCTGGTCCTGAAGGAGCGTCTGCTACAGGGTCTGCAGGACTCTAACGGGAACTACACCCGCCAGACTGACATCCTGCAGGCCTTCAGCCAAGACCAGCACCAGGTACGCTATAACACACACACACACACAAAAATGCACACATACACTCTCCTGGAGGTTTTGGACAGATTTTAAGATGACTTAGTGTCTGAAGTTCATCGTTTTGACGTGATAGAAATCTGGCAGCAACCAACACGAGGAGAGTTTTTAATAACGATTGAGTCAAAGACAATGTTGAAAATCTGATGTGGTGCTGATTCAAGTGTCCCGTTTTGTCATAAAACTGCAGCTGATCTGCAAACTGGTGGAGATGGTTTGTTCCAGGACTGACAGAGAAGTTTAGCAAGAGCAACATTAATGATCAGAATATGATCAAGTGGATCTGCTCATAATCTGAAGCTGGATTCTTCCACGTCCCTAGAGCCAGTTTCTGCAGCCAAGAATCTAACCACCAGGGTTCCTGCCTTTTGCCGCTCCCAGCTCACATTGCACCCGACCCATATAGGCCCTACTTGCAAGTGGTGAGTCCATGGGCGGTCGGACCAATGCAACCCTTTTGGACTGAGCCTGACCAGGCCACTCGGGCAAAGGCCTGGCCACCAGTGGCTCTCATTCGTGGCCCAGCCCTAGTACTGGCCCCAGAGGGGGGCACCGGTGACCCACCTCCAGGCAAGGGAACATTTTTGCCAGTGCTTTTCATCCTCATAGTGTCATGATGTGGGGGTTTATGTTTTTCCTTAGTTCAGGTTTCCTGTTTTATTTTGTAGTTTTTCCTGTTTGGTTCTCTTGTATGTTGTTTAGCTTTATTGATTTCCTGTTCATTGAGTTCACCTGGTCTTGTTTCAGTTCATTCCATACACCTGTTTCTTGTTTGGTTCCCCAGTGTATTTATACCCCTCAGTTTTAGTTCTTGGTCGCTGGATCATTTTGTTGTGTTAGTTTGTTTGTTGTAGTCTCCGGAGAGCCTTGGTTAAAATAAATCCACATCCCTGTTCCCTCATCTCTGCGTTTGGGTCCACACCTTCACCTTCCTCGCCGCCACCCCTTGACACATAGTGGTCTGTGGTAGTTTGCCCAACCAATCTACATGTGCTTTGTGGACCTGGAGAAGGCGTTTGACCGTGTCCCCCAGGGGCTCCTGTGGGGGGTACTCTGAGAGTATGGGGTACCAGACCCCCTTGTACGAGCTGTCCGGTCCCTGTACGACAGGTGTCAGAGCTTGGTCCACATTGCCGGTAGTAAGTCAGATTCGTTTCCAGTGAGGGCTGGACTCCACCAAGGCTGCCCTTTATCACCGATTCTGTTCATAACTTATATGGACAGAATTTCTAGGTGCAGCCGAGGTGTTGAGGGGATCCGACTTGGTGGCCTCAGGATTGGGTCTCTGCTTTTTGCAGATGACGTGGTCCTGTTGGCTTCATCTGGTCATGATCTCCAGCTCTCACTTGAGCAATTCGCAGCCGAGTGTGAAGCGGCTGGGATGAGAATCAGCACCTCCAAATCTGAGACCATGATCCTCAGCCGGAATAGGAAGGATTGCCCTCTCCGGGTCGGGAGTCAGGTCCTGCCTCAAGTGGAGGAGTTTAAATATCTCGGGGTCTTGTTCACGAGTCAGGGAAGGATGGAGCGTGAGATCGACAGACGGATCGCTGCGGCGTCTGCAGTAATGCGGACTCTGTGCTGGTCTGTTGTGGTGAAGAAGGAGCTGAGCCAGAAGGCGAAGCTCTCAATTTACCAGTCAATCTACGTTCCTACCCTCACCTATGGTCATGAGCTGTGGGTCGTGACTGAAAGAACCAGATCTCGTATACAGGCGGCTGAAATGAGTTTCCTCAAACAAATTTAACATAGGACCCTTTTCACCCATATGAAGAGGTAGAAACAACCAAAATAATAGATGTTCAAGTCTGTTGAATAAACGTGGCTTAGCTTACATACAACTTTGGTGCTAACAGTGATAATCAAGGAAAAAAAAGTTTACAATATTATCTCTTGTCATAAGACCATTAAAACTTATTTAGAACCTTTTCTTTTCCCACTGTAAGACACCCAGCTGTCTCATGGATGCATACTTAAGAAACAACACAAGAGGGAAAATGCCACCATCCCTGACGCTCAAGACAAAACTATTAAAAACAATTATTGAACATTTTTTATCTCACAAGCAGCTGTGCCCTCTGGTGGTCAGCCTGAAAACTGCACCCAAGTCACACGGCAACAATGAATTGTCCCAATGGAGTCCTGTCTTCATAGCAGCTACATGTTAGCATCACTGCTGTCTGCAGACATCTTGTGGATGAGGTTGCATGCTGGACTGTGATCAGGAGGTCTGTGATGAAGCGGTTTTGTTCTCTGAAAGGGAAACTTCAACACATGAACATGAAACCAGGCAAAGATCACCTGCTGTGCAGGCATCAGAATAACCACTGCTCCTTGTTACATGCTCCAAAAAACAGTTTACAACACTCAGAGATGATACAAAGATGATAAACTGCTGAATTATTTGTTATTTGAGCTTGGCCTAAGCTTAGCCTCGGTTCTATATTGTTCTTTTGTCATGAATGTTACATGTCTGTATGTCTGACCTTGGACAAGCTGGCTTGAACTCTGAATTTCCCCTCGGGGATGAATAAAGTATCTTTGATTTGACTTTGATTTAATTTGATTTATTTATTTGGGATTAAGAAAGCAGAGCTGTTAAATACTGCTGTGCATTTTGTAGTTGAGGTTCCAACTGAAACCACATTTCTTCTTCTGCAGACCCGCCTGGATGCTCTAACCGAGGTGGACGACTGTGGTCAGCTGACTATCCGCTGCAGTCAGGACTACTTATCTCTGGACTGCGGCATCACTGCGTTTGAGCTGAGTGACTACAGTCCCAGTGACGAGCTTGAGGTCCCAGGACCAGAGACTACAAGCGAAGACCTGTCCCAAGAGACCAAAAACACCCCAAACCAAAACCTGGATCCTGTGTTGGAGGAGAGCAAAGAGGACCACCACACCTCACCTGAACTCTCAGTACTGATCCAACCAACAGACCACAAGCAGTCCCTGCCTGTGTTACCCACAATGCAGTGCAGGACGTCCAACCAGGGTGACAGCTGGAAGCGTCCTCTGCAGGGTCCAAGCCACAGCAGTGCCACGTCACCCACCCAGCCGTCACTCCCCAAGAGGGCGGCCATGTCGTCGAGGGCGGGCTGTGGAAAGGCATTTCAAGCTGAGCTGAGTCGAAGCACCCCTTCTCTAGTGGATCCTCCAGACCGCTCCAAGTTCTGCCTGGAACTGGACTTGGTTTATCCTGGAAAGGTCTCACAGTCCTACGAGAGCCTGCAGGTTTGTCTTCTTCCTGTTTATTCTACTGAGTACCATTAAAGACTTAATGAAGGACATAAATTGCTGATGTTTTCCAGCTCCTTCTTCTTGTGCTGTAGCCACCAGGGTTAGGGTGAGCCATCGGGGTTAGGGTTAACTGTCGGGGTTAGGGAGAGCCATCAGGGTTAGGGTTAGCTGTCGGGGTTAGGGAGAGCCATCGGGGTTAGGGTTAGCTGTCGGGGTTAGGGAGAGCCATCGGGGTTAGGGTTTGCTGTCAGGGTTAGGGAGAGCCATCGGGGTTAAGGTTAGCTGTCGGGGCTAGGGTGAGCCATCCGGGTTAAGGTTAGCTGTCGGGGCTAGGGTGAGCCATCCGGGTTAGGGTTAGCTGTTGGGGCTAGGGTGAGCTGTCGGGGTTAGGGTGAGCCGTCGGGGTTAGGGTGAGCCATCGGGGTTAGGTTGAGTGAGAGTTAACTCTCTAACATGCTTCATAGATCGTCATCCGGTGAAGTCTTAGCGGATACGACCCCGGAGGATACTGTGTGCCAGTTATGATGAGGTATGCATGCTCGCTTGCGATCCCAATGTGCCTCGACGACCGGGACCCATGGCCGCTATGTGTGTTTGTATGTTTAAAGTGTGGCAGGGCGTCCCACTATTACACTTCGCCATTGGGTTGTGTTGGTAGGGTGTTGGGTGTATCCGGAGGTGCAGTCCGGGTGTTACGTCTCTGGATTTATATGTTCAGATGGGGTTGGGGGGGCGGGGGTGGGGTGTTTGGGATGGGTCAGAGGTGTGTGTGAGAGGTGCATGGGCGGCTGGGCCTCTTGGATCCGTTCTGCTCTACTCTTTTGTCTGTGTGTGTGTGTGTGTCGGGTGGGGGTGGTGGTGGTGGTGGTGGTGGTGGGGGGGGGGGGGGGGGGGGGGGGGGTGTTGAAAGTGCATGGGAGGCTGGGCCTCTTGGATCAGTACTAGTCTTTTCACTGTGTGTGAGGCTAAGTTCTTCCATACTTTGTGATCTGGAAAGTGTTAGAGTCTGGTTTAAGTTTAAGGGGATTTGTGGTTTAGGGGGAGGGGGGTGTTGGTTAGGTTTAGGCATCAGGGTTGAAGTGGTTAGGGTTAGTGTAAATAACCAGAGGGGGGTTAGGGAGGAGTGAGGGGGAGGTGTTGGTCCAGGGTAGGGTATCAGGTGGAATTGGTCATGGTCAGGACCGGGGACAGGGTCAGAAGCAAGGGGGGAAAAGGGAAGGAGAGGAAGAAGTAGGAGAATGGTACAGTGAGGTGAGAGGGAGAGTGAAAGAGGTGGAAGAAGAAGGAGGGGATGTAAAAAGGTGAGGGGAGAGAGAAAGAAAGGAGAGGAAAAAAAAGGAGGAAAATGAAGAAGAGGTTGAGAGGGAAGGAAAAAGAAGGATGGAGAGAAGAATGGATGAGAGGCAAAGAAAGGAAATCAAACAGGTAGGGTTAAAGGAAGAGAGAGGGTGTGATGAACAGAGTTGGTGAATTAGAGTGAGATTTGGAGAATTCAGGGAGGTGTAGGCAGTCAAGGTGAGTTTGAAGATTAACACAAGAGGAGAGATTTGAAGGGAGAGGAGTAGATGAGGGAGAGACAATTGAGAAAGGGAGAGAGGGGAAAAACTGAGGAAGAGAGATAATAAATGAGAAAGAGGCTGAAATGAAAGGCAGAGAGGGAGGGGGGTTTGTTGGTTTGTTGTGAGTGGGACTTCACAATTAGAAATGTGTGTGTGTGCAGTGCATGGGAGGCTGTGCCTCTTGGATCAGTTCTGGTCTAACCTGGTTCCTGTGTGTGTGGTTAAGTCTACTGGTCCTGTTCTGTGTCTGGATGTTGAGTTGCAGTGGTGTGACCACTGTTTGGCCCCGTGTGGAGGCCGGCAAGTCAGAAGAAACCAAAGTAACTCCAGAAGTTTGGTTGAGAAAAGTTGGTGTAAGCAGAGTGCTTCTCCTCCTGGCTACCCTGTCTTTTGTTCAGTGTAGTTTGACAGTTTTGCTGCAATAGTAAAAGGGTATTTTCAGGTACCATCTTATTATTGCGTAACTAGTTTCTAAACCAGAATTTCTGAACCTCTCATCAGTGGTGTACCTTCTGACTCGAGCAGAGCGTTTCGGCCTTTTATCACCATACGCTCTGTGCTGATCAGGCACAGGCAGGTTCAGTGTCCAATTGTTTTGGTGATTTTGGTGATAGATATATTTTTAGCTTACTGAGCCTGGAACATTTTAAAGGTCGATTAAAGTAAAAAAGATCATTGATTTAATAAAGATCCGTTAAGAAGGGAACCTATGTTGATAGGTCCGGGTCTTTGTGTAAAACGTTCCTCTAGTGAAGAATTCTCCTTGCTTTAGGAGCTGTGGAGATTTCTCAGGGTCTGAGAACAGTGAATAATAGCAGAGCAAGTGTTGGATCGTGTTGCGTACCTTGTTCGGTCAGATGGTGGAAAATTAGTCCAAGGTCTTCGTTTACAGTTAGCGTTAAGTGATTTAAAAAAGGAAAAAGATTGTATGAGGAAGTTATTAAACTATGCCTAGGTCCCGTTGTATCTTCGGACTGAGCTCTAAGTAGCTCAGCGGACTGGAGAGTCCTATGGTGGCAATTTGAAGGAGTCCAATTGTTTTCTTGGTTAAAAAGTGGGATTCTAAAGAACGTGTGTGGTGTAAGATGGGCTGTGTGCATGTTTGAGCTTGGATGCTCATAAGAGATTGAGCTGCATTAAGACCATAAACTCTGGTCGCCTTACTGTAGGCTGCAATACGTTACCCATGTTGGACTGCTTTTGTGAACACCGCAAGGTAGCCAGCAGTTCTTGGAATCATGTTCCTCTGTGTGTGTCTGTCAGGGGGTCTGATTTGTTCCCTGTGTTTGGAGTGTGGAGAGATTTGAGTTAGTTATTAAGTGGATTTTAGACCAAAGGTGGTCTGGATGTGTGTGAATGTGGTCCCAGTCTGCTGCAGTGGTTCAGCCCAGCAGCCCGGGGTGGCGTGGGTTCAATCCCCGGTCCTGGCAGTGGGGCTGAAGAAAGGTGCTTGTGGTGGAGGGGTCCCACTCCAGCAGGCAGCAGCAGCAGGCAGCAGCAAGAGGTGGCGAGAGTTCAATCCCCGGCGTCAGCAGTAGAACAGATGAGGTCGAGAGTCCTGAAAAGGACTGCTGCTCAAGAATTTGCTCAGGAGAGTTCTGGAGGATGATCTGAGTTGTGCTGGTCCACGTTGATAGCATCTCTGTAGTGTCTGGTCCATGTCTCTGCTCCTCAGGAACCTTGGAATGGGTAGTGTTGTTCTGTCTGCTGGGGAAACTCCTCCTTTTTACCCTGTGTTTGTGTCATGGTTGTGTCTGGATGTGTTAGGGGCATGGTTTCAGGTATTGTGGGTGAGCCATCGGGCTCAGGGTTAGCTGTCGGGGTTAGGGTTACCTGTCAGGGTTAGGGTTAGCTGTCGGGGTTAGGGTTAGCTGTCGGGGTTAGGGTTACCTGTCAGGGTTAGGGTTACCTGTCAGGATTAGGGTTAGCTGTCGGGGTTAGGGTTCGCTGTCAGGGTTAGGGTTAGCTGTCACGGTTAGGGTTACCTGTCAGGATTAGGGCTAGCTGTCGGGGTTAAGGTTACCTGTCGGGGTTAGGGTAAGCTGTCAGGGTTAGGGTTACCTGTCGGGGTTAGGGTTAGCTGTCGGGGTTAGGGTTAGCTGTCAGGGTTAGGGTTAGGGTTAGCTGTCGCGGTTAGGGTTACCTATCAGGGTTAGGGTTACCTGTCGCGGTTAGGGTTACCTGTCAGGGTTAAGGTTACCTGCCGGGGTTAGGGTTAACCACAAGGGGACCAGACCACGTTCTGTCATCGTCCCCTTCTTGTCTGTCCCATAAACCAGAACAACAGAAAAACCTAACCTCTGATTAAAACTCTGGCACATGAACAGGTTACGAATGGGAACGACCACCAGAGACGCCACATGAGACCCACACACATAAGATGTCCAAAGGGGGGCATCCAGAGGCCAATTCTTGATCACCAGAGCCCAGCTGAGTCCAGATCCACCGGCAGTCCTCCCCTTCCTCTGCCAGAGGAAACACATGGACACAGTGACGGGTCCTCGGACGCCTCTTTGCCCTCTCCAACAAGGAAGCAGCTCTTCTCCTCAGACCTGGAGGTATCCAGTGAAGATTCGGATCCCAGAAAGATGGTGTTTTGGATCGTCAAGCACCACGGACACAAGGTGAGAGATGGTCCATCAGGACATGACACAAACACAAGTCGTATCATTACATCTCATCTTGTCTTTTCTGACAGGAAGGACATGTGTCCTCCAAGGACAGTCCAGACAGGGAGCACTGGTATGGGTCTGAGGAGTTCCTGGCTCTCCCTGATCAGCTCCACAAGACTGAAGCACTTGCTAAGAAACTTGAGAGTTTGACCCAGTCCATCCCACTGGTCAGTAGAGATCTGAGTTCCCTGTTCGTCCTGCTGATGGTCAGCCTGTAATGTCAAACACTTCTCTGCAGATGCACGAAGACTCGATCCAGGCGGCTCTGCAGGATGTGGATGACTGGGACCTGATGGAGCTCAACGCAGAGTGGGAAAACATGAGCAGTGTAGGGGAGGATGTTCCATCTCTTCTGCAGGTAAGAACCTTATTCTCATTCTTTACATCAGGTTTGGCAGACAAATTTGGGTGCAAGACACAGATATAAATAATGCCAAAAATTTATTTCATGAAATAAAATATGTTGATTTTATATTTATAAACAAGGAAAATATAGAATAAATTAAATAAGTGAATAAATAAAAAGTGTCACTATCAATGTCAATATCTTTGAAACGGCTCTTTTTTTCCTCACACTTCTGGATAATGTGTTTTTATAAGAAAAGAGACAAAACGTGCGTTTTTGATATTTAAGGTCCAAGTTATACTTTGTATAGCTGGAGCCTATTGTTGTATTGTTTTTATAGATTCTGATTTTTTTCTGTTTTCTTTGTAGCTGAACAGCTCATTTTACATTGTGCTGAATGGGAATCCTGAATTACTAGTCCTTTATAATTCTCTGCCTGAAATGCATAAAATAATGAGAAAAATGTAAAAAATAAACCCTTTGACGACTTGTACGTCTTCTTTCAGCGTCCTCGTCTTAGTCCTACCTCCTCCAGTGATATCGCCCCCTCACTGGATGAGAGCATCGAGTCCGGCCCCTTCAGCGACCTGCAATCTGAGGATGACGATGGGTGGAGCTCTGCGGACCGATGCCTACAGATGATGGTGGATGGCGGGGGGTGTGCCTCTCTGGTGCAACAGCTGCTGCAGGACATCCAGAGTCAGGACAAAGACCCTGACATTTGGAGGAAGCTGGAGGTAAGACATGAAAGCCCAAACCTCCCTCAGTGGGCAGTCAAGCAGCTTTTCTCTGGCTGTCTGCAGCAGATGCTGATGAATCCATGTGGTTTAATAAGAAGCAGAATGGCCTCGGCAGCAGAACCTTTATCCCTTCAACACAGCTGCCAAGCTTTGGAGGGCTGCTAACGGATTGTCCTGTAGCCCTCTTAATTCATCACCCAACGTCTAAAGGTCACATTTGATTGGCAGTTAGATTATTGATGAGGCTGCATGGTGAACTAATCAGTCATATCTATCATATGGAATATGGTAAAATGTCAACAGCTCCGGGATTGCTTCTCCTCGTGGCTGCTCCTTTAATTAGCACTATAAAGAAGCTTTGCTGAATTTTTTTATATTTTTATTGTCTTATTTCACTTGTACACATTTATTGCCCCCACATTTTCCTTCTAAACATCTTTGATTCCTGCTGCAATATTTAACTTAGCTGCTGTAACATCCCAGATCCCCTGCAGGCATAACACCTGTGTTATCTGCGCTGTCTGGGTCTCTGACTGAGGAGATGTCCTTGTAGCTGATGATGGCCAACATCCCCTCATCACACTGCCCTGCGTAGTATTATAGATAAGATAAGATAAGATAAACTTTATTTATATAGTGCTTTTCATAGACATAAGGTCACAAAGTGCTTCACAACAATAAAAACATAGAAAAACTGCAACATGTGGATAAAACAAACAAACAAAAGTACACAGCAGTGTCACAGAGTCTTTTTGGAGCTAAAATGTCTGAACAAATATGTTTTTAAGAGGTTTTTAAAAGCATCTACTGAATCCAGAGAGTGCAGATCCTGGGGAAGCTCATTCCAGAGACGAGGAGCGGCAGCTTTAATAGAACGGTCTCTCCGGGTTTTAAAACGGGTTGGTGGGACCATCATCAGGTGTTCCCGGTCGACCTCAGACTTTGAGCCGGACTGTAGTACTTAACTAAGTCCTCAGTGTAACTAGGGCCCTGTCCATGCAGGGCTCGGAAAGCAAGTACCAGGATTTTAAAACGAATACGATATTCAACAGGAAGCCAGTGAAGAGACTTTAACACGGGTCTGATGTGGGCTCTCCTGCTGGTTCCAGTCAGAAGCCTCGATGCTGAGTTCTGCACCATCTGAAGACGAGCCAGTGCTTTTGTGTTTAGACGTGTAAATAAGCTGTTGCAATAGTCTCATTGTGAGGACACAAATACGTGTATAATCATTTTGAGTACTTGCTTAGACTTCATTGGTCTCAGCTTTGCAATATTATGTAGTTGAAAAAAAGCTATTTTTAACCAACTGTCTTGAATGGTGGTCTAATGACATGGATTAATCAAATATTACCCCTAGGTTTCTCAGCTTAGGCTTGGCTGAAGAGCTCAGGTTGACTAGATGTTGCTTTATGTTGGGGATTTCAGTAAATCAGTAAAATGGAGTAAGTGTCTCAGCTGAAGACTGTTATCACTTAACCACTGTTTTACCTTTGAAAGACAGTTAAGTAAGGTGCTCAACTGGTGGGTTTCAGAAGCTTTAAATGAACAGTACAACTGGAGGTCATCATCAAACAAATGACAGGAAACATCCTTACACTGCTGGATAATCTGATCAAGAGGAAGGATGGACAATAAGAACAGAAGCGGTCCCAACACGGAGCCCTGAGGCACCCCACACAACAATCTACCCGGCTTAGACAGTATGTGGTTGGTAGAAACACGAAAGCTTCTACCCACTAGGAATGAGGTAAACCACTGTAACACTGGACCAGACATCCCAATCAGGTCCTGCAGCCTGTCAGTTATGATTTGGTGGTCAATGGTGCCAAATGCTGAAGACAGATCCAGCAGAACCCATACTGTACACCTCCCTGAATCAGCAGACATCATAATGTCACTAGAAACTTTCAGTAATGCGGTTTCTGTTGAGTGATATTTACAAAACCCTGACTGAAAGGTGTCATCCATGTTATGCGACTCTAAAAATTAAGACAGCTGCTTTGCTGCCACCTTTTTCAACATTTTAGCAAGGAAGGGCAGTTTGGAAACCGGCCTGAAGTTCTTAAGATCGGATTTGTCCAAGTTAGCTTTCTTGAGTCTTGGTTCCACAATGGCGTGCTATTATTTATTTATTTATTTTTTTTTGTCTTGTCAGGCAGCAGAATGATTTTCTGGATGCTGTGTTCTGCTGGGCAAATTTACTTTGCCAAGGGGAGCTTTATAGATACAATGCTCCCCTGAGAAACAGAACAACCTACTTACATTTGCATGTACATTATCACACATACACACCTGCTTATATATATATATATACATATCCATAGGCCTATGCACACTGGAGTCATGTTCCCCCTGTGGGAGGATGAAGCCATTACTATCAGGAAAACCTAGTCTCAAGTTAAATCAGACCCACAGAATGAAAACCAGCCGTTGTTAGTAAATAAACCTGCCAGCGACTCAGTGACTGTATCACATGCAGAACATACAGAGTGGAACATGTTCAGAGAAGACTGATCATGCCAATGTGGCCCCGCCCACACGCAGGCAAGAGGAAGGCCCTGAGAACCCCGAGGCTTGAGCAGCTGGCGGCTGTCCCCAATCACAGACCCCAACCACCCCACTCCGGAGCCAGCCATGCATCCACCCAGGAGGTGGCAGAGGGGGGGCCCCAGCAGAGCCCCCTACGGTCAGGGGGAACAGGCCCCAGCAGAGCCCCCTACGGTCAGGGGGAACAGGCCCCAGCAGAGCCCCCTACGGTCAGGGGGAACAGGCCCCAGCAGAGCCCCCCACGGTCAGGTTGAACAGGCCCCGGCAGGCCTGAACCGGCAAAGCCCGGCTCCACCGGGCACCGGCCACCCAGGGCAGACAGAGTGCGAGCCCCAGGACCCCAGGAGCCCGAAGGCAACCCCCCCCCACCCCCACAGGCAGAAGGCACAGCCCGCGCCACTGGAGAGCCAGGACACTCAGACCGCTACTGAATGGCAGGCCCAGTGCACAAGCCGCGCTCCCCGGGCACCAAGGCCTTCTATCCTCTCCAACATACTCACTCACATATACTCAAACACAGACACACATACACTCACTCACATACATACGTGCGCACACACTCCATCCCTACACACACACACACACACACACACTATCTATCCTGTCGCTTACAGACTCCCCATCTCGCACTCCCCCGCTCCTCTGACCCCCACCCAATTCACACACACACCCCATAACATGCCGCCTCACACGCTCCCCTCGACACACCCTCACACTCTTCACGCACCCCCTACTCAGTCCCCATCCACACACACTTCTGCTTTACACACACCCCCCCCCCCCCTCCCCCCGCCCCCAGTTCCCCTTATACACTGTCCCCCTATACGTGCCAACACTTCCCACCTCATCCCTCCACGTCCATACACCCACACACCCCCCATCACATACTCCACTCTACACACTACACACCCCCTAACCCCCCTTCCATCCGGCCTCATATTCCTTATAGACACTACATCATACACGCACCCATCTCATTGTGTCCCCCCTAACATGCCCCTTCCCATACCCCAGCCATCCTCATCCGCGTCCTATTGCCTACCCCCTTACCTGAATTATGTCCCCCATGATTTCTCCCCGGTGGTCTCAGTGTGCGTGTGCACACTGAGACCACCGACTCTCTTGGTCCCAGGGCCACAACCAAGCACCAGGGAACGGGCCTGCCCACCACAACATCAGCAAGTCCAGGCCAGCCCAGCCCACCGGGTGCAGGCTGACCCTCCCCCCACGGGAGACAGGTGACAGCACCGGGCACTGGAGCCTGGGACCCCCACCCAGTCCACCCCACAGCGGCACAACAACCTGCCACGGAGCCAAGGCCCGCCAATCCCCCCCCTGCCAGTGACCTCACCCTGGCGCCGCGAGGCAACTCCAACCGCTGACCAACCCAAGCCCCCCCAGGACAGGAGACACAGCCACCCCAGCAGCAAAGCAGGCAAGATCCCCACCCAGGAGGCTACCACAGACCCACAGACACCAGAGATCCTCCACCATCTCTCAACCTCGAAGTGCAACAAGGTCACCCCCCCGCCCCCCACACTAAGTGATGGAGCTGATTACAGGGGACCAGAGAAAACAAAATTCATCCAACTGATCTTTTGAGGAGGCAGACATCGTCTCATTACTGATGTGGTCTGAAAGGAGGTTTCTAAACTGAATAATGCTTAAATTCTTTTTTTCTTCCAATTCATGAGAATAGTTTTCTTTGTGATACACAAGGCAGTCAGGACGATACCTGCAGTGTTAATTTCCATGTTAATATCACCAAAGTGACCAAGTATGCAGAGAGAGGCAGAAGCTGGGATTGTACATCTGAGCCATGTTGATAAATCTCTGCACACCTCAAGCCGGAAGTTTTGCACTGGTGAACAGGACCATACAGCATGCATGTAGTCATCTGGGGCCTCATTTACAAAGCTGTCGAACAAAACCTGGCGTACGCCAATTATAGTCAACTTTTGGGATTTATCAAAACACGGCTTGGCGGTAAAACGTCCCGACCTCCACGCCAACTCTGATCCTGGCGTACGCACAAAATCTGGAGAAACGGGAAACGGCGACACCAAAGGCAGAAAATAAAACCAAAGAAATGGTGTGAAATTTAGACATTTGTTCAAAATCAAATATAAACTTTTACACAGAATGTTGTAGCTTACATTAACAGCATGTGCAAAAAAAACCCCCAAAACATAAAATAAATAAAAAAATATTGTTGCACCACTAAAACATCAACCACTAAAATCTGTTCTGAAACGAAGCAGTTCTACATGTTATAAAACCCATTTCACACAGTTAATAAGTCATACAGAAGCTGCCATAATACAAGTCTAAATGAATAATTGCATTAAAATGACGTGTCACCATAACAACAGCCCATCATCAGGCTGATCAGGTGTTTCCTCCACCTGCAGATACAGAACATGAAGTGATGGTTGGATATAAAATGCTCCCCAATGCGTAAAGGTGCACAGTGGCTTATCTGTCCCTGCTGGTGGACATGGAACATGGAGACTCTGGATTCCAGTCCGGCACCTTCCAAAATGAAGGGACTGACAGGTCGGGTCCGCTCCTTTTCCCAACCCAGAGCAGAGGAACAGAACTATGTTCTCCACAGCCAGACGGGATGAAACCTTCTCAAGGCAGTCAACTCCTCCTTTGTTCTTGTTGTAGTCCTGGATTATAAGAGGCTTCCTGTCCTCTGTGCTGCTGACAGCGGTATCCTGTGCTCATCAAAATTACATTTCTGTTCTTCTTGGGAACATATGACACAAGAGTGTGTGTCAGTGAATGCAAATTTCAATGAGAGATCCTCTTGTCGATACCAGTGTCGGGGGGAAGTTCTGGCTTGTTCTTCCTCACTGTCCCTACCATAGTGAGCTTTATTTTCAGCAGCTCCTAATCAAGAGCATATGATGTGAAGAAGTTGTTTCATGTGATATTATGCCCTTGGAGACCGGTTGTCATGTCCAGCACAACACGCATGCCTTGGTTTTTTCGGCCTTTTCAGTACTGGCTTTCCCCATGTACACCTGCATATTCCAGGCATAGCTGCTTCTAATATCGAAGGCTGCCCAGATCTTTATGCCATATTTCCCTGGTTTGCTTGGAATGTACACCTTGAACGAACAGCGACCTCTGAAAGAAACTAGGCTCTCATCAACTGTTACCTCAGGGTCTGGATTGTACATGAGAGGGAGACGCTCCACCCACCTGTCCCAAATATTCCTGATGGCAGACAATTTGTCATTTCGCCAGCAGACATGTCGTGTATATCTGCTGTCAAAACGCATGAATCTTGACAGCAACTGTAATGCTGTAATGACATAGTTGCCTGGAATATAGGCCTACCAGACTCTGCATCCCATTGTTGAGTTAAACTGCTAACCTGTAAACCCAACCGCTCACTGCGCTCCAGCATGTAGAAACATGGATGTTTATCTGTTAATGCTAACTGTTATGGTGGCCCCGTAGGGACTTTGGTAATAGATCTGACCTGATAACCGCCTCAGTCAGTCGCGGCATGTCGGAATGAAGCATAGGGAACATTAACATGGACCAGCGTGTGCAAAACTGAGCATAGTTCTACTAACAGATTGATGAAGTCATTAATGTTGCATATCTCAAGTCTTTGGGAAGCTAAATTTTGTAAATATTCCTCCTTGTTGCTTCCATAAGAAGCTCTGGATTAATCATTTGATTATAAAAAAAAAACAACAAAAACACTTTGATAAACTTTCTTTAAACAAAATGAAAAGCTTAAAAAAACCTTTCCAACTCCAGAGTTATGCTGTACTGTCTAGCACATGACACCTTGTGTTAACCACACACACACCAACACACTCCTCATTCCTCTCTGCTCCTGGGTAATTAGCTGATTAGCTGCTTAATTAGCAGCATGTAATCATGGCGATGGATGAGCTGCCTAATAGAGGAAGTGAAGAGAGAAGACGAGTCGTCGTGTCAGTGTGGAGGATGACATTCAGTCTCGCCGCAGAGTCTCTTCTGAATACAGAACACACAATGAGAGGAGATGAAAAATTATGCATCCAGGGAGGAGAAGCTGTGGAAAGATCACTGCTTGAACAGAAATGAGTCAAATTCTGGAGCAGCGCTACAAGATAATCCATCCAGGTGTTATTATATGGAGGAGATTCAGGTGTGAGTGATGAGGTGAGGGCATCTGATCCGAAAGTCTATGAGGAATCCATAAATTTCTCTTCTGAAATAACTTTAATTAGTAAATCCTGTAATAGTATGATCTTAACTATAAGTTCTCACTAAAATGATATAAGTCAGCATTAAAGTAGATAGGTAAAGGGGTAGGTAATGTTGGGGAAGTAGCGTGACTCTGTCTTGGCTCCTCCCCCTCTGGTTTTTCTCCGATCCAAGGCTTTTTAATTGCAGCTTTTTCCACTAATGATTTTCTCTTTCTCGGCTGTTTAGCGTCCCGAGTTGAGGTCAGCAGCTCCCCATGTCCACTGTACACAGTGTTGATGGAGCACTGCTTCCCCCTTCTGAGCCGCCAGATGGTGAACCAGAATCTCTTCGAAGCCGTCCGGAAGTCTTTCTCCATGGCCTCGCCGAACTCCTCCCATGCCCGAGTTTTTACCTTGGCGACAGCCGAAGCCGCATGCTGCTTAGCCTGTCGGTACCCATCAGCTGCTTCCAGAGTCCCACAGGCCAAGAAGGCCTGATAGGACTCCTTCTTCAGCTTGATGGCATCCCTAACTGCTGGTGTCCACCAATGAGTCCTGGGATTACCGCCACGACAGGCACCAACAACCTTACAGCCACAGCTCTGGCTTGCCGCCGCAGCAATAGAGGCACGGAACACAGCCCATTCAGACTCAATGACCCCCGCCTCACTCGGGACATGGTTGAAGCTCTGCTGAAGGTGGGAGTTGAAGCTCGCTCTGACAGGGGACTCAGCCAGACGTTCCCAGCAGACCCTCACAACACGTTTGGGTCTACCAGATCTGACCGGCTTCCTCCCCCACCATCTGAGCCAACACACCACCAGGTGGTGATCAGTTGAAGCTCCGTCCCCCTCTTCACCCGAATGTCCAAGCCATGTGGACGCAGGTCCGACGATACGTCTACAAAATCGATCATCGAACAGCGGCCCAGGGAATCCTGATGCCAGGTGTACATATGGACACTCTTATGTTGGAACATGGTGTTCATTATGGACAATCCTCGGCGAGCACAGAAGTCCAATAACAAAACACCATTTGGGTTCAGAGGTGGGGAACCATGCCTCCCAATCACTCCTCTCCAGGTCTCACTGTCATTGCCCACGTGAGGCAATGAAGTCCCCCAGCAGAACAATGGAGTCCCCAGAAGGGGCACCCTCCAGCACTCCCTTCAAGGACTCCAGAAAGGGTGGGTACTCTGAACTGCTGTTCAGTGCATAAGCACAGACAACAGTCAGAACCCGTCCCCCCACCCGAAGGCGGAGGGAAACTACCCTTTCATCCACCGGGGTAAACCCCAACGTGCAGGCACCAAGCTGGGGGCTGATGGGAATGCCCACACGTGCTCGGTGCCTCTCACCATGAGCAACTCCAGAGTGGAAGAAGGTCCAGCCCCTCTCAAGGGTACTGGTTCCAGAGCCCAAGCCATGTGTCGAGGTGAGTCCAACTATATCTAGCCGGAACCGCTCAACCTCACGCACAAGCTCAGGCTCCTTCCCCACCAGAGAGGTGACATTCCACGTCCCTAGAGCCAGCTTTTGCAGCCGGGAATCGGACCACCAGGGTCCCCGCCTCTTTAAACAGTTGTGGGTTGGTGGAAGGAATAATTGGAAGACCTCCTCAATCCTACCAACATGTCTTCCAGTGAGGAAGCAGAGCTGGGGGACTCAGGGGTGGACTCTCCTATCTCTGGGGCTGAAGTCGCTGAGGTGGTCAAAAAGCTCCGTGGCGGCAAGGCCCCGGGGGTGGATGAGATCCGCCCGGAGTTCCTTAAGGGTCTGGATGCTCTGGGGCTGTCCTGGCTGACACACCTCTGCAGCATTGCGTCGACATCGGGGTCAGTGCCGCTGGACCGGCAGACTGGGGTGGTGGCCCCCCTTTTTATGAAGGGGGACCGGAGGGTGTGTTCCAATTACAGGGGAATCACACTCCTCAGCCTCTCTGGTAAGGTCTATTCAGGGCTCCTGGAGAGGAGGGTCCGACGGATAGTCGAATCTCGGATTAAAGAGGAGCAGTGTGGTTTTCATCCTGGCCGCGGAACAGTGGACCAGCTCTATACCCTCTTTGGGGTCCTGGAGGGGGCATGGGAGTTTGCCCAACCAGTCTACATGTGCTTTGTGGACCTTGAGAAGGCATTCGACCATGTCCCCCGGGGGCTCCTGTGGGGGGTACTCTGGGAGTATGGGGTACCGGACCCCCTTGTACGAGCTGTCCGGTCCCTGTACGACAGGTGTCAGAGCTTGGTCCACATTGCCGGTAGCAAGTCGGATTTGTTTCCGGTGAGGGTTGGACTCCACCAAGGCTGCCCTTTATCACCGATTCTGTTCATAACTTATATGGACAGAATTTCTAGGTGAAGCCGAGGTGTTGAGGGGATCCGACTTGGTGGCCTCAGGATTGGGTCCCTGCTTTTTGCAGATGACGTGGTCCTGTTGGCTTCATCTGGTCATGATCTCCAGCTCTCGCTTGAGCGATTCGCTGCCGAGTTTGAAGCAGCTGGGATGAGAATCAGCACCTCCAAATCTGAGACCGTGGTCCTCAGCCGGAATAGGGTGGATTGCCCTCTCCGGGTCGGGAGTCAGGTCCTGCCTCAAGTGGAGGAGTTTAAATATCTCGGGGTCTTGTTCACGAGTGAGGGAAGGATGGAGTGTGAGATTGACAGACGGATCGGTGTGGCGTCTGCAGTTCTGCGGACTATGCGCCGGTCTGTCGTGGTGAAGAAGGAGCTGAGCCAGAAGGCGAAGCTCTCAATTTACCAGTCGATCTACGTTCCTACCCTCACCTATGGTCATGAGCTGTGGGTCGTGACCGAAAGAACGAGATCTCGTATACAGGCGGCTGGAATGAGTTTCCTCCGCAGGGTGGCCGGGCTCTCCCTTAGAGATAGGGTGAGGAGCTCGGTCATCCGGGAGGAGATCAGAGTAGAGCTGCTGCTCCTCCGCATCGAGAGGAACCAGTTGAGGTGGATCGGGCATCTGGTCAGGATGCCTCCTGGACCTCCCTGGTGAGGTGTTCCAGGCACGTCCCTCTGGGAGGAGACCCCGGGGAAGACCCAGGACACGCTGGAGGGATAATATGTCTTGGCTGGCCTGGGAACGCCTTGGGATCCCCCAATCATCTTAGAAATAAGTGTGGCTATCAGGTATGCGCTGCTGGAGGGGGGAGGAGGGGAGCCGAGAGAAGAAGCTAAAATATAAGAAATGAACAACTCCATTTGGGTCGGAACATTTGGATTGGTCAGAGTTTTTACAGATTTACAGTAAACTGAGGGGTCTAACTATATTTCTCACTGATTACAGTATGTATAGACTACTATCAGTGTCTCTCTGATGTTGGATCAGATGCTCACATATTTTGTGTCCATATCACGTCAGCCTGCTGCTTTTTTTGTCTATGAGACAGATTCTGGTAATATACATGCCTGTAATCCAAACTTCCTTACAGCTCTGTGGGATCCAGCACCTGACATGCATCTAAATTCCCTACAAACAAATCAAAATAATAAGAGAAGCTGACATAAAGAGTTTGTGAGGAAGATGAGTGTCCTATGGATGATGCGATGACATTGTATAGGCTGTCTGGGCCGACATCAACATCCTCAGTATGAGGTGTCTGTGTATTTGGAGACTCTGTGGCACGCCGGCCTATCTGAGAGCAGTGGGAGACAGAAAGACAACAGACTCACATCAGCAATCGTCTGATTGGCCCAGCAGGGGAATCGAGGATGCCCACCGACAGCAGAGAGGATAGGAAAATAAGAGATGGAGGAGGATGAAGTGTTTTTCAGGCTTTGTGTTTCCGTAGATAAACAGGTTAAAGAGGAGGCGAAGGTAAAGCTGACACATCAGAGATTCTCCGAGGAGCTTCATTCCTGACATCACAGCTTAAACAATTACAAAGATTTAGACAGCAACTCATCCACTGAGAGTTTTGAGTGCCAGGAAAACTTTATCAATCCTTTAAACTCTTCCAGGTCTCCCCGAGATCTATGTCTTCTGTTTCCCCCAGGTTTACAATCCAGTCACAAAATCCACCATTATTCATCACATCTTCATCACCATGACTACCATGTTGCTAAGAGACCTCTATTTTCACCTGGACATGATGATGAAGACACTTCCTGTCAGACTTTCCACCAATCAGAGAGCTTAAACTGACAGTAACGTCCAATCAGGAGCAGCCAAAGATCAACAAGTGATGAGAAAAGCAGGAGAAAAATGATCACATCACAGATGGACCAAATGCAGCACAAAGCTGGGAGTTTTAAGGGTTTTAGCTTCACATTTCAGAATAATTACTGAGCAGGATTAAATTGAAAAATTCCACTTTTCGCTCCAACTTGCACCTCATCCAGAGTCTAAATGACTCAGTTAGTTTGAACGATGTTGTCTGAAGCAGCTGCTAGACCATGGATTGCTGTTTTTCTGCGTCTGAGCTGACTGAACATGTCGGTAGACTCTCTCACCTTCCCCACAGGCTGAATGGTGATCCTTCTCTGGCTTTATGTGACACTATGCAGGACTCGTTCAGACGTGCAACATGTCAGGCTGCTTAACTAAGACGGACCTGTACAGGACCGAGCCTGAAGGATCAGAGCTGGACTTCCCTGTTTGAACTTTAGATCAAGCATAAAAACGTGTATCAGTGAAACTTTCAGAAAGACTTTTTCCTGAAAAGGAATTCTGCATCTACATGTCACGCCTGCATTACTTTTCTTCAGGTTTGGAGCACGGACCATCCCTGAGCGCAGACCAGACTTAACTTCTCCCCACCGGGCTGGTGGACGGCTCCAGGGCTTTTCTGGTGCTGTTCTACTGAAAGTTACTGTTACATGTCAGCTGCTGCGTATTTTAAACAGCCAGCTTTACCACAAAGGAACATCATGATGAGAACCTCTTTTTGTCTTTAGTTATTTACATCTACAACAGGGGTGTTAGTGAACCAACAAGCTCCTGCCAGCTAATCTGTCTCATTTTCTTCAGATGGATCAGACACACTTAGCAGAAAGACTTTCTGCAATGTGTCCTTTCATCTAGTGCTCTGTTTGTTGCTGCAGCTGGATAAATGCATTTTTTCCAAAGGCATCCTTTTGCATTTGGATGAAGTGACTGAATGAGACGTTATATCACTGTCTGCAGGATTTTTTTCCAAATGTTTTTAATTTTCTTATAGACATATTTTTAAATAATAAAAAGAGATGATCTGAGCTGTGTAGAACCAGTCCATACTGGACTTTCTGTCATCTCCAACCAGTCTGTTCTCCTCTGACCTCTGACATCCACAACTGAATGTTTTCTCTTCTTCAGACCTTTTCTGTAAACATTAGAGGCAGCTGTGTGTGAAAATCCCAGTAAATACTTGGAGCAGCAGCACGCCACGCTAAAGGGAGCAGTTATTGGTTGTTCCTGAGCTTCCCTGGTGGACCAGCAGCAGTCATATCTTCATATTGTGTTGGCTTCGTGCTGCATGGAAATCAGAGCTGCTGCCTGCAACATATTAATCATTGATGCCAAACATCGTCTAAATCTATCAGCATCGTCCTTCAGAAAGCCCCGTCAGCTGAGCTGTAATTATCCAGTGGTGAAGAGCTGAACCGCAGGAGGAAGAGATGAAGCATAATATCAGAGCGGTTATCCAGGCGGCAGAGGATCAGATCAGGCGTTTCGGCTCCCAGTAGGCGTCTCTGCCCCTCAGGAGTCTTACTGGTTTAGAGACATCAAAGCAGCTGAAAGCAGCCCAGTGCATGCTGGTCGATACCCAAACCAGAGCTGATCTCTCTGCTGCTGTTCACGCCTACATTCTCTTCCTCCTATTTGCTTCTCACTCCTCGTTTTTCATCCCCCGTCTCATCCTGATCCCACTCGTCCAGCTTTCTGACCCTTTCTTCTGCTTCCACCCTTCATGTTACTCATCTCTTCCTCCCATCCTGCTAATTTCCCTCCTTTATCCAATTTTGTTTTTCTCTTCTTGTACTTTAAGTCTCATCCACTTCCTTTCTTTATTTCTCTTTCCTCTCCTCCTCCTCCTCCATTCTTCTTCTCCTCCTCTCCACTCATCAATATTTTGATCTCTATCTCCCTTTCATAACGAACGGTGGAAAGATGGACGGATCATATTGATGTTTTTTTTACATTTTTCTAAGGGTCACGGTTGTAATTAACATACTGCTGCTCAACTGTATACACACACACACACACACACACACACACACACACACACACACACACACACACATCCCTGCTGTCCAACTGTATACACACACACACACACACACACACACACAGAACACACACACAGAGCACACACACAAACACACAGAGCACACACACACACACACACACAAAGCACACACACACAGAACACACACACACACACACACACAGCACACACACACAGAGCACACACACACACAACACACACACACCCAGACAGCCTGTCGGGCTGAATCTACACCATCTGACCCGTTAGAAGATCTGTCGTCCGAACTGACGAGACTTCACCGTTTCTGGAAACATGTTCTCACTTCCACCAGTCAGAAACCGAGCAGAACCACCTGGACCACCTGGACAACCTTGACCACCTGGACGAAAGGGACCACGTGAACCAAAGGGACCACCTGAACCACCTGGACCACCTGGGCCACCTGGACCACAGGACCACAGGGACCACCTTGACCACCTGGTCCACCTGAACCATCTGGACCACCTGGACCAAAGGGACCACCTGGACCAAAGGGACCACCTGGACCACCTGAACAACCTGAACCACCTGGACTCCACCCTCCCGCTCCGCCCTCCCGCTCCGCCCTCCTTAGAGGACCGTGATCATTAATCCTTTCATGAAGTTTCAGCTTCAATCTTCCTGCAGGCTGAAGAAAACCTGATCCGGACCGCCGGACCGGCCACAGCGGGTCGGAACCAGCTTCTTCCCATGTTGATCAAAGACTGGTGAAAGTTTCAGGACTGTGCTGGAAGCTTGTTCGTCTCCATCGTCTCATCATCTCGGCTCCCTGTGTGCATCACAGTGTTGCATTAAATACACTTTCTCTTCATTTATGAGCAATTCAGACTGAATAATTTAACAACAAACACCGCGGAGGTTTTATTCACTCCAGTCACGTAGAGTCAAGACATGACCTGCCAATCACAGAGTCCAGCAGGGTTTCTAATTGCCTGAAATCAATCTGAAACGAGGAGACTTGAGCTTCAGCTCCAATCACAGCTCACCCTCATCACCGCCAACATCAAGCGCTTCAGATCGGCCACGTCCAAACTGTATACACACACACACACACACACACACACACACACACACACACACATCCATGCTGTCTAACTGTATACACACACACACACACACACACACACACACACACACACACACACACACACACAAACACACACACACACACACATCCATGCTGTCTAACTGTATACACACACACACACACACACACACACACATCCATGCTGTCTAACTGTATACACACACACACACACACACACACACAAACACACACACACACACACATCCATGCTGTCTAACTGTATACACACACACACACACACACACACACACACACACACACACACACACACACACACACACACACATCCATGCTGTCTAACTGTATACACACACACACACACACACACACACACACACACACACACACACACACACACACATCCATGCTGTCTAACTGTATACACACACACACACACACACACACACACACACACACACACATCCATGCTGTCTAACTGTATACACACACACACACACACACACACACACACACACACACACACACATCCATGCTGTCTAACTGTATACACACACACACAAACACACACACACACACACACACACACACACATCCATGCTGTCTAACTGTATACACACACACACACACACACACACACACACACACACACACACACACACACACACACACATCCATGCTGTCTAACTGTATACACACACACATACACACACACACACACACACACACACACACATCAGAGGCATATGTGATGAGCACAAACAAGTTTTATCTTCCCAGACGAGCAGACGCCCCTACATCCATACCATGACACACACACACACATGTGTGAATTGGATACAGCGATTTGCAGGCGAGTGGATGCACACATGTGGCAGCTCCGGTACTTTCCATCAGATTTACCCTCCTGCTGCTGCCTCCTTCTCTCCACCATTAGTTTTCTAGATAGCTCCCAGTAAAAGATATGAAAACAACACTCATTGTATGAAATATTAGAATATTCTTCTTGATGATCGGCGGTCACAGCTACACTTGTTATTCTGGCTGGATGTTTGCAGCCTGACTGGAAAGAATGAATTTCACATTCCTGCACATCTTCAGCTTTTTGTAGATCCCCTTCCACTCGGCCTCTCTCTCCCCTTTCGCTCCGTCGTGTCGCTGTTTCGAGCTGAATCTCATCCAGACCACATAAAGGTCGCAGCTCCATCTTGACCTCAGCATGGAGGTCTGTGAATTAGCTCCAGCTGGAAGTACTGGCACAAGATCCAAAATATGAAAAGGAACCAGAGAAAATCATCAAATGAGAAATGACATTAATATAATAGTTTTATTCATCCTGAAGAAAGACAAGCTCAGATGTTACAGCAAATAGAAAAATATTAAAATAACTGAATAAAAAACATGATGAATAAAATTCTTGATGACAGGAGTTCACAGGTAGATTGACTTAGTTAATCCAATTTAAAACAGGTACATTATACTCTGATTGACAGTTGGATTACTATGAGTCCATCCATCCATCTTCTGCCACTTATCCGGGGTCGGGTCGCGGGGGCAGCAGCCTAAGCAGGGAAGCCCAGACTTCCCTCTCACCAGCCACATTTGCCAACTCTGCAGGGGGGATCCCGAGGCATTCCCAGGCCAGCCGAGAGATATAATCCCTCCAGCATGTCCTGGGTCTTCCCCGGGGTCTCCTCCCAGAGGAATGTGCCTGGAACACCTCACCAGGGAGGTCCAGGAGGCATCCTGACCAGATGCCCGAGCCACCTCAACTGGTTCCTCTCGATGCGGAGGAGCAGCGGCTCTACTCTGATCTCCTCCTGGATGACCGAGCTCCTCACCCTATCTCTAAGGGAGAGCCCGGCCACCCTGCAGAGGAAACTCATTTCAGCCGCCTGTATACGAGATCTGGTTCTTTCCGTCACGACCCACAGCTCATGACCATAGGTGAGGGTAGGAACGTAGATCGACTGGTAAATCGAGAGCTTCGCCTTCTGGCTCAGCTCCTTCTTCACTACGACAGACCGGCGCAGAGTCCGCATTACTGCAGACGCTGCACCGATCCGTCTGTCGATCTCATGCTCCATCCTTCACTCACTCGTGAACAAGACCCCGAGATATTTAAACTCCTCCACTTGAGGCAGTACCTGACTCCCGACCCGGAGAGGGCAATCCACCCTATTCAGATCTGAAGCAGAACCTCGTTATCAGTCCGGTAGAATCAAACCAGCTCAACGCACACTTTTACTTTCTTCTACACCCACAAAATGAAAAGGATGGAAATATTTCAGGAGCACAGAAGAAAATGCACGATAATCACAGGAAACAAGCTGAGGTTGCTCATTAATTTCTCCAAATGACGGTACAAATCTCAAGGTGAGACTATCGGATGAGAATTTACTGGATGATTGTGTGTACATATAAACATGCATTTGTTAGTAAAGCAGCTGCCTTCTTCTATAGATGAGCAGGTTCAGAGACGGAAACTCATGTTCCCACTAAACTCCTTTAATCCTCCCAGTTTCTTTTGTTTTCGTCTCTAAAAGAGGTTTAAATACTTTCTTTTTTATCTGATTCTCACTTGACGATTTAATGTGTTTTGTCTCCTTTTCACCTCCACCGCCTCCCTTTCAAGAAGGAAGATTTAAACTCTTCCTTCTTCCTTTAAGCCGTCTCCTCTGCTCCTTCAACAGTGAAGTGGATTTAAAAGGAGAAATCAATATTGGATCAGACTCTATTTCACATGGATTCTCCGGGTCCTGCAGTGATTGATCTAACAGCTCACTCTGAAGGAGCGATGGGAGTAAAAACAGCCAGTTGTGATGATAATATGTAAACCCAGTTCAGGAGTGTTTATGGTGTGTGACGAACAGGTCCGGCCTGCCGTTGCTCTTCTCAGCCAGTAGATGGCAGTAATCCTCCACAAAGCAGCAGTCGGCAGCTGTTCTTCCTCCAATCACAGCGAACGTCTGTTTGTCAGTCTGTCAGTGTTCTCGGATGAAGGGCAAGCTGCCATTGATGGAGCGATACGTGTTCAACTCGCCACAGTCTTCTATACCTCTCCATTTCTTTCCCTTTAATCTCTCTATCCTCCTCTCCATCCAGCTCATTTTCATATTTGTTTTTCATCCTGTCCATCTCCTTTCTCTTTCATTTTATCTGCCCATCCCATGTATTTCTCTTTTATTCCTTTTCTTGTCTTTTTTCTCCATATTTCATATTCTTCATGCCTCTCATTACTTTTTCAAAAGCTCCAGAGAAATCCATCAGGGTCACCCCCAACCCCCCCTTAGCCCTCGTAGGTGAGGCGGCGCGCCGCTCGGCTGATCCGTGAACCCTACATATGGGTGGATGGTGGGTTTGGGAGGGAAATAATGATGTGCAATACATGTAATAATAATATTATCATCAATAGACAGAAAATAATAAAATATTCTTTTATTATTTAATTTGATAGTTTCTTATTATAGAACCATTTATTTGACAGACTTGTCTGACTCTAGTCTGATTTTTTCATTGATTTCCTAAATACCCTTTTCCGTTCTCCTCTTTGTTTTTGTCTGAATGTTGTTGCTGCTTGTTCCATCATGCAGGGTTTGTGTTTTTTATCTTTCTGTCCTTGAAAGAATGAATCTGGAATCAGTTCTTAAGCAGCATTCCTGCACTCCCCTCTGCTTCACTTTTATTTCTCCCAACCTCCTCCATCTGTTGCTCCCCCTGCATACCATTACCTGTTGGATCTTTGCTCTTCATTGTAGGTGTTTTGATCTGTTTCGTGACTCTAATTTGCTTTTCTCTTTTTGCCTTTTTCAGCCCCCGTCTGAAGTGATGTGTGTGTTGTTTTGATGTGACTCCAGCAGTATCTGGACAGCAGCCTTATTTTTTCCCTTTTAAATTGCAGACTAAATTTTCTTTCTCTCTTGTTGCAGTGTTTTGTGCAGAAATTGGACGGGTTCATCTCGTGGCTGCAAGAGGCACTGGACAGCACCGACAACTGGACACAGCCCCGACAGGACTTGGATAGCTTGAGGGTGTACCTGGACACTCACCTGGTGAGTGTGCACACATTGTCGTGATGTGCCTTTTATTCTTAACCTTTAACCTTCCTCTCCCACCATTTATTCTACATAATTTCTTCCTTGAAAATCAAGTCCTGGGGTCCAATAAAAGGTCTTCTCGGCACATCTGCACACACTGGAACACAGTTGTATGAACGTAAATGGGTTTGATGCCAGTAAGTGTGTTGGTATATAAACTGTAACACACAACTTTATGCTGCTGCACAAACCAGCCAGCAACACAGGTTACAAAAGAAACTGTTTCACAGAAGCCATTTCTGCTTGTACGGATGTTCCTCTCACAGTCCAAAAACAATGCATGTTGGATTAATTGGTAATTTGAAATTGGCTGTAGTGAGCGTGTGT
>NC_136631.1:26954474-27184474 GCF_933228915.1 Telmatherina bonti
GTGGACACAACCATCTTCTGCGGCGGCTGGTTAGCATCTCTGCATTGTCCGTCTGATGGACACCTGGACATGTATCATCCCTTACATATGGTATTGTGATCAAACTGGTTTCCAGCCCTACCTGGTACCAGTCCGACACCGGTACCGGCTCCAAAAGGGGGAGAATGAAACCAGAGCTGTGCATGTAGGTGAGGTTTACGTGCACTAATAACACACTAACTAATCTGCATACAAATCTTGTGCTTTTAGTTATATCAAAGTGCTGGGAGGGTTATTGGTGTGTTGTTGTGGGAACACTGGGATGGCAATGTTGAACCAGATTGGTGTGTCTCTGTGGAAACAGGCTTGCACACTGACATCAGCCTTTATGGGAAACATCAAAGCTTCATCACACAGATGAACACAAACATTTATGTCAAGCTGACAAATTCTTCTCAGCAGGGAAGATTCATTTGAGCTTTCCATGGTGTTTCACAACAACAACAACAACAACAACAACAGCAACAACAACAACAACCCTCTCAAGACTCCTTAGATTGTCTCTAAACTTGTCCTTTAATTATGTTCATTTCATAAGAAGCAAATTATACAAATATAGCTTTCGGAAAGAAAGGTTGTCTGTTTTTCTATTTTCCTGTCTTGCGCACATACTTTCACACACGGCTTCTCTTTCTCCAGACTTCCCTGCGTCTCACACACACACACACACACACACACACACACACACACAGCTCCAGGGCAGCAGCGGGTGGAGTGGAGCTGCTCTCCCTGTAGAATATCTGGTCCAGCTGGCATGCCTTTGTGGATGTGTGTGTGTGTTTTAGGGCGCGTGGAGCAAATAAGCACAGGTCTTTCCGGAACCCTGGGGAGATCAGTGGGGTAAGAGGATGCTAACATGCAGACGCACACACACACACACACACACACACACACACACACACACACACACACACACACACACACACACACACACACACACACACACACACAGAGGCTGCTCTTTGTAAGGTGCTAAGAGATGGCCGCCAATGAAAGGCCTATTGATCGATTCTGATGGGCGATCCAGGCCTTTGAATCCCATTAGAAGCGACTCTCTACTGGTGGCAACATGGGGGGTGGGGAGTGTGATGAAGAGGTGTGAGAACGAAGGAGAGCATATACACGCTGACTCTGAAGTCCAGCTTGTGTGAAAGATTAACCGCTTTAGTGTCTCAGGTCCTTCCCTCACACATCAACATCCACACTGAAACATCCGGATTAGCAATCAGCTGATGAGGCAGCAGCAGCGTTCAGTCGGACGTCGTGGAGGCTGAGCGGCGGTATTTCTAGTGGACCACGTCGACCTTGAAAGCTGCTATGAGACGTCCTTTGGACATACAGCACCTCCATTTGTTTCACATTTGGTTCAGTTCAAACTAATTCCACGTTTAGGTTGAATCAGTGAAGCTCTTACATCATTTCCCCAAAATGTTGGGATGCTGTAGAAAACACTAAAAGTAACAGATCTTCAAACCTCATCAGCTCATTTTTTGTTCCCATGAAAGATCAACAACACATCAGATGATGAAAGTGAAACTTTTTATGTAAAAAACGATTGTGAATCCTTACATTCTGGTGTGATATGCATTTTAGTGTTTAAGTGTTTGGAATTGGTGTTATAATAGTTTAAGTTGGTGAACCACCTCTGAGCTGGTTCCCCTGCAGTGATGGGCACATACGACGCCATCAGGCTTATATTTTGTGTGGATATTGTAGCTCATACGCGTACCCGTCTCCAGACAGGCGAGTTTCTCACTGCGACTCGATTTTATATGTTTAAAACTTTATTTGAATTCAAAAGTGAACATTTAACACACAAAATCAAAACTTTTCAAGTTTCAAAGGTTTGGGAAGAAGTCAATCATCACACACAACTGACTTCTCTGTGATTCTAATAAGACTTGGATTTGCAAAGAGGAGTGTTTGTTGGGACGCATGGAGAGGAAATCGTAACTCTACGCCTGCGCTGGCATCCACCATTTGTTGCCAGTCACTGGACTTGAATGGGGTCTTCCAAGAGGCTACCACTCTATCTTCTGAACAGACATCTGTTTCTGTCTATGCAACGTTCACTTTCAAGGCGTGAGACATTCATTAATTTATTCATTCATTCATTCATTCATCATCCGAACCGCTGAGTCCGATGAAGGGTGACGGGAAGATGGAGCCTATCCCAGCAGCCTTCGGCCGAGAGGCGGGGTGCACCCTGGACATCTCGCCAGTCCATTGCAGGGTGTCAGACATGTCTGCACAAAAAGCCAAAATGAAAATGAGGAGACATGTTTCTGGCGCTCTCACATGGATGAAGTGTGAGAAGTATTTATGTGACTGGAGAGAAGATGAAGACATTGTCTGGAGGAGTCAGGAAGGTCAAGAGAAGAGAGAAATATTCCAGGAAGGAAAAGTGAGAGGGAACAGAAGAAGAAGGGAATATGAGATGGAGGGAAAGAGAGGAGAAGGACAGACTGAATGTTTTATTGCTTCATATAAAAGCTTGACGCATAAAAACACAAAAACACACACAACCAAAACCTGCAGAGTCCTGCGGGAACGCCATCTCACCGCCGTACTTTCCTCCCAAATTTCATCATCATTATTACAAAGACTCTTTGATCAGATCATGTCTCATCAACCGACGCCTCTGTGTGTGTGTGTGTGTGTGTGTGTGTGTATGTGTGTGTGTGTGTGCGCTCAGCTCTGATCAGTGCAGAACACGACCTCCATGACAAACCTCAAAGTCATCTCAGTATCTGCTGTGCGCCTCGCTGATACACGAGTGCTAAAAGCTGGTATTACGAAGACTCTCCGACGCTGCGCTCCGGGCTAATATGCTAATGCTAGCAGGTAATCTGATCACTCAGGCTGTGAAGCGGTTTTCTTCCCAAACCGCGGCATGTATGCAAACCCGAGTTGCAACCTGGAAGGCCAACGCTGCTTAGGCGTCCTCACATCAACCTGCTGCAACTGCTGGACTCTCAGAGATGCCACCGAAACAAGATTAGCCATTAAAGAAGTGAAGATCTGTTTTGCAGGTTTCAGGATCTTTACGGCCATTATGAGATTCACTGAGACTGATGCTGATTGGCTGCTGAGTTTCAGGCACTGAGAAGAGGTTGTCCAATCACAGTTCTGAAAAATATCTGACGTTCTGCAGAAAAAAGGCTGATGTATGGAGAACCAATAAGGATCTGACGGAAAAAAGAAACTGGAGAATTATTTACATAAACATTTATATGTTCATTTATATTTTTCTACCTTCCCTCATGGTATGTTAATAAGGTGGGCGTGTCTAACCATGTTCTACTGCATAACTGGTCAGTGATCCGCAGGACTGCACCAAACCAGCAGCGATAACCATGCAATGAGACTTTTTCACATATATGACCGAGTCCGTGCATGAAAAGCTGTGTGTTCCTTCGGCCAAGACATGATCGCCTTGAAGCAAGAGGTTTTCTCTTTTCTCACATCTAAATTTCTCATTTATTAGTGACAGAGGAGAAATTGACAGGATTTGACACTTAAACGAAGGATTGTTAATAAGAAATATAAATTTAACTGAAAATTAAAGAGTAAAAAAAGAAGTTTTATAAATGGATCATTTTAAAATGAATCATAGGTATAAAACAAGCATGAAAATGTGATCATTCACGATATTATTTATTCATATATTCACATTTTATTATTATTATCACGATTCTGATGATAATTAAAGCCGTTGTAGCCGTCCATGTGGGCATGAACAGAATTCACGTGATCCAGGAAGAGCTCATGTGTTCTGCTGACCAGTCCTGTTGCTTCTTCATCAGCCTGGCCCGGCTAGCCCGGCACGCCAGACTGGACCGACATTTTCAACACGGAGCGACTCGGCCTGGAGTCCCTCCCCTCCACGGAGATTCACATCGGTCTGAAACAAACCGGCCACTCCGATTGGCTGATCTGAGGAGACTCTTGCGTCACCGACTCTTCAAAACAAGATGGTGCCCGGACGTAGCGGGAGTTTGTTTCTTTTTGCCGTAGTTTCTGACGTACGATTCAGTTGCCAACAACGCTGTGTCGCCTCAGGTTTTTACAGCAAGAACGACTCGGGTCTTTTATGGCTTCTGTTCTGCACGGCATGTTTATTTTCTTCTGCTGCGTTCGCTCTACTGAACACTTACGGCATCACATCGGCCTTTTTCTGATTGGTTTACTCTGCGCTTGTTGGTCGGCCCTGGAGGTCGGCCCTGGAGGTCGGCCCTGGAGGTGGGCCCTGGAGGTCGGCCCTGGAGGTCGGCCCTAGAGGTCGGCCCTGGAGGTCGGCCCTAGAGGTCGGCCCTGGAGGTCGGCCCTAGAGGTCGGCCCTGGAGGTCAGCTGAAGCGAGCGAGTCTCCAGACCGCCGGAGAGGCTGGCCTGCAATGCTGTCGTCCAGCAGCAGCAGGCTGGGCTGATCCCACCTCTCTACAGCGTGTGTTCTCCACCCTCCTCCTGCTAGCATCTGATTTCTCCGTCTTTGCTTTTAGACTCTCCCCGCTCTTCCTCTGTGCACACTCAGACACATGAATGCATACATAGCTTGTTATTACGGCCTGCTGTCTGACGTGCAGAAAGCAGGGCTGCTCTGCATGCCTTATCATGGTGTGATTGATGGTTGGCTGTTTTACTCTTATCGATTCTCTGCTCTCCATCTATTAAACGGAGGAAACGGAGCCGAATCGCTTGTGGAATAAGGCGCTGAAATACGATGGCTTTCCGATAGCCCAGCTAATCTGCAGAACCTAATTCATTCCCAACATGAGGCGGGCCCGTGCCGGAGACACAGACAGTCACGCTGCCTTTTCTGGAGCTCTGATAGATGTGTTTTATGTTTATTAGCTGTGAGGTATTTCACCAGCTTATCTGGAAATAAAGTGGGTCAGAGTGGCGGCTGCATCTGTAAAATGACTCAATCAGCCGTGAGATTTGCAGTAATTTACGAGGTTTGCGGGTGGTAATGATTGCAGAATGCACAGTGTCAGGTTTTATTTGGATAAAGTGGGTGTGTATGAACTCAGCGGGGGACGGTGAAGAGACGGCCGATGTTGATGCTTTATGGTGTATCTGTAAATGTAATATGTACAGCACGGTGTCGTCGCTGACTCCTGATAAAAAGAGCTTTTCTGTTGGAGGGCAGAGCTGATCAGAGGGGAGAAACGCTCCAACACCTCCCAGCTCTGTCAGCTCCTCTGATATGATGTACATCTGAATATTTACAGCACGGATGTAAACTTCATGTGATGATGCTGAAGCATCATTTGATCCTTTTACACCTGAAATCATTAGCTGAGAAGAGTCGAGGCGAAATGGAAAAGGTTTGAGTCAGTAGTTGGACATGTTTAGGGAATAATGACGGCTCTCAGCTGCTTTCCTCCATCCTTCCATCCGTCTCACTGTTTGCTTCCGCTCCATGAACATCGATGGCGTGGAGGTACGACCTTGTCCTGGGTGACTGATGCCATCGATCCTTCACCGCAGACGGAGGAACGCCTGCGACTGGGGGGGTCGGAGTCCGAACATTTGAACGTTAATATTTACGTGATAGCTTCATGTCCCTGATGAGGAAATGGGTTTAAATGATGCGAGAAAACCAAGAAAGTTCGGTTTTTGCTTCCGTCTGAGAAAGGCAGATCGAGACGTGTGAATGTAAACGTTGCTTTCAGACCGCCGTACGCACATCTGGAGGAACGGCCTCCGGTCACACCAACGAAGAAGAAAACTAAGGAAATGGTGTGAACTGAAACATTTATGCAGGTAGACCTGGTCTACCTGTCTCTGATGGAGGACCTGGTCTACCTGTCCCCTATGGAGGACCCGGTCTAGCTGTCCCCGATGGAGGACCTGGTCTACCTGTCCCCTATGGAGGACCTGGTCTACCTGTCCCCGATGGAAGACCTGGTCTACATGTCCCCTATGGAGGACCTGGTCTACCTGTCCCCGATGGAGGACCTGGTCTACCTGTCCCCTATGGGGGACCTGGTCTACCTGGTCCTGATGGAGGACCTGGTCTACCTGTCTCTGATGGAGGACATGGCCTACCTTGTCCTGATGGGAGACCTGGTCTACCTGTCCCCGATGGAGGACCTGGTCTACCTGTCCCCTATGGGGGACCTGGTCTACCTGCTCCTGATGGAGGACCTGGTCTACCTTTCCCTGATGGAGGATCTGGTCTACCTGTCCCCTATGGGGGACCTGGTGTACCTGGTCCTGATGGAGGACTTGGTCTACCTGTCCCCTATGGAGGACCTGGTCTATCTGGTCCTGATGGATGACTTGGTCTACCTGTCCCTGATGGAGGACCTGGTCTACCTGTCCCCTATGGAGGACCTGGTCTACCTGGTCCTGATGGAGGACTTGGTCTACCTGTCTCTAATGGTGGACACGGCCTACCTTGTCCTGATGGAAGACCTGGTCTACCTGTCCCTGATGGAGGACCTGGTCTACCTGGTCCCTAATGGTGGACACGGTCTACCTGGTCCTACTGGAGGACCTGGTCTATCTGTCCCTAATGGTGGACACGGTCTACCTGGTCCTGCTGGAGGAACTGGTCTACCTGTCCCTTATGGAGGACCTGGTCTACCTGTCCCTGATGGAGGACTTGGTCTACCTGTCCCTAATGGTGGACACGGCCTACCTTGTCCTGATGGAAGACCTGGTCTACCTGTCCCTAATGGTGGACACGGCCTACCTTGTCCTGATGGAAGACCTGGTCTACCTGGTCCTGCTGGAGGACCTGGTCTACCTGTCCCTAATGGTGGACACGGTCTACCTGGCCCTGCTGGAGGACCTGGTCTACCTGTCCCTAATGGTGGACATGGTCTACCTGGTCCTGCTGGAGGACCTGGTCTACCTGTTTCTAATGGTTGACACAGTCTACCTGGTCCTGCTGGAAGACATGCTGAGAATGATGTTGGAGTTGGAAAACACTGAAGCGAGCAGCAAACTTTCCCTCCAGAGAATGAAAAAGGGGAGGTGATGCAGGGTAACGTCTTAAATAGCGTTTTGTCTCCTGCTGTCTCATCAGAAAACTGGGCTGAAGATCAGAACAAGAAGCCTTCCTCATCTCGCTCTTGTCCCACTGCAGCAATCACACCAGCTGGAAGGGAAGGATTCCTGGATTCTCTTGGAGCCTAATTTTCTTCCTCCTCCTGCTTTTTCTCTACTGGGACAACACTGGTTTAAGGAATAGTGTCTAACTGGTTTAAGGAATAGCGACCAACTGGTTTAAGGAGGCTGCACGGTGGCACAGCAAGAGGGTCACTGGTTCAATCCTTGGCTGGGGAGGGGTTTGGCCAGTGGCCTTTCTGTGTGGAGTCTGCATGTTCTCCCCGTGCATGCGTGGGTTCTCTCCGGGTACTCTGGCTTCCTCCCACCATCCAAAGACATGCATGTTAAGTTAGTTGGTTACTCTAAATTGCCCCTAGGAATGAGTGTGAGAGTGAGTGGTTGTTTGTCTCTCTGTGTGGCCCTGCGATGGACTGGCGAGCTGTCCAGGGTGTATCCTGCCTGTCGCCCAAAGCCAGCTGGGATAGGCTCCAGCTTCCCCGCCACCCTGAATTGGATTAAGCGGTTCAGAAAATGAATGAATGAATGAATGGTTTAAGGAACAGAGTCCAACCCAACTGGTTTAAGGAATAGAGTCCAACTGGTTGAAGGAATAGTGTCCAACTGGTTTAAGGAATAGAGTACAACCCAACTGGTTTAAGGAATAGAGTCCAACTGGTTTAAGGAATAGCGTCCAACTGGTTTAAGGAATAGTCTCCAACTGGTTTAAGGAATAGCGTCCAACTGGTTTAAGGAATAGAGTCCAACCCAGCTTGTTTAAGGAATAGAGTCCAACTGGTTTAAGGAATAGCGTCCAACTGGTTTAAGGAATAGTGTCCAACTGGTTTAAGGAATAGAGTCCAACTGGTTTAAGGAATAGCGTCCACCACAACCAGTTGTTGCCTCTGCACAACGTTGTCCAGGTGCTGTTTCCTCTGAGTGAAGTATGTTAAAGCAATTTCTTGCCCAACAGAAACGTATTACTTTTACTATTATTAAATGAACGCAACTGAAGTGTCTTGCTTCTCATCTCTGGGACTTTTTCTGGTTCAGTCAGTGAACTTTTCAGGACCTTTGGACCATACAGGTACCAAAGCTCCTTCTGAAGCCAGAACCTGAAATCTGGGCCCGTGGCTGATGTGAATGAATCGGGTTGGACATAAATTTCTGACTGAAGAGTCTGAAATGGGAAAAGTGAAAATGATGCAAATTTTAAGGTTAGAGAAAAAAGTTTGAGGTTCAATTGGTTTATTCACAATGAATAGAAGTCAGCCCAAGCTGTGTGTGTGTGTGTGTGTGTGTGTGTGTGTGTGACTGATATCTGCAACATTTTCCCATTGCAACACAGCAGGTTGTCAAAAATGGTTAAGTCTTGGAGCTTGAGCACCTTTAGAAACACACATATGCACACACACTATGTCTATATCACACACACATACACACACACACACACACACACACACACACACACACACACACACACACACACACATCAGATCAGAAGGGGCTGTAATGGTGTTCAGAGACTGGAGTGGAGTGTTTGCCAACACTGCCTGAGGCTGTTTTGTGCCTCCATCTATCTGTCCAACCATCTATCCATTTATCATCTATTCATACTGTATCATTTCTATTCTCCTCTGGTTTTGAATCAAAGCAAACCAAACTTTATTTATAAGGGATGTTTCTTCCATAACAGCAGAGAAAAGGACTTCATATTACTAAAACAACAGTTTTTGCATCTTGACAAAACAAAGAACCACAACACACTCACACCATCCACACACACACCCAGTCATACTCCTTCACACACAGACCACAAACACTAACTAAACTAACAGACAATCCCTCACCCTCAGGCACAGATGAACCATGTAAGAAAACAATAACCTGAGAAGACATTCTATCCATGAGCAAAAAGGTCGTCACCATAGGAACCACTCAGATCAGACTGTGTCCACACCGCAACCATAAGGCTGCAGTGCAGGGGCCTAACTACCCGGACAAGGACAGTCACCATGGCAATATACACTTAGTCAGAGAAGATATACCTGATGCTAAGAGACCTCATGAGGGGTTTCATATTCTCCTTTTTTTATGCTTTTCATGCTTCCAATTCTGCAGTGGCAGCTATTTATTTATCTGGTTTACAACTGGTACACCTGGTTTACATTTTTCCTACATCTGAAATTAGGTCACTTATTATGGTTGTAACCCCTAAAAATCAGGTTGATTAAAAATGTTTTCTTAATTATCTGCAGATAAATGTATAAATTAGTACTGAGGGGAAAATACTTCAATTTTGACAAAAACGTTTTTACTGAACAAAAATCTGAGTGGTTAATAAAATGGACAGGAAGGAAACTAGTCTGTTCTTCTATTTATACACACTGCTCAAAAAAATAAAATAAAGGGAACTTAAACAACACATTGTAACTCCAAGTCAACCAGACTTCTGTGAAATGGAACTGTCCACTTAGGAAGCAACACTGATTGACAATCAGTTCCACATGCTGTTGTGCAAATGGAATAGACAATAGGTGGAAATTATAGGCAATTGGCAAGACACACCCAATAAAGGAGTGGTTCTGCAGGTGGTGACCACAGACCACTTCTCAGTTCCGATGCTTTCTGGCTGATGTTTTGGTCTGAATGCTGGCGGTGCTTTCACTCTAGTGGTAGCATGAGACGGAGTCTACAACCCACATAAGTGGCTCAGGTAGTGCAGCTCATCCAGGATGGCACATCAATGCCAGCTGTGGCAAGAAGGTTTGCTGTGTCTGTCAGCGTAGTGTCCAGAGCATGGAGGCGCTACCAGGAGAAAGGCCAGTACATCAGGAGACGTGGAGGAGGCCGTGGGAGGGCAACAACCCAGCAGCAGGACCGCTACCTCCTTCTTTGTGCAAGGAGGAACAGGAGGAGCACTGTCAGAGCCCTGCAGAATGAGCTCCAGCACGCCACAAATGTGCATGTGTCTGCTCCAACAGTCAGAAACAGACTCCATGAGTGTGGTATGAGGGCCCAACGTCCACAGGTGGGGGTTGTGGTTCCATCCCAACACCATGCAGGACATTTGGCATTTGCCAGAGAACACCAAGATTGGCAAATTCTCCACTGGTGCCCTGTGCTCTTCACAGATGGAAGCAGGTTCACACTGAGCACATGTGACAGACGTGACAGAGTCTAGAGATGCCGTGGAGAACGTTCTGCTGCCTGCAACATCCTCCAGCAGGACCGGTTTGGCAGTGGTGGGGGGGCATTTCTTTGGAGGGCCGCACAGCACTCCATGTGCTCGCCAGAGGTATCCTGACTGCCATTAGGTACCGAGATGAGATCCTCAGACCGCTTGTGGGACCATATGCTGGTGCGGTTGGCCCTGGGTTCCTCCTAATGCAAGACAATGCTAGACCTCATGTGGCTGGAGTGTGTCAGCAGTTCCTGCAACACAAAGGCATTGATGTTATGGACTGGCCCGCCCGTTCCCCAGACCTGAATCCAACTGAGCACATCTGGGACATCATATCTCGCTCCATCCACCAACGCCAAGTTGCACCACAGACTGTCCAGGAGTTGGCGGATGCTTTAGTCCAGGTCTGGGAGGAGATACCTCAGGAGAACATCCACCGCCTCATCAGGAGCATGCCCAGGCGTTATAGGGAGGTCATACAGGCACGTGGAGGCCACACACACTACTGAGCCTCATTTTGACTTGTTTAAAGGACATTACATCAAAGTTGGATCAGCCTGTAGTGTTTTTCCACTTTCATTTGGAGTAGAACTCCAAATCCAGACCTCCATGGGTTGAAATGTTTGATTTTCATAATTTTTGTGTGATTTTGTTGTCAGAACATTCAGCTATGGAAAGAACAAAGTATTTAATAAAAATATTTCATTAATTCAGAACTACAACGTGTTAGTGTTCCCTTTATGTTATGAGCTGTGTACTTTTAGCTTGTTAAGCTATGAGGCTATTTATGATAAAAAAAAAGGAGTATTTAAAAAAATACATGAAAAAAAAAATAGAAATATTAGGAATCTAACATTTATCTTTGTGTTTTTCAGAGATTCAAGCTGAATGTGGATAGTCACTGTTCTCTGAAGGAGAATATAATGGTGGAAGGCAAAGCACTGCTCAGTGTCATCACTTCCAACCAATCAGGTGCGTTCACATGCACACGCACACACATTCCTCCACATTTACACCTCACACTCAGACACAGTGAAACACATAGAGGTGTTCATAATCGAGCCTCAACCCGTTTCATTTATTATTAATATTTGGATTATCAGACTGACCTTCAGAGAGGAAAGCTCATATAAATGTAGCCAAAAGAGATGAAGAGCGATAAAGCTGTTGGAGTGTAATAAAACATCAGTGCTGTTTTCTGTCAGGGTTTTAATGTTGTTCTTTAATTTTAATTGTCAATGTTTTTGCCAATTTGTTACAAATAACATAATCAGACAGAATTATAATTAACAACTGAAGTGTTCAATTTGTTAGATTTTGTATTGAACCTGTAAACACAACCAAAAATTTACTTTGGGTTCCTAAGACTTCTGATGCAGATCTTAGCTTGATCAGACTTAGTTGCATCAACCGTAGTTATGTAAATCAGGTCTTAAAACTTCACTTGCCACCGTTTTTATATGAGGTTAGAGGTTTTGTTTTCTGAATTAATTTTTTTATACGTCACTTTTTTTATGATGATAATTAAGATTTATTTCCTGTTGACATCTGTTTGTGTCACATGGAGCTATGTTTCTTTTGGCAATGTCCAGCACACTGGATTGCCTTATGTAAAAAAAAAAAAAAAAAAAAAAAAGACTGTATGGCTAAATTTCCCATGCCTTGCCAAGATACCTAAAGTGGATCATGTTTTGGTATGAGGTTCTGATGAACATGTGGAATTTGGGCTACATTTCCAATTCGGAGCATCACCTTTGACTTTTAGGAAGCTTTGATGACTACACTGAGGCAAATTAAGCTGCCAATGATAAAAGAAAAAAAAAAACTTTTTAAGTGTCATATATGAATGTAACAATTCAGCAGTGGCGAGGGAATCGTACAGCAGATTTATTGTTCTTCAGTCCAATTTGGAAGCAAATTTCACTACAATTTTCAAATCTGTGAAGCCGGAAAGTGTTTTTAAATACACATTATTGACCAGCATTATTTTCTTATTATTTCTATTATATGAATATAATGTAAGCAGGGAATTTTAGCTAGAAAAGTAAATTTAAGCCCATGCTGACACAGTCTATACATGTCTTAACACGAGAGTCCATTGATCTGCCAAAGCTGAACATAAAATCCAATTAATAACCAATTGTTACATCGATAATGCTTTAAAAAACAGAACAGACTGACCAGTTGTAGTGTCAGCTTTCACCTTTCTGCTTTATCATACTAAAGTTTTCAGACATTACATAATTTTTCACATTAGATTTTTAATCAAATGGAAAAATGTGTGAATATTACATCATATCAGTGACAACAGATGTCTGAGTTGTCCAGTGAATAATAATGATTCCAAAATAGTTTTTGGGGTCAGGAAAATTTCAATGATGTGCTGACTAACATAGTCACATGTTGGGAACTGTGCAGTAAATGAATTTCAATATAACTTCCAAATTGATTAAATGCTCCTGAGCTTGTGCGGTTCCGACTAGATATAGTTGGACTCACCTCGACACATGGCTTGGGCTCTGGATCCAGTACCCTCGAGAGGGGCTGGACCTTCTTCCACTCTGGAGTTGCTCATGGTGAGAGGCGCCAAGCAGGTGTGGGCATTCTCATCAGCCCCCAGCTTGGTGCCTGCATGTTGGGGTTTACCCCAGTGGATGAAAGGGTAGTTTCCCTCTGCCTTCGGGTGGGTAGACGGGTCCTGACTGTTGTCTGTGCTTGTGCACCGAACAGCAGTTTAGAGTACCCACCCTTTCTGGAGTCCTTGGAGGGAGTGCTGGAGAGTGCTCCTTCTGGAGACTCCATTGTTCTGCTGGGGGACTTCAATGCTCACGTGGGCAATGACAGTGAGACCTGGAGGGGAGTGATTGGGAGGCATGGTCCCCCCCCTCTGAACCCAAATGGTGTTTTGTTATTGGACTTCTTTGCTCATCATGGATTGTCCATAACAAACACCATGTTCCAACATAAGAGTGTCCATATGTACACCTGGCATCAGGATTCCCTGGGCCGCTGTTCGATGATCGATTTTGTAGTCGTATCGTCGGACCTGCCACCACATGCCTTGGACACTCGGGTGAAGAGGGGGGCGGAGCTTCAACTGATCACCACCTGGTGGTGAGTTGGCTCAGATGGTTGGGGAGGAAGCCGGTCAGATCTGGCAGGCCCAAACATGTTGTGAGGGTCTGCTGGGAACATCTGGCTGAGTCCCCCGTCAGAGTGAGCTTCAACTCCCACCTTCAGCAGAGCTTCAACCATGTCCTGAGTGAGGCGGGGGACATTGAGTCCGAGTGGGCTGTGTTCGGTGCCTCTATGGTTGAGGCGGCCAGTCGGAGCTGTGGCTGTAAGGTCGTTGGTGCCTGTTGTGGCGGTAATCCCAGGACTCGTTGGTGGACACCAGCAGTGAGGGATGCCATCAAGCTGAAGAAGGAGTCCTATCGGGCCTTCTTGGCCTGTGGGACTCTGGAGGCAGCTGATGGGTACCGACAGCCTAAACGGCATGCGGCTTCGGCTGTCGCCAAGGCAAAAACTCGGGCATGGGAGGAGTTCAGCGAGGCCATGGAGAAAGACTTCCAGATAGCTTTGAGGCGATTCTGGTCCACCATCCGGCGGCTAAGGAGGGGGAAGCAGTGCTCTGTCAACACTGTGTACAGTGGAGATGGGGAGCTGCTGACCTCAAATCGGGATGTTGTGGGTCGGTGGAAGGAATACTTCGAAGACCTCCTCAATCCTACCAACACGTCTTCCGATGAGGAAGCAGAGCTGGGGGACTCAGGGGTGGACTCTATCTCTGGGGTTGAAGTCGCTGAGGTGGTCAAAAAGCTCCTTGGCGGCAAGGCCCCGGGGGTGGATGAGATCTGCCCGGAGTTCCTTAAGGGTCTGGATGCTCTGGGGCTGTCCTGGCTGACACGCCTCTGCAGCATTGCGTGGACATCGGGGACAGTGCTGCTGGACTGGCAGACTGGGGTGGTGGTCCCCCTTTTTAAGAAGGGGGACCAGAGGGTGTGTTCCAATTACAGGGGAGTCACACTCTTCAGCCTCCCTGGGAAGGTCTATCCAGGGGTCCTGGAGAGGAGGGTCCGCCGGATAGTCAAATCTCGGGTTGAGGAGGAGCAGTGTGGTTTTTGTCCTGTTTGCGGAACAGTGGACCAGCTCTACACCCTCTTTGGGGTCCTGGAGGGGGCATGGGAGTTTGCCCAACCAGTCTACTTGTGCTTTGTGGACTTGGAGAAGGCATTTGACCGCATCTCCCGGGGGCTCCTGTGGGGGGTACTCCGGGAGTATGGGGTACTGGACCCCCTTGTGCGAGCTGTCCGGTCCCTGTATGACAGGTGTCAGAGCTTGGTTCACATTGCCGGTAGTAAGTCGGATTCATTTCCAGTGAGGGTTGGACTCCGCCAAGGCTGCCCTTTATCACCGATTCTGTTCATAACTTATATGGACAGAATTTCAAGGCGCAGCCGAGGTGTTGAGGGGATCTGGCTTGGTGGCCTCAGGATTGGGTCCCTGCTTTTTGCAGATGACGTGGTCCTGTTGGCTTCATCTGGTTGTAATCTCCAGCTCTCGCTTGAGCGATTTGCGGCTGAGTGTGAAGCGGCTGGGGTGAGAATCAGCACCTCCAAATCTGAGACCATGGTCCTCCGCTGGAATAGGGTGGATTGCCCTCTCCGGGTCGGGAGTCAGGTCCTGCCTCAAGTGGAGGAGTTTAAATATCTCGGGGTCTTGTTCACGAGTGAGGGAAGGATGGAGCGTGAGATCGACAGGCAGATCAGTGTGGCGTCTGCAGTAATGCGGACTCTGCGCCGGTCATTTGTGGTGAAGAAGGAGCTGAGCCAGAAAGCGAAGCTCTCGATTTACCAGTCGATCTACGTTCCTACCCTCACCTATGGTCATGAGCTGTGGGTCGTGACCGAAAGAACCAGATCTCGTATCCAGGTGGCTGAAATGAGTTTCCTCTGCAGGGTGGCCAGGCTCTCCCTTAGAGATAGGGTGAGGAGCTTGGTCATCCGGAAGGAGATCAGAGTAGAGCCGCTGCTCCTCTGCCTCGAGAGGAACCAGTTGAGATGGCTCAGGCATCCGGTCAGGATGCCTCCTGGACCTCCCTGGTGAGGTGTTCCAGGCACGTCCCTCTGGGAGGAGACCCCGGGGATGCCCCAGGACACGCTGGAGGGATTATATCTCTCGGCTGGCCTGGGAACGCCTCGGGATCCCCCCCGCAGAGTTGGCAAATGTGGCTGGGGAGAGGGAAGTCTGGGCTTCCATGCTTTGGCTGCTGCTCCTGCGACCCGACCCCAGATAAGCAGCATGAAGATGAGGATTAATTGCTTTAGTGGGACTGTTTTATGGTTTGTGAAAGTTTCAAAATGTCAGTTTTAGCCCAGTATTTATTCTATCTCAAACAAGTCGGTGTTGTTAGCTAAGCAGTGGAAGACCCATGGTGTTATTTTCTGATTGGCTTGGCCCAGAGGAAGTTTGTCCTTACCTGCCATATGTAGACACGCATGTCCCTTCCTTGCAACATCACATCCTGCTGGAGTTTGGGCAGCTTTTACACACTGCTGCTTAGTGACTGAAGCCTTCTCCTGCATGTTTGCCAGGCCTGTTAATTATCAGCAGTTTAAGACATCTTAATTGCTTCTTTTTTACTTGTTTTCATAAATCAGATTGTTGTGGGTCCAGCAGAAGTCAGGGCAAAACAAAAAGAAAGACGGGAGAATCCCAAATAATGTCCTGTGTAATGAAAGATAAGATATAATGGAGGCCTCGGACAGGGAAAATGGGTTCTTATTGGGTTAACTGGAATAAATCTCTCTCGGTTTAATTTTTTCCCTATTGTTCCATACTTTATCCCTTATTCTTTTTTATCCCTCTGTTCTCCCTCCAGGTCTGAAGGATATTCTCCATATGGTTTCCAGCCAGTGGGATCAGCTCCAGCGGCAGATCCGGCGCCAACATGGCTGGATGCTCCGTGCCCTCCGCTGCATCCAGGCCCGCCTCCTCTATACCAGCCAATCGCATGAGCACTTCACATCCCTGTCAGACTTGTTAGCCAATCAGCAGCTCCCATGGCAAGTGGAAGGCGGCAAGGTAAACAAGTTGTGTTTTGTATTTATGCTGAGCTTGGAAGCTCTCTGTTTCTCTGCTTCATTTACTTTGCATCACTCCTCTCCTTTTCCTCTCTGGTTAATCCTCCATATCCCTTCATGTCTCCTTCACACACAAGTTCATGTTTACTGGCTTCTGTTTGGTTTTGCAAAATAGTCAGTTGGTTTTCGATAAAACTTTGTGTGAAGCAAATGAGGCAAATGGCACTGCAGCCTTTCCCTTCATACTTTAAGGCAGATTTAGCAGAATGTTTGCAAAGCTTGATACAGAGTTAAAGATAATGAATAATGTCAAGTTTTTTTTTCTTTGTAGAGATTCTTTCATTTGTGGGATCTTTTCTCTTTGTTTCCTGTGTTTTAATTCGGTGTGGTTGTGATAAGTATGAAAGCCAACTTACCGGGGGGGATCCCAACGTGTTCCCAGGCCAGCCAAGAGATATTATCCCTCCAGCATGTCCTGGGTCTTCCCCGGGGTCTCCGCCCAGAGGAACGTGCCTGGAACACCTCACCAGGGAGGTCCAGGAGGCATCCTGACCAGATGCCCGATCCACCTCAACTGGTTTCTCTCGATGCGGAGGAGCAGCAGCTCTACTCTGATCTCCTCCCGGATTACCGAGCTCCTCCCCCTATCTCTAAGGGAGAGCCCGGCCACCCTGTGGAGGAAACTCATTTCAGCCGCCTGTATACGAGATCTGGTTCTTTCCGTCACGACCCACAGCTCATGACCATAGGTGAGGGTAGGAACGTAGATCGACTGTTAAATCGAGAGCTTCGCCTTCTGGCTCAGCTCCTTCTTCACTACGAATGACCGGCGCAGAGTCCGCATTACTGCAGACGCCACACTGATCCGCCTGTCGATCTCATGCTCCACACTGCTCCTCCTCAATCTGAGATTCCACTGTCCGATCTGAACCCTCCTCTCCAGGACCCTTGAATAGACCTTACCAGGGAGGCTGAGGAGAGTCATTCCCCTGTTATTGGGGTTTACCCTCCAGTCCCCCTTCGTAAAAAGCAACCGAGTGACGGACCGAGTGACGGACCGAGTGACGGACCGAGTGACGGACCAACTCATGGACCGAGTGACGGACCAACTCATGGACCGAGTGACGAACTAAGAGATGTGATTGGGGTACATTTTCTCTGTATGTTGGATGTTGTTGACATTATCAGTGCTTATGGTGATAGGCTCCTTTTTTCGGCCCTGTTCAGAAGTTTGAGGTAAACAAGTTTCACTTTCTGTCTCCACTAACTTTAACTTTTATGCAGAAGTTTAACATTTTTTTGCTTTCTTAGCTTCTTGATTTTTCCTGCTTTCTTAAAAATTTTTTACACACTTGTAAAACTTTTCCTTCATGCATTTTTTTTAATACTTCTCTCCTTCCATCGTTCTTCTTGTTTATGTCTGGTGTGATCCATTTCTCCTTCCTCCATCTCATATAATCACTTTCATTTTCATTTTCCTTCCTCCTCTTACGTGTTCCCCTTTCCTCTCCCTCCTCCAACAGATCTCACTCTGGTTGTTTTCAGATTGTTTAGTTGCAATTAGAGCTGCAGCAGCCTGATCGCTGTGATCAGTCAACGGTGACAGCCATTAGCCAGCTAACACCTCAGTGTGTGTGCGTTTGTGTACATTTTAAAGGGAAATGTTTGTGTCTTTGTTCTGTGTGTGTGTGAGTGTGTGTGTGTCCATTAGTGGCTGGCCTGTAGCACATTAAGAGTCCATTCATTATCTGTGAATCTCTGTCTGCACTTAAAGCTTTGATCCATGAAACCTCCAAACAACAAACTGAGGTGCTGCTTGCAGCTTTGCAACTCAAACACCTGCATGCAGTGGAAGATCACATGTTCTGCATAATTCTTGTTTAGTTGTATGTTAGTGTGGTGCGCTGAATGATTTACTCCACATGTCTGCTCAGAACAACCGTTGACCAAACGCTGGCTGGCTGCACTAAACAGGAGAAACAACTGCTTTCGTTTGTCTTTATCTGGTAAAGATTGTGGTTTCTTTTCACAAGCAGGATGACATCTTTTGGAGACATTTTGGGACATTTCAGGACTAGACGGACTCGGATAAGAAACAAAAATCCAGCACAGATTGTCAGTAAATGAATGTTTGACGGAGCATTTCTTTGTCATAAATCTGCTACTGTTTCTTTTAAACAAGAAGTTGTTTAGAAATAAAACACATCTTGGATGGGGTCAAGGTCAGGACTGCCGCAGCTCCTCCATCCTGTTTATTTCCAGATTCTGGAGCTAATCTCATTCTGCCACGTTGTCAGAGAAGGTTCTGCTTTGCTTTCTCATTGGTGCAACCTACACACCCAACTCCGCTGCTCATCCCACACATGCATGTTCATTACAGACATGGCTCCATTTAAAGGAATCTCCGACGGTATCAGATTTATTACCACGAAGCATCATCAATACATACACATGATCCAGAAAACAACCATTTACTGATGGTTTAGTGCTAAATTTTATTTATAAAAGGTGTTCTTGCAGGAACAGCTTGGTGCTTGGCAGGTGACACGCAACCAGTGTAGATGTTCTGAAACCAGTACTTCCAGATTGATCTTTAGCTTAATAATTGAACTTTGGTATCTAATCCTTGACCAGCTCGGGTTTGTGCAGATGTGGGTCTGAACCGTGCAGACAGCAGCTGCCGGTCAGGTCATCCTCCTGCGCCATCCAAAAGGAAAATGGCTGCTCAGGTTGGAACACAAAGGACTTGATCAGCGCTCATTTCTCGATCAATAATCTGCAGATCAAAAGTGTGTCTGTTTTGTGGCTTTTGCACTGTGAACGCTTTACATTTACCTCTAGTCACCGCCATATGTTTCAGAGTGACGCGCCATTTAGAACCATTAGACAGCTTGATGGTGAATGTGGCTTCGCTGTGTGTTCATTATCTGCTGGTGCTCCTTAATGACAATCAGATGCATGGCCTAATTACCGCCACAGACACCGAGGTGGAGGTGTGTGTTGGCTGTGAGGGGGGCCAGCTACAAGGTCATGCAGTGGCATCATGTTTATGTATGTGTGTCTGTCTTTGTTTATGGACCTCAGTAAAAGATGATACAAGACGCATCAAGGGCAGAGGCTAGGTAAATGTTCTGCACTTCATTTGTTTGTGTTTTCTGTAGCATACTGGTCAGAGGAACTCTCCTCTGTGTGCAGGCACATAAATTTAAATGAATATAACCTTGACTAAAGGGCAAAATAAAGGGCAATTTGGAATATATTAATCAAATAATGAAGCCTCGTACAATATTTATAACCAGTGGATTTAGTATTCATTTTAAATGATGAAATACCAACTTTTATCAATAATTCATCCTCTTAATCTTCAATTTTGGAGTAATTAAGCGCTGTGGCAAATGACATATTTCACACCTGGCTATGAGACAGTTAGCTTGTAATTTGCTGAATGTGACTACATGTCTGCAGGCTGCTGGTGAACATGCAAAATCACTGGACATATTAAAGTGAAATGTCATCTCTGCTCAATCATAAAAGCATTCATTGTATTACATAACTGAGAATAGGGAGACAGACACATGCTAATTGAAATTTAGGTTATGTAAAGATTCAATAAATGACTGAAATGAGATTAACTGACAAAAAACTGTAGTTAAGTGTTCACCACTGATAAAACTTGTTTGGTGTTTCTGCACTAATAGACAGTTCAAATGTAACCTTAGTCCAAAGAGTCTGTATTACAGGATGCAGAACATTCCAGAAACTCAGACATTTTACAGCAGATTGGAAACAACTGGAGGAGCAATACACAGCTAACTGGTTTAACTGGAAACAGGTCTGCAGCATGGCTGGGTATAAAAGGAGCATTTCAGAGAGGCAAACAGTCTCAGATGGAAAGATGGACATAATATCACCAATCTGAGACAAACTGGGTCTAAAAATAAGATCAGAAAAATGTTGTTCAGTCAAAAATTGGGAATAAAAGATGGATTTATGATTTCTAGAAAAATAATTAATTTTGTTTTTGACATCTTATGCACACGACAAGCTTATTTTGGAATTATGGTTGTAACAAGGTTACCATAGGCAACTTTCTTTTGTCTTATGGTTCTACATGATGGCTTATTAGTTTGTGATGCTCTGGACTGCCAGCTATGTTTCTAAAGTAGAACTGTGTAACTTTTAGGAACGTTTAGGAATTAGGTTGTAGTTTGGGAAATTAGGTTCTAGTTTGGGAAATTGGGTTTATGTTTGGGAATGAAGTTCTAGTTTGAGAAAGTAGGCTCTAGTTTGGGAAATGAGGTTTTAGTTTGGGGAATTGGGTTTCTGTTTAGGAATCAGGTTCAAGTTTGAGAAATTAGGTTCTAGTTTGGGGAATTAGGTTCTAGTTTGGGGAAATGGGTTTATGTTTGGGAATCAGGTTCTAATTTGGGGAATTGGGTTCTAGTTTGGGGAATCAGGTTCTAGTTTGGGGAATTGGGTTCTAGTTTGGAAAATTAGGTTCTAGTTTGGGGAATTGGGTTTATGTTTGGGAATCAGGTTCAAGTTTGAGAAATTAGGTTCTAGTTTGGGGAATCGGATTTATGTTTGGAGTCAGGTTCTAGTTTGGGTAATTGGGTTTAGGTTTGGGAATCAGGTTCTAGTTAGGGGAATTGGGTTTAAGTTTAGGAATCAGGTTCTAGTTTGGGAAATTAGGTTTTAGTTTGGGGAATTGGGTTTATGTTTGGGAATCAGGTTCTAGTTTGAGGAATTGGGTTTAAGTTTGGGGAATTGGGTTTATGTTTGGGAATCAGGTTCTAGTTTGGGAAATTAGGTTCTAATTTGGGGAACTGGGTTTATGTTTGGGAATCAGGTTCTAGTTTGAGGAAATGGGTTCTAGTTTGGGAAATGAGGTTCTAGTTTGGGGAATTGGGTTTATGTTTGGGAATGAAGTTCTAGTTTGAGAAAGTAGGCTCTAGTTTGGGAAATGAGGTTTTAGTTTTGGGGAATTGGGTTTATGTTTAGGAATCAGGTTCTAGTTTGGGAAATTAGTTTCTAGTATGGGGAATTGGGTTTATGTTTAGGAATAAGGTTCAAGTTTGAGAAATTAGGTTCTAGTTTGGGGAATTAGGTTCTAGTTTGGGGAAATGGGTTTATGTTTGGGAATCAGGTTCTAATTTGGGGAATTGGGTTCTAGTTCGGGGAATCAGGTTCTAGTTTGGGGAATTGGGTTCTAGTTTGGAAAATTAGGTTCTAGTTTGGGGAATTGGGTTTATGTTTGGGAATCAGGTTCAAGTTTGAGAAATTAGGTTCTAGTTTGGGGAATCGGATTTATGTTTGGAATCAGGTTCTAGTTTGGGTAATTGGGTTTAGGTTTGGGAATCAGGTTCTAGTTAGGGGAATTGAGTTTAAGTTTAGGAATCAGGTTCTAGTTTGGGAAATTAGGTTTTAGTTTGGGGAATTGGGTTTATGTTTGGGAATCAGGTTCTGGTTTGAGGAATTGGGTTTTAGTTTGGGGAATTGGGTTTATGTTTGGGAATCAGGTTCTAGTTTGAGGAAATGGGTTCTAGTTTGGGAAATGAGGTTCTAGTTTGGGGAATTGGGTTTATGTTTGGGAATCAGGTTGTAGTTTGGGAAATTATGTTTTAGTTTGGGGAATTTGGTTTTAGTTATGGAAATTATGTTCTAGTTTGGGGAATTGGGTTTATGGTTCGGAATCAGGTTCTAGTTTGGGAACTAGTCTCTAGTTTGGGAAATTAGGTTCTAGTTTGGGGAATTGGGTTTATTTTTGGGATCTAAGTTCTAGTTTGGGGAATTGGGTTTATGTTTGGGAATCAGGTTCTAGTTTGGGGAATTGGGTTTATGTTTACAAATCAGGTTCTAGTTTGAGAAATTAGGTTCTAGTTTGGGAAATTAGGTTCTAGTTTGGGGAATTAGGTTCTAGTTATGGAAATTATGTTCTAGTTTGGGGGATTGGGTTTATGATTGGGAATCAGGTTTTAGTTTTAGAAATCAGGTTCTAGTTTCAGGTTTTGGGTTCCAGTTTGGGGAATTGGGTTTATGTTTAGGAATCAGGTTTCTAGTTTGAGGAATTAGGTTCTAGTTTGGGGGAATTGGGTTTAATGTTTTGGAATTGAGGTTTTAGTTTGGGAAATCAGGTTTCTAGTTTGGGAATTAGGCTCTAGTTTGGGAAATGAGGTTCTAGTTGGGGGAATTTTGGAATCAGGTTGGAGTTTGGGAAATTAGGTTCAGGTTTGGCAATCAGGTTCTAGTCAGTTTCTAGACAGAGAAATTAGGTTCTAGTTTGGGAAATTAGATTTTAATTTTGGGAATTGGGTTCATGTTTAGGAATCAGGTTTTAGTTTGGAAAATTAGGTTCTAGTTTGGGGAATTAGGTTTTAGTTATGGAAATTATGTTCTAGATTGGAGAATTGGGTTTATGTTTGGGAATCAGGTTCTAGTTTGGGAATTAGGCTCTAGTTTGCGAAATTAGGTTCTAGTTTGGGGAATTGGGTTTATTTTTGGGATATAAGTTCTAGTTTGGGGAATTTGGCTTATGTTTGGGAATCAGGTTCTAGTTTTGGGAATTGGGTTTTTGTTTAGAAATCAGGTTCTAGTTTCGGGTATTGGGTTCCAGTTTGGGGAATTGGGTTTATTTTAAGGATATAGGTTCTAGTTTGGGGAATTGGGTTTATGTTTGGGAATCAGGTTCTAGTTTGGGGAATTGGGTTTGTGTTTAGAAATCAGGTTCTAGTTTCGCGTATTGGGTTCCAGTTTGGGGAATTGGGTTTATGTTTAGGAATCAGGTTCTAGTTTGAGAAATTAGGTTTTAGTTTGAAAAATTAGGTTCTAGTTTGGGAAATTAGGTTGTAGTTTGGGGAATTAGGTTCTAGTTATGGAAATTATGTTCTAGTTTGGGGGATTGGGTTTATGATTGGGAATCAGGTTTTAGTTTTAGAAATCAGGTTCTGGTTTCAGGTTTTGGGTTCCAGTTTGGGGAATTGGGTTTATGTTTAGGAATCAGGTTTCTAGTTTGAGGAATTAGGTTCTAGTTTGGGGGAATTGGGTTTAATGTTTTGGAATTTAGGTTTTAGTTTGGGGAATTGGGTTTATGTTTAGGAATTAGGTTCTAGTTTGAGGAATTAGGTTCTAGTTTGGGAAATTAGGTTCTAGTTTGTGGAATTTGGTTTTTGTTTTGGAATCAAGTTCTAGTTTGGGGATATAGGTTTTAGGTTGGGGGGGGGGGGGCTATGTTGTGCATTGCCTTAGTGGATATCCCCCAAGGGTACCATGAAGCAGAGTGTCTTTCTACATGTGTCTCCTGATGCTCATAACATGTTTTTTTTTTATGTGAACATATGTCGCTGGCAAGGACTCAGATTTCTATCTTTCATTTTGCACTTTTCATCCACCTTTCCCATGACTTTCATTCTTTCTGTTGCAGCTATTTATGTGAAAAATATTTTATGCTGTTTTTAAAATGGTCAGTCTTACATCTGTCTTTTTTTCCTCATTTTCCTTTGTCCATCCATCTTAACATCTTGATCTAGCATCTGTTGACTTTCTGTCTTTTAGGGGTGGAGAAAAATGTAGTTTTTAAGGGTGCATTCACATTAAGAAAGTCCAATAGAATCAGTCTGATGGGGGTCTCAGTTCAGTTGGCGATGCATCATTAACTCAGCCCGAGATTGTGTTCTAGTTGCATTTCACAAACAAACTGGACCTTTTATCAAATGTGTTTCACTCGTCAGTAGAGGACACACATGGACTGAATGCGCTTCTCTGATCTGAATCAGAATTTGTTTACGCATCAACAATCCCCCAACTTAAGTGCCCTTACCGTGTAAATGGACTGGGATTCAAATCAGAGACCGCTGTGAATGTACCCTTAGAAGCAACACAATGTAGAGAATTCTATCTAAGAAAAAGTTTCATTATTAGCACAATGGTAATAAAAACAACAAGCAGAACTGGAAATTGTTGTGGCACATTGCTGGAGTGGGCATGTATCAGACCGCCAGCGTGTGGATTTCTTCAGTTTCTGTTGTTGGCTTTGTATGCTTTGAAAGTAATTTGGTTCATTTGCAGAAGTGTGAATGTGCAAACGAACTCTGATGCAAATGAGAGAAGCAAACTGGGTCCATTTACAGGCATAGCTTTTGAATAACTTTCAGTTAACAAAATACAGGAAGTGGCTACGACGTGAAAGGCCTCATGGGTAAACAGCCAACACAAACACCTGTGGGACAATCGGCGGTCAGATGTGGAAGAAGTCGGTAGAAGTTGTCCTTCCATTGTTTTGACCCATCCGTTCATTCATCCATCCCTTTCATTACTTATTTCTTATCTCATACTTTTCCCCTCATATTCCATCCATCTTTCTTCACCCTCATCTCTCCCCCCAACATCCAGCGCTTCCCTTTTCCCTCCTTCTTGTAGATTTCTTGCAGTCCATTCATCTGGAGAGAGGTGATTCATATAAATGTCAGGAAATATCAGAGCGGGGTGGTGGGATTAGGGGGCAAGGAGAAGATAGACTGATACCAGCAAATATAACTGTCTGACAGGACACCGGGGATTAGGATACACACGCACACACACACACACACACACACACACACACAGACGCACACAGACACACCTCTGTGTGAATCCATTCTGTGTGTGATTTGCGAGCATTATGCTGTATGACTACAACAGAGTGTTGCATTGTAAAGATTTGTTGTGCTTGCGTGAAGTGTTTCGTTGCATACTGAAGATGAAGGTGAGGGTGAGGTGTTCTGTTGGGATGGTGGGTGAACATGGAAAAAGAGACGCTACCAAAGAGGGACGAAGGTGTCTAATACAAGTGTGAAAGCAGTGTAATATTTAACAGCTTAGTGGGATTTGTCTGTCACATTATGGAGGATTGGGTAGTGCACACGTAGACACACACACTGGAAAGGTGGATGATATTTTTTAGTGACGGCTGCTGAATGAGAATTTTTGAAGTTGTCTGAATGTGATGAAACTGTCATCATGGATATACATGTTTGACAGGATAGAGAAAGACATGTATGTAGAAAGAAATATCAAGATGGACCCTGACTAATGACAATATGACACCAGTATGACTTATGTATCGACACCAGTAGCCATTATATAGATGGTATATGTAAATTAATTTTATTTCATATTAGTAAAAATCCACAAGTTTTCTTCCATCCTGATGCATTGTGGGAAGTTTCCTCAGTGCTCTGTAGGTTCTGGAGCTTACCATCAGGTAAACCGGACCTCTGTTTGTGAGTTCATCCAGGTGATGGTCGGGTCATCTGGACTGGAACACTGCAGCCGCCTTCTGACAAAAACCAAAGGATGAGAACACATTACTCCTCTTCTGGCCTTTCATCACTGGTTCCCAATTACTTTTACAATCCAAATGAAGTTTTTAATAATTGTTTTTAAATGTTGGCCCGTCTTATTTAATTGAGTTTCTGCAGCCCCAGTGGAGAGTCCTCAGGTCTGCAGACCAGCTCCTGGTACCTGGGTTCTCAGGCGTATTCAGTTCAAACATCCCAAACTGGTGTCCTAAAAGGGCTGTTCTTGAAAACTGTCCACACACACAAAACCAGAGCGAGCACCAGGCACCTGTCCATGTTACCAGCTTTGCACTGGTGATCCCTGATCCACGCCACTACATTTCTTCATGGACTGATGTGTCCATGGCATCCATTCTGGGGGGTCATCCACGACCTGATTCGTTATGAAACCGTGGATCAGCCAACAATCTGTAAACATTTCCATCCTCATCATGCCTCCTGGGAAAGCCTCTGACATCCAACATAACCCTGGACCACGTCAGCTTATGTTGTAAAAAGGTTTACGTGAACGATGCTGCCCTGACTCTCAACATCCCCATTTTCATCTCCCAACGACGGTCTGAGTGGCTTCAGACTCCAAGTGTATCACAGATGCAAAATATATATTTCCTTTTCAGGACTCTGGAAGTCTGGAACACACCAATTTCCTCTTGGGTAATCAGGGGGTTGTGGCTGGCTGGGGTGAGTGCCATGGAAGGTGAGGTGGAAGAAGGTGATGGGTTGAGATTAAACCAGCCCCCGGGTCCAAAGGCAGGTCCCTTTGGACACGGGGGCTGCAAATCCTATTAGAGAGCTGAACCACACAGCGACCCCTCCTCCCCCCTTCCCCTCACACATACATGTATGTAGGCTGTCAGACATGTATGAAAGAATATACTGTGTTCTCTGGTCTGTCAAAAATAGCATGAGATTCCAAACAGACTGCTTCTTACTCTGAAGACAGAAATCTGATGATCTGGTCTGAACACCAACATGTTGAGCATCCCTAGATATGATCTCTGGACCACAGACTCCAGAGGTCATATCTAGACACACACACACACACACACACACATTTACACTCACACACACACATATACACACACACACACACATATACATACACATATACATACACACACACACACACATACACACACACACACACATGTAAACACACACACGTTTTGACTGTTTTCCACACACGTGGTGTTAACTGTGTGTTTTCACAGTTTATCTGAAGTCACACACTGAGAGATTTTTCCAGACTATTCCTTGATGCCACATCTACAGCAGCTTAGAACTGTCTCCGAATGAAAGCTTGGGAGCTTGTCACATAATAACGTGAAACAAACATGAAACCTTTCATATTATAGCATGATAAGTTTTGTAAAAATGTGAAACTTATTATATCATGATGTGACACATTTTGTACTGAAAACTGAATATAATCCATACGCTTGTGCAGCATATCCGATTACGCTGCTCTGTCACTGTTTGCTGGTCCGTTTGCAGGACCAGCAGCTTCTCTCCTCCAGTCTGGAAACACTGGGGTGTGGCCCTGCCTGCATCAGATCTGGTCTGAACATGAGTAACGTGGAAAAGCCAGCTTATTGGTGCAAAGTGAGCTGTAGATGCTCAGCTTGTCACAGTGTGGAAAGTGGTGCTGGACCCAAATGTAGGCCAGAAGAAGGTGGGCGGGACGCATTAAACAGACATCACCTGGGAACCAGACAACTAAAACCGAGTGGTTAACACACACACAGAAAAGAGAGATACAGGACAACTAAATGTTACCAGGTGAACTAACAATCAGAATGGGAAGCTAAACAGAAACGCATGGGAGGAAAACCACAAAATAAGTCAGAAAACCAGAATTACAAGATGTAGAAACCCAACAACCAAAAACGAAAACCGTGGGGGAGCAACAACTGAGAGATGGACGGATGGATGGATGGATGATGTATGGTTGGATGGATGGATGATGTATGGTTGGATGGATGGATGATGTATGGTTGGATGGATGGACAGATGGATGGATGGATGGATGGACAGATGGATGGACGGACATATGGATGGATGGATGATGGATGGATGGATGGACGGACGGATGGATGGATGGATGGATGGATGATGGACAGATGGATGGATGGATGGATGGACAGATGGATGGATGGATGATGGATGGATGATGGACAGATGGATGGATGGATGGATGGATGATGGATGGATGATGGACAGATAGATGGATGGATGGATGGATGGATGATGGACAGATGGATGGATGGATGGATGGATGGATGATGGATGGATGATGGACAGATAGATGGATGGATGGATGGATGGACAGGTGGATGGATGGATGATGGATGATGGATGGATGGAGGAGGAGCATCAGAGGAGGAGCAGCGATCAGCATCAGGCAGCACCAGACCAGGTCTCCTGAACACGCAGCTCCTCTCCCCTCTGACTGATTTAAATATTGACCTCAGGTTATTACCGGCGCTTTAAATCAAATTAGGAGTCCTGGCCTCCTGCCTGATACCTGATAGAGCCAATCAGACGGCTCATCCTGCTCCTGCAGCTCCTGCACACACCACTTTACATAAATTAAGATTAAAGTTGGGAAGTTTTGGGAGTTAGTTTAACCACTCAGTGATACTTCCTCGTGATAGTTTGCGTTAGAAAAAATCCCTGGTTTCAGATTCCCAGGTGGTCCTGATGACAGCTGCAGGGTCTCCACATCCAAACACGTAGGAAGAAGAAATAGGATGAAAATGGGCCATAAATAAGACATTTACTCAGTTTAGGGACATTTTTCATCATTTTATTCAGAAAAGCAGCAGTATTTAAGTACACACAACAAAAATTAATATTGATGACAGTATTAACCAGAAAATTATGCATATATTCACCTCTATTCTTCAATGAAAGAAAGAAAATAAAGTGATCCTATTTAAAAACCTCAGCAGTAGTGATTATTAAAGACATTTAGATGCACTTGTTTTAAATTCCCAGTGAAACAAATTTCGGTCCATTTTGTCCAAATATTTTCCGTTTAAGCCTTTTCCAGCGTGGACGTGTCGTCCGCGTGTCCATCGGAGCATTTCGCCGTGAATAACGTTGTAATTTATGCTTCAGCTGAAGTTAAACTGACGGAAGCTCCTTTTGCATTAGAGGTTGACGTTAACGCTCCTTCAAACACGTCCGCTCAGTGAATCCATTTTGGTCCAAAAAGTTGTTGCAACACAAAGTAGAGTGCCCCCCCCCCCTCGCTCTGCCCCCTCCCACCTGCAGCTTCTATAACAGCTAAATGAAATATGCAAATATTCACTGCAGATCCCAATAAGAAATAATTAACGCAGCCTGCTCTCCATGGCGGCAGGTATTAGCATGCCAAAGCACTCCAGAATGTAATTTATAAAGTCAGTTGAAAAAAGCGCAGCCAGCTCTCACGACGAGGTTGCCACCGGCGTTCTGACGCTGTTCTAATGCACTCTCACAGAGGGAATAAATTGATAGTAGTGGCGCAGGGCTTTTTCTGTTTTAATTTTCCTTTCCTGATATTTCTCAAATATTTAATTACCTGGACGGTAAAAGTGAATATGTAAAGTCGGTGTTTTTCTTTGCTTCTCTCCGAGCTGCAGATGGTTCTCTCATTATCTTGTTAAACACAAATGTGGTGGAAGTGATTATTAGAAGTAGCTGAGTTTGATGAAAAGTTGAGGAAAGTGTTCGATGCAACGAGCCTGCGGAGCCGAGAAGTGACTTCACCTCCCTACACAGGATCTGTGTGAACGTTATCATAAACAGCTAATAATGAAATCATGCGATGTGTTGTGGCTGGGAAATGATGCTGTTATCCAGAGCAGCAGAAGCACACGGCAGGGAATCAGGCTGAAACTGTGAATCTTCCAGCATTCCTCCTGGAAGGTGGACCTACGGTGGCCTGGATGCACTTACACATGTGATAAGTCAGAACTGATAAAAACATAATCCGTGTTTGTGAGCCTGAAGTGGAGACTTGCAGCAGGAGTTTACTCCTGCGTGAAGCAGATTGCAGCAGAGCGGGGAGGTGCCACGCTTCGAGCGGCTTCCTGATTGCAGGGCGTGCAGGACGCTGGCTTCAGACACAGATCTGTCCATCACTCGGGGTCTCACCAAGCAGCTTCCACCATGAGAGGCTGCAGATGAAGGCATCTGCTGCAGGACCACGTGTTTCTACTGAACGCTCCACCTGATAGGCTGGTTCGTCTCCACATGTGACCACGTCTCATGGTTTCATGATGTCTCTGGATCGTAGCCGATGTTTTTAGCTGCTTTGGTCTTGTTTCATCCTGCTGTGGCGTGAAACATCTGTAGGCCGTCTTCATGTCTTCTTCTGCTCATCATGTCCACAACAACCAAACGTACAAACGTAGTGCCCACACTGGCAGAAAACCAGCTTCATGCCGACCTTCTCAGTTCCTCTACATAGATTTGTTCAGAAGGATGAGTGCTACTGTTTGCTTTTCTGGAGTTGAAACACTCTGAATCTGACCGAGTGGTGCTTGATCAAGGGAAACCTCGAAGAAAGTTTTCTGCTGTTCAGCAGTGCAGCAGCTGGAAGGGAGAACATAGATAAGATACGGATAAATAAACACACAAAGCCGAGGAGAAACAAAAGCAATGGATTAAATCAGGACAATCACAGAATTTAAAAGTGCCATTAGTGTGGGTTAAAGTAGCTCTCTGCAGCTTTCTGACTGTTATTGACTCCAAACTCCAGCTCAACATGCTGGATTTCTGCTGCAACGCATCAGCCGAGGTTCATATCACTGCACAGCGGCGCATTCTAGAAAATGGATATCAACACGTCACCGTGGCTGGGGGTTATTAAAAAAACCAAACAAAACGAGAGGACATTACCAGAGAAGAAGAGAAAGAGTGAGAAGAAGACAAGAAGAGACACACTGACTTTTACTTTCCAGAGAGATCTTAGAGAAGAGATGGGATGAAAGCGAAGCCAAGTAGACGTGGTTAGGGGACGGCTAAAGAAAAGACTGGGACGACTCTGAACCACCAGTTTTAACTAAATGATGGAGTAGTCTGTAGCTCCATGTATCCCCCCCCCCCCCTGGTCTCTCTGAGTTTCTTCCTGTTAAAACGGGACGTGGCAATATGCTTTCTGAACCTGCTGGGTGAAGCAGGAAAACAAACGGAAAACTCTGGTCTGTGGACACAGATCAGGAGATGAAGTTCTCGGGACTATTTCCTCTTCAGCGGTGCGTCGTTCCTCATCAACACCTGGACGAGGTCTTGTGGGGAACGAGACGTTCAGTGTCAGTCCAGGAGGAGGACGTTTCACCGTCTCCAACCCTCCCGAATGTCTCGGCTGGTTTTGGTGTAAAACTGATTCAGTCTGCGGCACTTCCAGCTGAAGGGACGTTCAGAAACACGCTTTATTCTTCATTAAGGAACGTTGACGAAGGAATTTGCCTTGATGAAAACCCAGAGGGTTCACACACACACACAGACACACACACACACACATCATGAACATAGGAAGTTACACATGAATGCAAATGCATGCGTCCATGCATGGACACAAAAAATAGACGCATAAAAACAAAACTCATTAACAGATGGACTTTCTCTCTCCCTCTCTCTCTCTCTCTCCCTCTCCTTCTCTCTCTCTCTCTCTCTCTCTCCCTCTCTCTCTCTCTCTCCGTCTCGTGGCAACACACACACACACTTCTGGTGACTTGATTACATCCCTCTTCCCATCTCTGCTCTTAAAGCCACAAAATCAAAACCATATTTTGATATCATTTCACTCATTTGTATTCATACATTAAGGCGCATACACTTTCTGAGCAAACACACATTCATGCCGTTTCTTTTGCAGTTTCTGATCAGAGAATCTCAGTCTTGTTCTTAAATAAGATGACAAAAACCACTGAAGGCTGTAATTGCTGTTATAGGGCATCTAATGGTCTTTTGACATGTCAGTTTGTGCGCTTTAAATATGATTTTAAAAACCAAGATGTCACATGTTATGCACATCACCTAGTAATAACAACTACTGGTAAACTATATATAGTGAAAAACTACATATCCACTTCCTGCTGGACCTGACCCCGCCTTCCCCCGTTTAAATGAAACTAACTTCTTCATCATTTGGTGTGTGTGGCTGAATTTCTGGGTCCTCAAGGAAACCTCATTACATGATAAGGGCAAGAAGGAGGCTCCATGGAAGAGAAGGTTGGAAGCCAGATTCAAGGCAACTTGAAGAAAAGTTAGCCATCTGTCAGAACTCCCGAGGGGTAAAAACCTTAAAAGGGATACCAAAAGGTACAGCCAGACCTCCATACCTGAGGTGCTGAAAACCTCCAAAGACTCCAAGCTTTGGCTGCACAACGGAGGAGATACACAAGAGACATACAGGCCAAGCAAATAAACCAGCTGTTCTCAACTAACCCAGCTAAAGTGTACTCCCAGTGGCAGGGTAATACCACACAAGCTGACCCACCAAGGTTGAAGACGGAACAATACTGGAAAGACATGTGGGAGAAGGAGGCATCATATAACAGTAAAGCAGAGTGGTTAAAGGACCTCAGAGCAGACCACAGATCCCTCCCTGAACAAGACCCAGTTACCATCATGGTGGCAGCTATCCAGCACAGACTCTCAGGTATGAAGAACTGGTCAGCGCCTGGCCCTGATATGATCCATGCCTACTGGCTAATGAGGCTGAATTCACTCCATGAACGCCTGGCAGCACAAATAAACCAACTCCTGAGGGATGGCACTAACCCTGAAAGGCTGATCAAGGAACGAACAGTCCTGATACTGAAAGACCCCCACAAGGGATCAGTCCCATCCAACTACCGGCTAATAACCTGCCTCTCCATGACATGGAAGCTCCTGTCAGGCATCATAGCGGCTAAGGTAAGTGGGCACATGGATCAATACATGGCAGAGGCACAGAAAGGCATTGGCAGAGGAACCAGAGGAGCCAAACACCATCTGTGGCAGACCATCCTGGAGGCCAACTTCAAGCCAAATGCACATGTCTCCATCAAATGGTGTCAAAGAGAGAGAAGGTAATCCATACGGAGGGCATTGTACTCCCAGAGGGCAGGATAACAGATGTGGAGGAAAGCTACATGTACTTGGGCATACCACAGGCGAATGGCAACCATGAAGAAGCCACAAGGAAAGCTGCCACAGCTACACACCTGCAACGAGTGAAGCAAGTACTGAGAAGTCAGCTCAATGGAAGGAATAAGATCCGGGCAATTAACAGCTAGACCCTGCCAGTGATCCGATACCCTGCTGGGATAATAAGATGGCCAAAGGAGGAAGCTCAGACCACGGATGTCAAAACATGGAAGCTGCTCACCATGCATGGAGGGTTCCACCCCAAGTCCAGTGTCCTATCAATGGCTGGAGAGTGCTGGACTTAAGGACAGCACAGAGGCACTAATCATGGCAGCACAGGAGCAGGCCCAGATCTACCAAAGCCATCAAGACCCAGATCTACCAGACCAGGCAGGATCCCAGATCCACCAGACCAGGCAGGATCCCAGATCCACCATACCAGGCAGGATCCCAGGTCTACCATACCAGGCAGGATCCCAGGTGCAGACTATGCAAAGGAGCCCCTGAAACAATCCAGCCCCTCACAGCAGGGTGGAAGATACTGGCAGGCAAAGAATACATGGAGCGCCATAACCAAGTAGCCGGCATAGTGTACAGGAACATCTGTGCAGAATATGGACTGGAGACCCCTAAGTCCCAGTGGGAAACTCCCCCCAAGGTGGTGGAGAATGAGAAGGCTAAGATCCTCTGGGACTTCCAGATTCAGACAGATAAAATGGTGGTGGCCAACCAAGCAGACATAGTGATCATGGATAAGCAGCAGAGGAAAGCCGTAGTGATCGATGTATCCATCCCCAATGATGGAAATATCAGGAAAAAGGAGAAACTGGAGAAGTACCAAGGCCTCAAGGAAGAACTGGAGAAGGCCTGGAGGGTGAAAGCAACAAAAGTACCCATAGTGATGGGAGCACTGGGGGCCACACTGGAGAAGTGGCTCCAACAGATACCTGGGGAAACATCAGACATCTCCATCCAGAAGAGATCAGTCCTAGGAACAGCTAAGATACTGAAGAGGAGCCTCCTAGGACTCTGGTAGAGAACCCGAGCTGGAGAGATGAACAGCCACCCACCTTATCCTGGGAGATGGGAGGGGTGGGGGAGAGAGGAGTATATAGTTAGAGAGTAAAGGGGTTGGATAAAAGTACAGGATCATGACAATGAAAGGAGAAATAGAAATGAGTTTTAAAAATGTGAGCAACAATGGCATTTTGAAACGTTAAACAGAGCAAATAAAACAATAAGGACATGGATCTAGCCTGAGAACTCCCACTAACACACAGAAAACTGAACACACACAGTGGACAGATAAATGGATGGGTAAAGTAGTCTGATGGTGATAGTTAGTAAAACTAAAGAAATAAAGCGAGGAAGAGCCATCACATGAAAATAGAGTAGAAACGTTCCATGATGTGGTAGAAAAAGAAAGCAAGCAGGAAGGGGGGGGGGTGAACGACTCAAAAAGAAGAATAAAGAAGGAAATACAGAGGAGCAGGTAAAACAGTGACAACTGAGAGGAGAGGGAATGTGGTGGAGAAGTGATAAAAACGGGATGAAGGGATGGATAGATGGATGAGACAGAGGTGTGGAGGCTGTTTTTGTCTCTCTACCTGTGAGGCGCAGTAAATCAGAGGCAGATAAGGTGATTCTGTGAGCCGTACATCATCAGGCTGCAGACACCTTTATGGCCAGCAGATTGGCTGTGAGGGCTGCTCGTTACAGAGAGGGAAGAAGAAGAACGTTCCTGGAAGATGTTCGGAAAAGAAGCTCTGCTTCAAGATGCTGCGTTCATGTCGAGCGCCACAAACCGTGGGTCCACGGAGCCCAGCAAGGTCCGCATGTCTGGACCCAGCAGGGTCTGCATGTCTGGAGCCCAGCCAACATGCGGTCCCGACATACAGTCCCTGTATGTCAGGCCGGTCGACAAGGAGTCCCTGTATGTCGGGACCATCTACAAGGAGTCCCTGTATGTCGGGACCATCTACGAGGAGTCCCTGTATGTCGGGACCATCTACTGCCAGGAGTAATCTGATTAATCTGCAGCTGTAAGTATCATCAGCAGAAGTACTCTGATTACTTTGCCAGGACCAGAAACAGGTACAGAACCAGGACCAGGACCAGAAACAGGTACAGAACCAGGACCAGGACCAGAAACATCTAGAAGGAAGTACTGAGCAGAGTCTACTTCTGAAGTTGAGATACTTCAATGTCTGCAGAACCAGGACCAGAACCTGTTGGTACCAGATATGGACTTGATATCTCACAGAGGTGAGTTCTACTCTGTCTGAAGGTCCACCTACCTCCATGTTCTCCATGCTTCCTAGGGTTCCTGAGATGTGAATGGTGTTTACCATTCCACCACTACAACCACACCTGTAGACCCAGTAAAGTCTTTTTTCAGTCTCATTTCCAGTTTGTCTCGGAATCTGTACTGGACTCCACTGCTGGAACAGAAAGGGTCCAGTAGAAACAGTCCAGTGAAATAAAAACTATGTCTTGGGTGAAAATGGACGATTTTAATGAGATAAAGAAAGTGAAGGGAAAGTTCTGCTTCTATCTGGTATGGATCTGGATCTCCTGGATCAGGTTGTCCAGCTGCAGAGATGAAAAGACATCCTTCCTGCCAGCCGACGTCACCATCAGCAACAACTTTACCTCTTCTTAACTGCAGGACAGGTGTGCCATCGCATTTAGGGTTGATGATGAACCTTCCGGATGCTCTAAGCCTTGTTTTCCAGTTGTGTTGCTGGAGGACGTCTCCGTCTGATGTGACGGGTAAACCTGCAACGTCTCAGAGACGCTGTCCATGTTGTGTTGCTGGAGGACATCTCCGTCTGACGTGACGGGTAAACCTGCAACGTCTCAGAGACGCTGTCCATGTTGTGTTGCTGGAGAACGTCTCTGTCTGACATGACGGGTAAACCCCTCAGACATACTGTATGCCGTATCTTCAGACACTGAATATTTTAACGTCTCCGCTCAGATCCACACTGGACTAAAAATTACAAATGCCTCCGGTGGTTAATTACAATTTCATGACCTCCTCCAGTAAAACGAGTCCAGTTGGTGAAGGGGGGTTGAGAGGGACACAAAATGGCTGCTGAGAAACAGCTGCAGGCGCCAAGCCGTGTTACTGCATGAGGAGTGAAAGCACAAGGTGTTTATTTAGTATTTATTCTGCACTTCATCATCTCCTCACTGCTAATCCACTAGCTGCTGTACGCACCACTGACCATAACGTATCGCTAACCTCTGCCTGGATCACAGAGAAATGTGTGTGTGTGTGTGAGAGACGGGATGATGTCTATCCCACCATCTGAAACCTTGTTAAATATTCATTGACAATTATTCCGCTTTGACCAAGGAGTTGGATGCTGCTGCAGCAGAGAGGAGCGGTGAGAGAGACTGGCTGAGTGACTGATAGCGCGAGAGATGAAAGCAAAACATAATAGAAGACAGTCTTGGAAAATTATGATAAATCACTTGTGTGTAAAATCATTAAATGACCTGCAGACAAATACAAATTTCCAGAGACGTTGCCCACTCACTGAGTTCTACGACACCCCCCCCCCACACCAGGTCCAAACATGATTAGGTGGGCATGTTAAATATTACATATGAAATGATGCCCTTGGTCGACTTTGCTGCCATCTCGCTGGCTGACTGTTAGTAAAACAGACGAAAGTGAAATGCTCAGCAAGTTCAGACATTAACCCTTTCTTACTCCCAGGACATCAAATACATCCTTTTTACATGACTGACGTGTGCAGGAGACAGCAGGGCTGCTGCTCTCTGGACAGAGAAAGCGCTATTTCATTAATGATCGACAAACTTTTTTTTAAAGAGATAGGGGCAGTGCACATCGGTTTTCACTCTTCCTGTTGTATAAAAAAGCACTCAGATTTTGACACTTGATCGCAATTTAGCTGGAAGGAAATGCTTAATTTCCCTTTTTTCCACAATCTGGCACAGTTTCCCCAGGCCTTCATGAAATGTCTTTGTCATGCTCTTCTCATACAGCAAAAGAAGAAAGTGTTGCACCCCAGTTTTGTAAAGTGGGGTGACCTTCTCAACTCCCCTCTCATTAGCCGCATTTCCATTACACCTAGAATTATGTAAAAACTAAATGTCGCAATAAAAACAGCTAATGAAAACACCTACATTTAAAAAAAAAAAAAAAATCTCAAATAACGCTAAAAAGTTTATACGCTCTCATGAAGTAGTGTTTCAGACGTTTTGATATAGAAATATTGCAAAGGTGTAATGAAAACACTTTATATGTGTCCCTGGACGTGACGTGGGAATGGGGGTTTCATTTCTGGGAAAAATGGTGCAGTATGCAACAAACAACATAAAATTTTGAGATTTAGAAAAGGAAATGAGGGAGAAAAGTATCAAAAAGCGATAGCAAATTCTCGGCAGCAAGTAGAAAACCTAAGAATAATGCTACGTGGCTACCTTGCATAAGATGCAATTCTCCTGTTTGCTCCTGTATGAGATTTTACGAGAACCAAGGTTTATGCTCTAAATACTGTTCAAAGGAAACACCTGCAAATCACAACTGTTGGTCGAGACTTAGAAAAAATGTAATGGAAATGCAGCTATAGTCCCCTCCTTCATGGGATGTGTCTGTGGAGACTTATTAATGGATGAGAGAGTGCATAGAGCATCCAGTTGGATAGCTCACATTACCACACGTACTAAGCTCACGTTAGCACACACACAGAGAAAATTGCTCATGTTAATACATAGAGATACGACCAAGCTTGCATTAGCACACACTTGTCAACAGACATGCACAGTTCATTGACTGAATTGGTCCATGTTATGAAAACATGGCAGCACTCTCCAGCCATTTCTGGTGCTTTGGGGTCAATTGAACGTTTCTCTGTTTCGTCTATTACTTACAGTTTTTTTTAGAGGCTAGCCATAAAGACTGCTGCCAAGGCATCTTTCACCAAAGTTGTGTGCTTTGTATAAGTAAGGGATAATGGCCGATAAGGTGTCTGTTATCAGACATTAATGGACGACATGGAGGATTGTAAGGACGGTTGCCTCCGCAAAGTCCATTAATTTCTGATTATGGACACTTTGGGGGGCAATATTCTGCTTATACCATGGTCACTGACTAAGGAAACAATACAAGATCAATTACTAATGTTGTTTTTACTGTATAAAATCGTGTTTTTATCAAGAAGCGGCTGAGTGGACTACTTAACGTGGTGTTGCCAAGGTAACCAGGCGGCACCTGCAGCTCGTTCGGCAACAGATACTACAGCAACAAATTACCGATGATGGTGAAATATGACAGTATTGCAGGGAATTGTGTGTGACTGTGTGGTCCAGGGAGCTCAGTATGTATGAACGTGAGTACGTGTGTACGCACGGCGCAGGTTAGAGTGTTGAACGTAAGTGCCGCCCCCTCCTTTTAACAGATTAAATGATGGTGATTTTATGAAAATGCACATTTCTTCACAAAATGAAGGAGATTGGGGAGGAGGTGCAATGGTTGGTTCCTATAACAGCATAACAAAAACATTCGGCCGTTGAAAAATCTAAATGCGAACAGCACAGACCTTTTGAATTCTTGAAGATGGCTGGGAAACTGGCATAACCGCTGGAGCATTAATGCAGAGAAACACGCCCGGTCCGCTGCACTGCTGCAGGGTGACGTCAGAGCCGCTCTGGCCCTCTTTCAGAGACCTGGAGCTTCATCACAAACTAACTTATTAAATATTATTTAATAAGGTTTAAACAATGTGATAAATATTTTATCTGCAGTATCTAACGATCTTAGTAGAACATGAAGATATTACAGTACTGAGATGGGGAGGGGTTGGGAGATGTTTTTCCTTTCTCCCTTTTCTACTCTTGTTATTGTTCAACCAATGGTCTAAATTAACCTGAAAAAATAAAAACAACTAAAAAACTGGCAGATCAGATACATTCATTAGGAACCATGGGCCGCTGTTTGACATCGTCCTTCATTCGTTCATCCTCTGAACCCGCTTAATCCAAGCAAGGGTCACAGGGGAGCTGGAGCCTATCCCAGCAGCCTTCTGGCGAGAGGCCGGGTCTTGGACAGGTTGCCAGTCTATAGCAGTGTTTGACAGAGTCCTTCCAGATATTCTTTCTGCTTTCTGTTTTGTCCATTTGTTGGCACGGCTAACAACCGGTTTGAGCCCACGCAATGATTTAGAATTATTTGGCTATTTGACGGAACTTTCTTAACTGATGTCCTACATCACTTTTTAACGGACACCTTGCAACCAATCAGAGTGTTCATCCAGACCATGGTATAAATGAGGATTAAGCAATGAGGAGCTGTGCATTACACAGTTTTAAAGCACAACTCAGAGTCTACACCACCATGACGCGCAGTGGCATATGATGACCCTTTTAGTGATCTCACAGGTTTTTCCAGCCAGTGCATGTATGGAAATCCATATCTATTCCCAGCTGAGGAGCAGGTTAACTGTCTGAGGGGTCTGTTTAAAAGGAATAATTTTGCTCATTCCCAAGCTGGTGTGTGGCAGTGTCACTATGGCATCCATAATTATCTCGTAAAGACGACCCTCGGGGGTGATGGTGGGCTATTGTGGCAGATGCCACAAGCCATAAAACATTTTGCTGCCTGAAAGACGAAGGCTGATCTGTTCTTCCTTTCTGGCTTTCATTCATACCGTTGGAGTCTGGGTTCCAGTTCCCTCTGCAGTGTTCTTCTTCCTCATCATCACCCTGCCCATCTGTCCATTGTCTATCTTCGCTGTCTTGTCCGTCTGTATTGAGGTGGTTAAAGGGAGTAGGGGTCTTGAATTTTCTCCCATACCTGACTTAAAAAATAGCATTGTTGAACAGAACAGAATCTTCCTGCTGGACAATGCGAGGAAAGTCATTTGTTTGTAGAAGCAGAATTAGAGGAATACAAAAGAAGTTAAAAATGTGGATAATATTGGGAAAAAAGTGGACTATGTACTGACTCTCTTCTCTGTCACGCTCTAATTTCTGTCCCAGACGTTCACCATTAAATTATATCTAATAGCTCAGAATTATACGGAATGGACCTTAATTACCTGTAATTTACCCCCCAAAATCTTAATTCCCCTCTGCCACCCGCCACGTAAATAAATGCCAGATCTAATTTGTTTGTTTTGGAGCCACCACAGTGCATGGTGATGAGTTTGAAAAGTCTTTGAATGGGTTCGAGGTAATTTGATTCTGGAGGAAGCAACTGTAGTTTTAATGAACTGAACCAAGCTGGGTTAAGCTTTTTCTTTTTGTTTTTTCACGTTTTGGAAGCACTAATTCTCATTACTCTCCACCTGATGAGCTTAAAAATCCTTCACGTTTCTCCTAAAATACTGAATTTCTAAGATCCTGATCAGAGCACGATCTGAAAAGTTGTGGTTTTACCAGCCGTGCAGCTTAACCCTCCCACAATGTGGAGCAGTGGTTCCAACCTGGGGTCCTGGACCCACCAGGGTCTCTTGGGAGCATGGGGATCCCCGAAGCTTTGACTATTGGACCCCCGACACCAAGACAAGTTGAGGTTTGATCATTTTGGTTTGTTTACATGTTGGTTTTGTGGAAGTAGTCGACCAGAAGGCTTCGTTTTTGGCGAGACACAGCTAAAGACTTCATCACCAGCAGCTGAGTCTACCGCAGAGAGTCGGTGAGGAGTGGCACCTGAAAACCCGGCAGGCTGAAGAGACGTCTTTCTGTGTTTCTCTGTTTTCATTCCAAACCCTCCGAACAAACGGTTTTCACCGACATCCTTGCTCTCCCGCCAAGCGGAGGCGAGCGGCGGCACAGGAATGTTTTGTGAAGTTGTTTTTAAATCATATTTGATTTCATGCATAATGAGCCTGAACATCAGCAGCCGCTATGCCTCATGCTGTCACACACACACACACACACACAACACAGAACACACACACACACACACACATACACACACACACACACACACACACACACACACACACACACACACAGAACACATACATACACACACACACACATACACACACGCAAACACACACACACACACACACATACAATCCAGGGTGGCGGGGAAGCTGGAGCCTATCCCAGCTGGCTTTGGGCGACAGGCAGGGTACACCCTGGACAGCTCGCCAGTCCATCGCAGGGCACTCAGTCCTAGGGACAATTTAGAGTAACCAATCAACCTGCATGTCTTTGGACAGTGGGAGGAAGCCAGAGAACCTGGAGAGAACCCACGCATACACGGGGAGAACATGCAAACTCCACACAGAAAGGCCCCCGCCCAAACATTGCCCCAGCCAAGGATCAAACCAGCGACCTTCTTGCTGTTGACACCGTGATATTTTACATAAAAATATTTTACAGTAAATGCCACAAATCTGACAAACATGTCAAATCCATCATTTTTTCTTTACTCCTCCAATCTTTCTTTCTCTTCTATTCCATAAAACTAAGATCTTAATCCAGCCATAGATGAAAGGATGGATGATGGATGGATGGATGTATTGATAGATGGATGATGATGGAAGGATGATGGATGGATGGATGGATGGATGGATGGACTGATGATGGATGATAATGTAAGGATGATGGGATGATGGATGGAAGGATGATGGATGGATGGGTGGAAGGATGATGGATGAATGGATGATGGATTGATAGATGGACGATGAATGGAAGGATGATGGATGGATGGTTGGATGATGGATGGAAGGATAGATGGATGGACTGATAGATGGATGATAATGGAGGAATGATGGATTGATGGATGGATAATGATGTAAGGTAGATGATGGAGGGATGTAAGGAAGATGATGGAAGGATGTAAGGTAGATGATGAAGGGATGGTAGTAAGGTGATGGAGGGATGTAAGGAAGATGATGGAAGGATGTAAGGAAGATGGTGGAGGGATGGTAGGTAGATGATGGAGGAATGGTAGGTAGATGATGGAGGGATGGTAGGAAGATGATGGAGGGATGTAAGGAAGATGATGGAAGGATGTAAGGAAGATGGAAGGATGTAAGGTAGATGATGGAGGGATGGTTGGAAGATGATGGGGGATGGTAGGAAGATGATGGAGGGATGGTAGGTAGATGATGGAGGGATGGTAGGAAGGTGATAGAGGCATGGTAGGAAGATAATGGAGGGATGTAAGGAAGATGATGGAGGGATGTAAGGAAGATGATGGGAGGATGTAAGGAAGATGGTGGAGGGGTGTAAGGTAGATGATGGAGGGGTGTAAGGTAGATGATGGAGGGATGTAAGGAAGATGATGGAAGGATGTAAGGAAGATGGAAGGATGTAAGGTAGATGATGGAGGGGTGGTAGGAAGATGATGGAGGGATGGTAGGTAGATGATGGAGGGATGGTAGGAAGATGATGGAGGGATGGTAGGAAGATGATGGAGGGATGGTAGGTAGATAATGGAGGGATATAAGGAAGAGTTTTTCTCACCTTAACGGTTTAATTCTGTTTTTTTCAGCTTCCTAAAATGTTAAATAATTTAGTTTCTGATGGTTCCAAGTGGCGCATCGACTGACCAATCAGAGCGTTTTATTCTGAGTTTAGGTTCTACATAGAAATGAAGGTGGAGTGAAGTTGAAGAAAATATTTAGAAATTCTGTCTTTTCACAGTTGCAGGAAACTGGTTTATTTTCTTCAGGCTGTCTCATCCATCTGATTGAGATCTGCCGTCATGTAAGGTCTAAATGGAGCCGTGACATTTGCAAGCTCTGAGATGGGAAGTCGGTTAGTGATGAAGATATTTGGCAGGCGGTGGAGCCTGGCACTGAGGGCAGATGTTACCCCAGCTCCCATTTACACTGCTAATTAACATTAGTGACTGTTCTAATTAACACGCAAGCTAATTGGGAAATAATTAATCAACTGAAAAAAATCCCATCATCATGAGAAAGAGTGAAATTTAGTCCATGTGGCAGCAGCAAAACTGGGAAAGACAAAAAGCTGGAGGGGTGTCACAGGGTTTTAAAGGGCACTAATCAGTGAAACAGGATGGAAAATGAAAAAAAGTTTCATGTGGGAAAATGAACCAATGATTTAAATCCAAACCCAACACATTTCCAGAGTGGCTGGGATGTTTACTGAACTGCAGTTCAAACTATTATCTATTTCATGTTTAAAGGCCTCTTTAAGAGACTTCAACGGACACGACTTCACCCTAACTTCTGCAGCGTGATGCAATTGCTCAGTAAAGACACTGACAGCTTGTTGACCACCATGGACGTCTGCTGCTCTGTGGGAATGTTGGTTGTCCTCTGTTCAGGAGGGTGCAATCACATCAAAGAGACATGACAATGAGACACTTTATTATATTTATCAATATGAAAATGTTTAAAATGATGGAATGAAAACAAACTTCAGAATTCCAGCAGTATCAACCCAACATCATGCAGACTGTAGTAAAGTAAACAGCTTTGGATACAAAAACATTTAGAAAAAGAAAAAAGTCTTTTTGTGTCTGTGTCCAAAGCAGACTGCAGATCTTTAGCAGACCCTTAAAAACATAACTAAAAACATAAACCTGGAGAAGGACCTGCAGAACCGATGTACCTGAGCATGACACTGATCAGAAGAGCCAATGAAAACACAGATGTCTGCAGCAAAGCCAAAAGAAAATGCAACTACATTGCAGGCTGACTCCTCAGACTATCTGCTATGCCGAGTTGTCTGTGAAACCTGTTAGATTCAGCTGGTAGCTGCCTTGTTCCAACACATGATGCTGGAAGCCTGGCTGAAGCATGTCATGGCACAACCTGCCAAAACATGACTTGGTATGTCTGCGAGAAAGCCAAAATGTGGTCGTAATGTGTTCAAACAGATGAAGTACGCTGATGAAGTCAGTCTTCCAGGATGGTGGTTGCAGACAGAGCTGTCTGGCCTGTTCAGGGACATTTGCTAACTGTGAACAGGTTCATTACATGGTCTGGGTGAATACTCAATTCTTATTGGTTGCAGGGTGTCATGAGATGACGTTTCATGATGTGTTTCATGTTGTGTCTTTATTGCTAGTTTCCTGTTTTATTTTGTAGGTTTTCACTGTTCAGTTCCCTTTGCCTTGTTTCCTGTGTAGCCTTTCATAGTTTTCACCTGGTCTCATTAGTTCATCCATTTCACCTGTCTTGTTTTGTTTCCCAGTGTTTATAACCTTTGGTTTCAGTTCTGTTTGCTGGTTCATTGTGTTTGTTCATGCTAGTGTTTGTGTGTGCTTTCCTTTAGGTCAGTTGAGAGTTACATAATTAAATCTTCTTTATTCTGCATTCCTGGCTCCTGTTCCTGCATTTGGGTCCTCACCTCCACCACAACCCGTGACAGCAGGGTGTCCATTAAAAAGTGATATTGGACAACAGTTAAAAAAGTTCAGTCAAATAGCCCAATAGTTCTAAATCATTGTGCTGGCTCAAATGCCAGTAGGTAACCATGGCAAGAGAAATGTTAGCGACAAATGGGCAAAACAGAAAGCAGAAAGAATATCTGGAAAGGCTATGTCAAACAGCATCCCATGGTGCACGCAGATACATTCATTCCATGGGAATGAATGTATCTGATCTGCCAGTTTTTAACTGTTTTTATTTTTTCAGGTTAATGTAGACCATCGGTTGACCCATTGCACATCCTCCCCAATCTTCTTCATATTGTAAAGAAATATGCATTTTCAGAAAATCACCATCATTGGAATCCTCATGGTGATGACGTGGAACAGGAGATTCTCATGGTGATGTGGTGGAACGGGAGATTCTCATGGTGATGTGGTGGAACGGGAGATTCTCATGGTGATGAGGTAGAACGGGAGATTCTCATGGTGATGTGGTGGAACGGGAGATTCTCATGGTGATGAGGTGGAACGGGAGATTCTCATGGTGATGTGGTGGAACGGGAGATTCTCATGGTGATGAGGTAGAACGGGAGATTCTCATGGTGATTAGGTTTAACGGGAGATTCTCATGGTGATGAGGTGGAACAGGAGTGCATTTGTATTATTACATATTAATTTGATCTTGTATCAGTGGGAATTATTTATTCTACCTTCAGAAGATGAAAGTGGAACTTTTTTTTTTTTAAAGTTGCTTCTCAAGTTTAATGGCATATTGCTGTGTTTATGTGTGCTTGTGTTTTTGTATGTGTCTGCAGATAGATGCAGGCCTCTCATAACCATTATTGATCCTGTATTATTACCCACTGCTTTGCTTCATCAAGACAAAAACATCTATTTATTTGATTTCTCCTCTCAGATATTAGACTGTGACACACACACCCACACATACAAGTCTGGTTCCTATTGATCGTGGGGTATTCTCCATTGACATAATGCTCTTCCCAGCCACTCAGCTTCACCTCAATCCTGCATTTAAACCACATCCTGATGCTAACTCTGAAGCAGTGTTACCCCCCAAAATGGTTTGTTAGCAATGTTCAGAACAAGCCCCGATATTTTGACGTCTAAGTTAATGTGCATACAAGTATTACTGCCATCATAACAATGGAAACAAATACCCCCACATGCACACCTAAAGAGAGACTGGTGGTCCAGGTCTGGGCCAGCTGGTCTGATCAGGAAGGCTCTCAATTGGACATTTGACACGTGCACGCCAAGGGGAATGGGTACTCCACAGGAGGAGCTGGAGGGAGATGTGTGGGTCTGAAATGTGTCTTTAATGCTCCGTAATCTACAGAGGATCGTTTATCAGTGTCAGCAAACTATAGTCTGAATGTAGTAAAAACTGCTTATAAAAAAACAAAAAACAAAAAACTACATTTGTGTCCTTTGAAAGTAAACATGTTTATGCCATCCTAAAATGTTCCCAGTGGGTACTTGTGAGTTGCTATGAGAGCGGGGCCGCAGTAAAGGTGATGGTTCCTCCTCCTCTGATCCTCATGCATGCTGGTTATCCTGTAAAAGCCCTGTCCCTTTAAATGTACGTGCTGAGAGGAGATGTGAGTCCACCTTCAGGCTGGCGCTAAGTGTCTGCTGCAGTCTCAGAACATGTGCAGAAGCTTATTGGCTGAAAGTGAAATGTGTTAAGATGAGATTTTTGTGTATTTGAGGACACTTTCAGAATGTCTCTAAGTGCTCCAGGCAAAAATTAACACAATAGCCAAAAAGCCAGAAGACATTTCCATGACTTCTGTCACTAACATGTTCCTGCCAGATAAAAGAGACAACACAGAGGGACGACTGCAGGCATCGCTGGAGTCCCAGACAGATGACGTTCTGGTTTGTCAGATGACAAAGAAAAGACAACAGGCAGCAGATTAGATGGTCTGCAGCAGAGATCTGGCTCGGTTTGAGATGACTTTACCTCCTGCTTATGGATCATATGCAAATGCAGTGCCATCTGCGACATGACTGATTAGTTGATTGATTATTTTATTGGTTTATTACTTGTTATTGTGATATTAATCATGCAGAGGAGGAGGTTTGTGGTGTTTACGTACTGCTGTAGTTCAGCTCCAGTCTTAACATTGCTGTGTGATTGGCAGATATAGCCCCAGGAAAACCCCAGGAGACCACCAACCCCCGCCACTCACACCCTCACACCCACAGAGATTCATTCCAGGCTTTCTGCATCCACGTGTGTGTGTGTGTGTCAGGGGAGGGGCTACTTTATTCATCAAATAAGGTGAATTCTCATTGATGTGAGTCTGTTAGCAGCGTTAAAACGGGAAACAGGATTCAGCTGTTCCATCTGAAAACTCACATTTGTATATACACACATACACACGGTGCATTATCTGTTCAGATATCGCTTCGTCCAGTTCAGAGCTGCAGAGAAGCTGGAGTTTATCCCAACTATTAGCAGGGAGAGGCAGGTACACCTGGACAGGTACACCTGTTCATCGTATGTCCAACACAGAGACACAAACGACCACTGACAGGCCTGTCGTTAGACGGTTGCAGAGAGACTTACAGAAACCACATGTACACGACACACAGAAAAGCACTTGTTCACCCCCCCCCCCCCCCCCCCCCCCCCCCCCCACCCCCCCCAACCCCCCCCCAGAGAAGATTAGAATAAGATCACTGCCCACACAGGGCTCTGGATTCATATTTCTCACATCAACGTGTTTCATAAATCAGCGAACTGACATGGATTCAGCATACATGTTTGTCTGTTAAAATATATTTTGTCAACAAATAAATCTTGAACCGAGCTTTCCTGGAACATAATAATAATAATAACTAGAAAAGTGCTCTTCTTGAAGAAGAGCAAAGTGAGTGCCCTTTTATGCTGAATGATTGATATGCAATTGTATAACCATTTGGAAAAGCAGCACAACTTTGCAACTTAATTTATCACAGTAATGCATCAGGATTTGAACCCACAACCATCTGAACAAGAGTCCGTTTCTTTTACCACTACACCAGCACAGCTCTCCAGTGTGCCTTGGCAGAATCATCAAAATTTTCTATCACTGGAATGGGAATTTTCTTTTTCTTTTTTGTTTTTTTCTTCCTGCAATGTGTCATCGGCAAAAGAGCTTAAGATTTAAATGTGTAAAGTAGCACACAAGATCTATTAGACATAGCTCAGCATAAGGACAAGAAGTACAACCATCTGATATTAAATCCAGCTCCTGGATTTGAACTTAAAACCTTCTGAGAGGCAATTCAATATACCACTATGCCACTACAGTTCTGCTTCACAACCTGGCAGGAGCGCTGATATTTCTTTGCAATTGGTATGGGATTGCCTTTGCCACCAGTGCGTGATCAGCGGAATTGCAAAAAGATGTGAAAGGTTGAACTGACGCCAAAGATTATTTTAAATAATTTGTAAATACAACCAAAATTCTAAAGTCAGTAGGTAAACTACATCAATCCTTGCAGAAAACCATTGCAGAAAACCATTTAGAACTGCTTGTGTAATGAGTTAAAGACTTTATTGTTCAACGTGAGCAATTTTGTTTCATTTGAAGCATTTTAACAACAAAACTGTAATATTTAACTGTCATTTCTGCAGCTTATTTATTTATTTTTTTTTTATCTTGAACTAACCCTTCATATTAATTGCACAACTTTTGAGGACAGACATTGCACAGGATATATCTTACTTGTGCAGACAGCCCACACTTTAATTGAACAGTTTGCAGCCAAAAATAAAGCCAAAGTCAAAGCTCTTTGATCAGATCAGTCCACAGCACTCTTTGTAAAAAAAAAAAATACAAAAAAAAAACTGACATACCATTACAGTGTACAATGTTCATGACTGGATTTGAACCCGTCCCATGTATACCAATGCGTACTTGTGTACGGGTGTAGAAAATGAACCAATTGTTGAGCTGCATTTTCTGTTTTGTCCAATCACAGGAACAGATTTAAAAAATTGACAAAAACTTGAATAACTCGAAAAATATAAATGTTACAAAGGCCAAATGTCAAAGCACATATCTTCTTATTGGCTGAAGAGTTTGATGTTTGAATGGTTTAAATGAGACTATAGGTGCAGAAGGAATAACATTCACATCTTGCAGGAAAGACAACTTCATTTGAAGCATTTTAACGACAAATATGTAATATTTTCCCATTACTTCAGTTTACAGCTAAATCTAAGCACTATGACAGAATAGTATGCAGTTCTCTGTGTGCAAAAACTAGCATACCATCACAGTGCCCACCTGTTAATGCTGGATTTGAACCCGTGCTTTGTATACCAATACGTACATGTGTACCGATGCAGAAAATGGACCAATCGCTGAGCTGAATTCCATTTCGTCCAATCACTGTGATGGATTTCAATACATTGACAAAAACTTGAATAACTTATGAAGTTTAAATGTTACAAAGACCAAAAGTTGTGGAACATATTGCCTGAATGGGCTGAAGAGTTTGATACTTGAATGGTTGATGTGAGACAAATGGTGTGGGAGGAGTAGCGTTTCAAAGATTTTGCAAGAAAAGACAATGGAAACCGTAACCACGACGAACAAGACACTGCAAACTGGTGCAAAGCTCCGAACCCAGGTTGAAGCTGTTTTCAGCTCATTGTGCAAAAACTGACCAATTGCCGAGCTGAATCTTTTCAACGTCCAATCTGGATTGGGTTTGAAGGACTTCCATCCAATAACAAGGCTGAATTTATTTTTACAAAATGCTAAATATCTCAAAAACTACAAAAATTTAAAGTAAAACAAATCGTAGCACACATGTCCTGAAGGAGCTGCACAGTTTAAGATCTGAATGATCTTAAATGAAGTGACTTGAACGGTGCAGGAGTAGTAGCACGGCAAAAATTGGCAGAATAATGTAATAATAATAATAATAATAATAATAATAATAATAATAATAATAATAATAATAATAATAATAATTATTATTATTATTATTATTATTATTATAAGATATAAAGAACAGGAACGCAATAATGTGAATGCCCTATGGGCATATATAATAATGATAATAATAATAGGGCTGCACAGTGGCCTGCTGGTATGACTTCTGTAAAGAGTAACAGCAACTGCTGCAAATGAATTTTTCCACTCTAAGCAAACAAAGAAATTAGAATAAAACCAGGAAAGTAAAAACAAAATAAAAAAAAAAACAAAAGTCTGTCCAATTAAAGCAAAAGCTTGTATAATAATAATTGGAATTATATCAGCCCTGGTGATCATGATGTGAATATGAAGTGAAACAGTATTCTAAATAATGACAGTGATGATAATAAGGAAAGGAAAAGATCTTCACTCATGAAAAAGAAGAAAAAAATTAAGGAGAAAATGATGATGCCCACAGACTTTAACCCTAACACAATAAATGCACTCACATAAATACTGTGAATATTAAGAAACACCACCATCAACAGCAACACAAACAGATAAACAATGGCAGAGATGCAAACACCAACAACAACGATCCATCCATTCGCCGAACTCCTCCCATGCCCGAGTTTTTGCCTTGGCGACAGCCGAAGCCGCATGCCGCTTAGCCTGTCGGTACCCATCAGCTGCCTCCAGAGTCCCACAGGCCAAGAAGGCCCGATAGGACTCCTTCTTCAGCTTGATGGCATCCCTCACTGCTGGTGTCCACCAACGAGTCCTGGGATTACCGCCACGACAGGCACCAATGACCTTACAGCCACAGCTCCGGCTGGCCACCTCAACATTAGAGGCACGGCACACAGCCCATTCGGACTCAATGTCCCCCGCCTCACTCGGGACATGGTTGAAGCTCTGCTGAAGGTGGGAGTTGAAGCTCGCTCTGACAGGGGACTCTGCCAGACGTTCCCAGCAGACCCTCACAACACGTTTGAGCCTGCCAGATCTGACCGGCTTCCTCCCCCACCATCTGAGCCAACTCACCACCAGGTGGTGATCAGTTGAAGCTCTGCCCCCCTCTTCACCCGAGTGTCCAAGGCATGTGGCCGCAGGTCCGACGATACGACTACAAAATCGATCATCGAACAGCGGCCCAGGGAATCCTGATGCCAGGTGTACATATGGACACTCTTATTTTGGAACATGGTGTTTGTTATGGACAATGGAGCACATAAGTCCAATAACAAAACACCATTTGGTTCAGAGGGGGGGGACCATGCCTCCCAATCACTCCTGTCCAGGTCTCACTGTCATTGCCCACGTGAGCATTGAAGTCCCCCAGCAGAACAATGGAGTCCCCAGAAGCAGCACCCTCCAGCACTCCCTCCAAGGACTCCAGAAAGGGTGGGTACTCTGAACTGCTGTTCGGCGCATAAGCACAAACAACAGCCAGAACCCGTCCCCCCACCCGAAGGCGGAGGGAAACTACCCTTTCAAACCCCAACGTGCAGGCACCAAGCTGGGGGCTGATGAGAATGCCCACACCTGCTCGGCGCCTCTCACCATGAGCAACTCCAGAGTGGAAGAAGGTCCAGCCCCTCTCGAGGGTACTGGTTCCAGAGCCCAAGCCATGCGTCGAGGTGAGTCCAACTATATCTAGTCAGAACCGCTCAACCTCGCACACAAGCTCAGGCTCCTTCCCCACCAGAGAGGTGACGTTCCACGTCCCTAGAGCCAGATTCTGCAGCGAGGGATTGGACTGCCAGGGTTCCCCGCCTCTTGCTGCCACCCAGCTCACATAGCACCCGACCCCTACCGGTCCTCCCGCTGATGGTGAGCCCACGGGAGGTGGGGCTGAGCTCAACCGGGCACCACGGGCAAAGGCCCGGCCACCAGACATTTGCTCTCGTGCCCCATCCCAGGCCTGGCTCCAGAGAGGGGCCTCAGTGACCCGTGTCCAGGCAAAGGAACATTTTTGCCAATGGTCGTCATCATCATCATGGGGGTCGCTGAGCCGCACTTTGTCAGGTCCCTTCCCTAGACACCTGTTTGCCATGGGCGACCCTACCAGGGGCATAAAGCCCCAGACAACATAGCTGCTAGGATCTTCAAGTCATGCAAACCCCTCCACCACGATAAGGTGGCGGCTTAACAGTAACGATATTTCATTTGTTTTTCGTCGTTTCCTTTAGTTCGAAACAGATCTCTGTTCTTGGAATGGAAGCTGTGTAAATAAACACATACGTATAAAAAAGATCAAACAGTCTGACAAATGAACATGCTGACTGGTTTAGTGAGTCGCTGTCAGACTAAGCAGCTACAAAGAGCCTGGAAGAGCAGCTCAGATAGAACTAATGAAGGAAAATGGAGATGTGGTGGGAATCTTTTTCTCCTCTCAGAGCAGAGTCACAGTTGTAATAGCAAAGCATACACAAGCATTCAGACACACCTTAACGCTGATGCAGACAGTGTTGTTGATTGTGTATCCCCGGCTTGTTTATTAGCCCTCTGATTGAGCAGCTCTGCCTTCTAAAGATTGGATGACCTTTCCAGATCCTTCCGTCGAGTCTGCTAAGTAGATCGGATGGTGAACGCTACTCAATGCGACAACACTTTATTCAGATTGTTACAGAATGAGGAGAAAGCCAGAGTTATGCATGTGTGTGTGTGTGCATTGCTGTTCGTACACACTCACCCTTCCTTCATTGGTTCAATTGAAGCCTCATCTCCATATAGTTTGTATGCAATTACATGTGAGCGGCGTGCTGAGTGCCTCTATATGATTGTCTGGATACTGACTGTGACTGGCTGTGATGTGTATGTGTGTCTGGAGCAGTTCATGGTCAATTTGTGGGACTGTGTGGCTTCATGGGAGCTTTTTTGCAAGCTGGATGGGAGAGTGTGTGTGAGGGAGGTAATTTGTGTTTGGTAGAAGCAATTCATGCTAAATGCGTATGTGGTTTTATGGCTAATTTGTGTTGGTGGGATGTGTATATCTGGAATCAGAATAGGTTTATACATCTATAATCATACACATATTCATATGGCTGCATGCGTGTAACTGAAAAGATGAGTGCAGGATAGGGGCAGAGTGTGTTTCTAGTGGCTCGCTGGCAGCTTACAGGGCTGCAAAGGACACGTCCATCAAATCATGGTAGGACTAAATCTAATTTATCTGTAAGAAACGCCTAGTTGTACCAGGCGTTTTCAGACCTCCTTGCGGTTCTGTGGGAGCCTCTTCAGCTCAGACCTCTCTTTGACACCTTGTGATCAAACATGTGGAGTAGAAATGATGTTCTGAGATGTGCAATGTATGGCTCAGTCCTGGCCCTTTATCATCTTCTGGATGAGACCTTTTCAGTCTAATACTGGTGTAAGGACACACTGGTGAATCTTCTGGTTGTCAAACTGGCCTGCAGACTGAGTTTATGCAGTCTTAGAATAATGTTTATGGATTCTTGTTGCAGTTCCAAGCCTTTTCCTAGACTTTCTTGTAATTAGTGTACTTTTATTTGCTGGTGTGATTAAACAGAGCATCCAGGACACAATCTTTTGGAATTTTGGACTTTTAGTAGCTAGCTGTTTATGGTTTACTGCCATCTTTCTCCTGTTTTTTCTTTTTTTCTTTGTTTGCATGTCTCACGTCTGATCTACAGATAAAGCTCCAATCCAAGATAACATACACTTTCCCTTCAGGATAAATAGAATATTCTTCACTTAATTTCAGTTGGTGTATCAGGTGCAGAGTTGGGCACGTAGACGAGACAAGTGAAATAACACAGCACTACAAGTGCAAGAAAAGCTTCCCTGTATGCGTTAATAATCCATCCTAATGCTTTATTTTTGCTCACATGATTGTCAGGTTCGTCTGAGCATGGTGGTGTTGGCCAGTCTACACCAAGCATTAGAAATGATCTGCTTTCCATCTCTTCTCTTAGAGCATTTCCTGTTTTCTTGGACATCCTAATAAGAAATAAGAATCATGTTTTCCTTCTTGGTTTGATGAAATATGCATTTCAAGTGTATTTACTGGTGATGTGTGAGAACCTGGTGTCATGTTTTTTATGGAGAGAATGGGAGAGTGGAGTGAACTGTAGACTAGAGGAAAAGAAGTCATGGAAATGATGGTGAGGTTAGAAAGATGAGAAGTTACATCCATGTTAAAGCATGACGGTATCAAATTCATGAACCAGAACAAACAGTGTTTCTATGTAAGTGTGAAGACCAAAGATTAGTGAGAAGGATTGAATCATTGCTCTGGGAAGGTCTTACATCATGCTGTGCATTGACAAACATCATGAATATTACAGTGAAAATTAGTTTCAAGCTTGTCTGGCTGCTCAAAACAAACTGAAACAAAACAAAGATTTTAAACTGAAGCGAAACAACATCAGGCAAAGTCAGGTTGGAATAAACCTCTTTATATATGTAAATCTAACTCCTAAGGTTATATTTACAATTTGTCATCAGTGAATGTCTGGTGTGTTCCAGGTGGATCTGTTCTCCAGCCAGTGTGAAGCCCAGCGAGCCGCCCTGGAGAAGATGGCTGTCAAGCTGAGCAGCCTGGAGTACAACTCCTCCACGAACCGGAGGCAGAGCAGTCAGCTGGCTGGGAGCAGGTAGATACCTGTGTACTGTTTCCAATCGGGTTGCATCCACCCACCCATCCATCCATCATCCATTCATCCACCCATCCATCCACCCATCATCAATTCATCCACCCATCCATCCATCATCCATTCATCCACCCACCCATCTATCCATTATCCATTCATTCACCCATCCATCCATCCATCCATCATCCATTCATTCACCCACCCATCCATCCATCATCCGTCCATGCATCCATTCATCCATCATCCATCCATGCATCCATCCATCCATTCATCCATCCATCCATTCATCCACCCATCCATCCATCATCCATTCATCCACCCATCCATCCATCATCCATCCATGCATCCATCCATCCATCCATCCATCCATCCATCATCCATCCACCCACCCGCCTATCTGTCTATCCATCCATCCAATCATCCACCCATCCATCCATCATCCATTCATCCACCCATCCATCCATCCATCATCCATTCATTCACCCATCCATCCATCATCCATTCATCCATCTACCCATCCATCCATCATTCAACCACCCACCCATCCATCCACCCATCCACCCTTCATCCATCCATCCATCCATTCATCCATCCATCCATTCATCCACCCATCCACCCTTCATCCATCCATCCATCCATCCATCATCCATCCATCCATCCATCATCCATCCATCCACCTATCTGTCCATCCATTCCTGTCATTCACTTTGTTATGCAGAAGCATGAAAAGCAGTTTTGTTGTTGTATTTTTGTATTTGAGTAAGACTTGTGGCTTACGTTCACAATGTGCAGGACATAAATAAGACAAAATCGCATAATTCAGAATACTTAATAACTATAATAATAATAATGAAAAGAAACAAAACTACTCAGGTGTTTTGTCTATCGTGACAGAAGACACATCCAAACAACACACACACACATAACACTGCAACATCACACACACACACACACACACACACACACACACACACACACACACACACACACACACACACACACACACACACACAAACAAAGTCAAGTGTTATCACACAAACACACAATCAGACATGATGTATGTGTGTTAACAGCAGTAATCTGGTGTGGCCAGGCTCAGCTCGTCTTTGGTCATGCTGCCTGTTGGCGTTTCATCCCTGGCTTTGAGGAGCCTCCCTCCTTGGTTATCACTCACAGTCAGGGCACATGCACGGACACACACATGGACACTTGCGCACATACAAAAAATGAAACACACACCAAGTTGTGTGTATGTTAATAAGAAATGAAGCTTAAATTGCTCCCTAAGAGTCTAGTGCATGTTGTGTTTTGTAGACTTTGTGTTGTTGGTGCGTCATCACGGAGACAGACACAAAATGTAGGAACACGTACACTCACTTCAAACTTATTTTCATACCACTGCACTGTCTTCTGTCGTGAAATAAAAGTTACAACTACCAGTTGACAAATACAAATAAACAACCCTTCACTGGCCCCACTAAATGTCTTCAAAACTAACTTTGACCTTAATTTTAATCCAGGTATGTAGATATCAGAATTAGTTTTATGGGTTTGCAGATAACTGTCCAACACCACCATTGTCATCAATTGTGGCAGGTTAAACATGGGAGGTAACTGATGACACTCACTAAGGTGTAGCTTAATTCTCATAAGTTTTGTTGGTATTCAGTATCACACTAAAATAAAATCTATCAATATTATTTACCATATGTAAAGAAAAAAAAAAGCAGTATCTAGAAAGTGTGATGCATGACATACATCCCTTTGTGGTCAACAAAATTTTTACTCCCAATTCACCCCACCCCTACATCCTCCAAGACTGGTGATGCGCCCAGGTGAGTGCAACTATTTGTAACCACACAATACCCACCCAAAGGGACACACCCACTACCCAAGTGTCAATCAATTGTGCACACATCAGCATAGTCCTAAACATTAAAATGACTTATTTCTACGGCTCCTGCAATGTGAAAATTAGAGCCAGATAAGAGAATTCATGTTGCATTCTTACTCTGGCATTTAAAATCCTCTAGTATTTGAAATACTATTCTATTCTAGTCTACAACCATTTAGCACAGGGATCCCTAACCCTGGTCCTCAGGGACTGGTGTCCTGCAGGTTTTCCAAGTGTTCCTGCTGAACACACATGATTCATGCTCAGAAAAGCTCTGCTTATTTCTGCTAAATACATATTGAGAGGTAAAAGCTCATAAAAGCAAGTTGTAGAAAGTCCTTAGAGGGAGTGATAGAAATTCATAAGGGGTCGGATGTATTAAGTTTGCGAGTAGTAATTTGCATGTGCAATCTAGACTTTTGCACAAAAGGGTGAACCACAGTTTGCAGGTGGATCACTAGTGATTGTGCAAATTTGCAGGGTGGACGCCGTCTGGTCCTGGAGTATAAATTGGGCTGAGCCTTACAATCGGCTCCCCATGGACAGGCTATTTGGTCTTCACTTCTAGTCCCTTCTAACCAGAGATGTATGAAGTAGAAGTAAAAATAAAGTAGAAGTCCTGCTATATTTTTGGCTCTACTTGTACATTTAGAACAGGTGTTTTCACTAACAGGCTCATCTACCTGCTGTCAAGCCGAGCTAATTAAATTCACCTGGTTTAGTGATTGGTTGGAAAGAGCTGCCGGACAGGACTTCTACTTTCTACTTCTACTTTCTACACCTCTGCTTCTAACACATTTGCAGAAGACTTCTGAAGAAGCCGAGAACATCAGAAGACACATGTCGCACATGTCGCACTCACAAGACACAACAGAAACTTAACAGGAAAGACTACAAACTAAAACAGAAAACCAAAATTAAAGGTAGAAAACACATCATGACACATGGAAGGGAGTGATAAAAGGTCATAAAGAGTGATAAAACTTCATAGAAAGGAGTGATTAAAGGTCTTTGTGGGGAGTGATAGAACGTCATCAAATGGGGGTGATATAAGGTCATTGAAGGGAGCCATTAAAGATCATTTAAGTAAGTGATAAAAGGTCGTTGTGAGGAGGGAAAAAAGTATATTAGTAATAAAAAATCATACAGACATCATTATAAAAGTTATTAGAAGAGAGTGAATAAAGGAGGAATCTTTTGGCCTGGTGTTTTTAGATAAGATGATGTTTTTTGTCCTTCAGTTTAATCTAACGAGAGATTTTGCAATGAATTTAAGAAATTTAATATTCATTGTACTTAAAATGAAAAGCTGTCCTTGGGAGCACGGTTTCATAACTTGATATTTGTAAATGACAAGCCTAGTTATTTATGATTTTATAGAGGAAACAGGAGCAAAGTGTATGCATGTTTCTGCCTGCAGGTCTGTATGCATTTGGCCCCTCACTGCTATTTGGGAATGGGGTCAAACTTCTTCAGGAACATAGAAAAGAAGTCCAGCTTCCTTCTATTTGAGCATGCAGAGTTTTGACTGATGAGTAAGAGAATATCTTCCTCATGTGTCGTGTTAAATGTCTGTGCTGGATGAATCCATTTGACAAGAAGAGATTCAGAATCACCTCATAAATCCAACAGAGTCTTTGACTGAAAGGTGATAATATGGCTCATTCAACCTTTCATTTCTTCACCTTCCTCTCCTCTGCTGTCCTCACCTCCTCATGTCACCTCCACCTTCTTACCGACTCATCCTCCTTCCTCACCAGCATCTGTGATCTTTTTTCTTTCTTTCTTCCTTTTTCCTTCTTTTCTTTTGCATCTTTGAACGCATCTATAATTCTCATTTATCCTTCCCTTTATGTGTTTTATGCATTTTCTGCCTTCTCACTTTTCTCTTAGATCTAATCTTCATCCTTTCTCTTTTCTTTTCCCTTTTCTCAGCCTTATCTTTTTATGATTTCCACCTTTCAATTTTACTATATATTTTACCTGCTGCTTTTCCTCTTTTTTCTTGAAAGGCCTTTGATTGAGTTGTTTTATCATCTTTAGGATCGGCTTCCTTCTTTTTTTTCTGATATATCGAGTTTTTTTTAAATATACAGTAATAAATACCTTGCTAACACAGTGATATTAGACTTATTGGGCAAAGGCAGGGCACACACACAAAGTCCATACAAACAGCCCAAACTGAGGGGTGGTCTGCTTCTAGCAGAAACAACTGGAGGAAGTCATTCCTACTTTTCCTGAGTAAAGCAAAAGCAGAAGCCAAAAATTTGGATTGAAAGTAAACCTGACTGGACTGAACCTTGACCTCCAATGATAAATGAAGTGCATTATAACCCGGAGCAGCAGAGGGCTTAATGTCGCAGTTTCTGTCTAGTCGCAGGTAAACCGTGTTGCTGAGATCACATCACCAGACAGCGCTGGATAAAATCGCTGCTAGTGGCTGCAGAATCCAGGTTTATCCAGGTTTATCCAGGTTCGTCCAGGTTTATCCAGGTGGTTTATCCAGGTTTTTCCAGGTGGTTTGTCCAGGTTTATCCAGGTTTATCCAGGTGGTTTGTCCAGGTTTATCCAGGTTTGTCCAGGTTTATCCAGGTTTTTCCAGGTGGTTTGTCCAGGTTTATCCAGGTGGTTTATCCAGGTTTGTCCAGGTTTTTCCAGGTTTATCCAGGTTTATCCAGGTTTGTCCAGGTTTTTCCAGGTTTATCCAGGTTTATCCAGGTTCGTCCAGTTTCATCCAGGTTTGTCCAGGTTTATCCAGGTTTGTCCAGGTTTTTCCAGGTTTATCCAGGTTTGTCCAGGTTCGTCCAGGTTTATCCAGGTTTATCCAGGTTTATCCAGGTTTATCCAGGTTTGTCCAGGTTTATCCAGGATTGTCCAGGTTTATCCAGGTTTATCCAGGTTTGTCCAGGTTTTTCCAGGTTTATCCAGGTTCGTCCAGTTTCATCCAGGTTTGTCCAGGTTTATCCAGGTTTGTCCAGGTTTTTCCAGGTTCATCCAGGTTTGTCCAGGTTCGTCCAGGTTTATCCAGGTTTATCCAGGTTTGTCCAGGTTTCTCCAGGTTTATCCAGGTTTATCCAGGTTTGTCCAGGTTTATCCAGGTTTAACCAGGTTTATCCAGGTTTGTCCAGATTTATGCAGGTTTATCCAGGTTTTTCCAGGATTATCCAGGTTTTTCCAGGTTTATCCAGGTTTATCCAGGTTTGTCCAGGTTTATCCAGGTTTATCCAGGTTTATCCAGGTTATTCCAGGTTTGTCCAGGTTTATCTCTGCTAGTGGCTGCAGAATGGAACTGAATAGAAACAATAATGTTGCGGCCGCGTCTCAACTAGAAATAAATATGTTTGGCTTTTTGTACGATTATGTCTGATTTAACGAAAACACCGAGAGGATTTGATCTGAGAGAAGAGGACAAGAAAGAGAAGCGAGTAGGAACATCAGATTGGCTTTTAGTGGTTGCAGAAGGAAGAAGTTTATCCAGGTTTATCCAGGTTTTTCCAGGTTCGTCCAGGTTTATCCAGGTTTGTCCAGGTTTATCCAGGTTTATCCAGGCTTATCCAGGTGGTTTGTCCAGGTTTATCCAGGTTTATCCAGGTGGTTTGTCCAGGTTTATCCAGGTTTATCCAGGTGGTTTGTCCAGGTTTATCCAGGTTTGTCCAGGTGGTTTGTCCAGGTTTATCCAGGTTTGTCCAGGTTTGTCCAGGTTTATCCAGGTTTGTCCAGGTGGTTTGTCCAGGTTTGTCCAGGTTTATCCAGGTTTGTCCAGGTTTATCCAGGATACTCTGTGTTTATATGAAGTTTTCTTGCAGCTCTAAATAAACTGTGAATTCACTCTTCTATGAGATGAACCAACAACCTTATGAACACGCGCACTAACATGTTCACACAGGGATGTTCCCTGCAGGACGGAATAACCTGACAGGAAGCATGTGGATGATCTTTTGGAAGAGGTGAAATGTTATTTTTTTGTTTTGTATCTGGCAGAAATATTTCTGTGAATGTACTTGATTCCTGCTTCACTTTTATTACATCCAGTGTTGACTGGAATTATGACGAGGTAGACATGAATAATAGATTTTTAAAATTCAGATTTCCTCAGGTGACTCGATGTCAGAATAACTCTCCGTAAGTCTCCCACGCGCTCCGTCAGTACGGTGTGACAGAGAGCGAATCTGACACTTCAAACACTTTGTAACCATCCTGGTGTGGAGCGCAACCCCGCAGTGGCGCCACGTCGCTCCTTCCTTTCAGATAAGTCTGTTTCCTCGTCATCAACCCCCCAAGAGATCCTGTTTTACAAAGCATTTAGTTAACATTAGTGTGAGAACAAGATGAAAACAGTGGAGAGGAAGGGAGGGGGAGTGGAGAAACGACAAACGACAAGAGAAAACAATCTGTGCAAGTGTTGTATCTGCTTTATCTGTCTGAGTCAGTAAAGGGCCGCTCTGCTCATCGCATAATGAGAAACACCGCCTCAGGGGAGGGAAGCAAAGCTTGCTTCCTCTACTTTCTTCTTCTCTGTTTAGTTCTTATTAAATATAATTTGCAATATAGAGAGAAATGAAAATTAGAGGTTGGAAGAGAGAGTGGGGAGAGCCTTGTAGGAGCAGAAAGATGTTAGAAAAGTTGAAGGAGCTTCGTTTTTACGATAGCTGGTGAGGAAAGAGGAGTTTTTAAAATAGAATAGGAAAGAAATACCCACCTGGGAAAAATCCGGCTTATTCTGCTGGATCGCAAAAAGATACCAGGGGTTTCAATTCAGGTGGAGTGATTAATACAAGAGAATTTCACAGCTGATTAAATACAATCACTTTCATCGGTATGAAATTATAAATAATCAAAATATCTAAATCTGATTCTCTTCCTAAGCTCAGTCCGACATGTAAATGAGGAACAATCTGAAACTGAACAATCTGATATCCTGGATCCTTAAAATGATCGAACTGGAAAAAAAACGAACAAAAAAACATTCATGACAATAGAGATCAAAGCCATGAGACCATGAGAATCTCCCGTTCCATCTCATCACCATGAGAATCTCCCGTTCCACCTCATCACCATGAGAATCTCCCGTTCCACCTCATCACGATGAGAATCTCCCGTTCCACCTCATCACCATGAGAATCTCCCGTTCCACCTCATCACCATGAGAATCTCCCGTTCCACCTAATCACGATGAGAATCTCCCGTTCCACCTCATCACCATGAGAATCTCCCGTTCCACCTCATCACCATGAGAATCTCCCGTTCCACCTCATCATGATGAGAATCTCCCGTTCCACCTCATCACCACGAGAATCTTCCGTTCCACCTCATCACCATGAGAATCTTCCGTTCCATCTCATCACCATGAGAATCTCCCATTCCATCTCATCACCATGAGAATCTTCCGTTCCACCCCATCACCATGACAATCTCCCGTTCCACCTCATCACCATGAGAATCTCCCATTCCACCTCATCACCATGAGAATCTCCCGTTCCTCCTCATCACCATGAGAATCTCCCGTTCCACCTCATCACCATGAGAATCTCTCGTTAAACCTCATCACCATGAGAATCTCCAGTTCCACCACATCACCATGAGAATGTCCAGTTCCACCTCATCACCATGAGAATCTCCCGTTCCACCTCATCACCATGAGAATCTCCCGTTCCTCCTCATCACCATGAGAATCTCCCGTTAAACCTCATCACCATGAGAATCTCCAGTTCCACCACATCACCATGAGAATGTCCAGTTCCACCTCATCACCATGAGAATCTCCCATTCCATCTCATCACCATGAGAATCTTCCGTTCCACCTCATCACCATGAGAATCTCCCATTCCACCTCATCACCATGAGAATCTCCCGTTCCTCCTCACCACCATGAGAATCTCCCGTTCCACCTCATCACCATGAGAATCTCCCGTTAAACCTCATCACCATGAGAATCTCCAGTTCCACCACATCACCATGAGAATCTCCCGTTCCACCTCATCACCATGAGAATCTCCCGTTCCACCTCATCATGATGAGAATCTCCCGTTCCACCTCATCACCACGAGAATCTTCCGTTCCACCTCATCACCATGAGAATCTTCCGTTCCATCTCATCACCATGAGAATCTCCCATTCCATCTCATCACCATGAGAATCTTCCGTTCCACCTCATCACCACGAGAATCTTCCGTTCCACCTCATCACCATGAGAATCTCCCGTTCCACCTCATCACCATGAGAATCTCCCATTCCACCTCATCACCATGAGAATCTCCCGTTCCTCCTCATCACCATGAGAATCTCCCGTTCCACCTCATCACCATGAGAATCTCTCGTTAAACCTCATCACCATGAGAATCTCCAGTTCCACCACATCACCATGAGAATGTCCAGTTCCACCTCATCACCATGAGAATCTCCCGTTCCACCTCATCACCATGAGAATCTCCCGTTCCTCCTCATCACCATGAGAATCTCCCGTTAAACCTCATCACCATGAGAATCTCCAGTTCCACCACATCACCATGAGAATGTCCAGTTCCACCTCATCACCATGAGAATCTCCCATTCCATCTCATCACCATGAGAATCTTCCGTTCCACCTCATCACCATGAGAATCTCCCGTTCCACCTCATCACCATGAGAATCTCCCATTCCACCTCATCACCATGAGAATCTCCCGTTCCTCCTCATCACCATGAGAATCTCCCGTTCCACCTCATCACCATGAGAATCTCCCGTTAAACCTCATCACCATGAGAATCTCCAGTTCCACCACATCACCATGAGAATGTCCAGTTCCACCTCATCACCATGAGAATCTCCCGTTCCACCTCATCACCATGAGAATCTCCCGTTCCTCCTCATCACCATGAGAATCTCCCGTTAAACCTCATCACCATGAGAATCTCCAGTTCCACCACATCACCATGAGAATGTCCAGTTCCACCTCATCACCATGAGAATCTCCCGTTCCACCTCATCACCATGAGAACCTCCCGTTCCACCTCATCACCATGAGAATCTCCCGTTCCACCTCATCACCATGAGAATCTCCCATTCCACCTCATCACCATGAGAATCTCCCGTTAAACCTCATCACCATGAGAATCTCCAGTTCCACCACATCACCATGAGAATGTCCAGTTCCACCTCATCACCATGAGAATCTCCCGTTCCACCTCATCACCATGAGAATCTCCCATTCCACCTCATCACCATGAGAATCTCCCGTTCCACCACATCATGATGAGAATCTCCCGTTCCACCTCATCACCATGAGAATCTCCCGTTCCACCTCATCACCATGAGAATCTCCTGTTAAACCTCAGACAGTGAACTCATCATCATGGTGGAGATGATGTGAGCTTTGTGCCATGGTGCATCATCCTGCTGGAAGTTTCCATCAGAAGACGCTGCATTAGGCTCAGAAAGGGATGGACATGGAAGGAGATACGGTTAATCCTGATGGCAGGATGGATCCATGTTGTCATGATGTTTCCAGCAGATTCTGATCTACCATATGAGTGTGGAGCTGAACTGGAAATTCATCAGACCAGCAATGTTTCTCCATCTTCTATTGTCCAGTCCTGGTGAGTCTGTGTGAATTGTAGCCTGAGTTTCCTGTTCTTACTGACAGGAGGGAACCCAGTTTGGGCTTCTGCTGCTGGAGACCATCTGCTTCCAGGCTGGATGTGTTCAGAGATGATGTTCTGCAAACCGTGGCTGGAACCAGTGCTTATTGGGGTTCCTGTTGTCTTTCTATCATCTCCAACCAGTCTGTCCATTGTCCTCTGACCTCTGACAATAAGGTCAGGGTCAGCTGGATGTTTTCTCTTCTTTAGACCTTCTCTGGAAACCCTGGACATGGTTGTGGGTGAAAATCCCAGTAAATACTCAGACCAACAACCTTAAATCTCCTGTCTTCCTCATCCTGATGCTCAGTTTGACCTTCAGCAGGTCAACCTCACCATATTCAAATGACTACATTCTGCCTTGTGATTGGCTGGTTGGCTGTTTGTGTTAAGAGGAACTTGAACCGGTTGAACTAATGAAGTGGCTTGTGAGTGAATATTGATCCAGTTGGCTCATTGATCATTGAATCAATGTATCCATTATTCTCCCCGCTTTAGAGGCTTCAGGTTATTGTGTTTTAGATCTACTCTTGGATATTGGTGTGTGTGTGTGTGTGTGTTTTTCTGGTGGTATCTGTGTTTATTATATATGTATGATTTGCATGATTGAGTTGTTGCTGCTTCAGAGAACGTCTCTTATTGTGTGGTTGAGTTGGCTGCCACGTGCACGTGTTGCATGTGTAATGTGTGTTTGTGTCCATTCGTGAGTGCGATTGTCGAAACGCTTTGGCATGACATAGCTGTCAATGTGTCGTCGCCAGCGACAAGTGAATCCCAAGCAATTTCACTGCTAATGCTGAGAAACGTTGCGATCCCCACTGAGACCGAAAACCAGCAAATATATAAATAATAAACACACACACACCTTGACAAAACGGCTGACAGTAATGTGTGTTTGAGCAATCGGCTCCAGTATCAGGAACATAAATATTGGATGTGATGCTGTGTAGAGGAGGACAAGGTGAGAGGAGGAGGAGGAGTAAGGCCAAAGGGGGAGAAGATGGTGGGAGGGAAGAGTTGGGATGAATCAGAGTGAATGACAACATAGAAAACATCTTCAAAGACACAATGACCAACAAGGTAGATGGAAGTTAGAAAAGTAAATTCAGGATAATGTGAAAGATTTGAAGGGTGATGGAATTACAGAAGTTCAGAAAGAGATGTGGGATTGTAGAGACAGGATGTGGGATGAAGCCGTGTTGAGCAAATAGACTGAAGAGGGAGGTGAGGAGGGACATAAAGGGGATGGGACAGTGTAATAATAATAACAACAACAATGATGGATCAGATTTCTCTTCTTTTGAAGACACCAAAATCTCTTTACACTGGATCCAGTATTCATCCACTCCTCATTCATACCAGTCAGACCTCACTGACATCACCAAACATCTGTATGTATTCATACACCAATGATGCTTGCACTGAAAGCAGGGAGGATGAAGTGCCTTGCTCAAGGACACAATGACAGATTGACAGCAGGAGCCAGATTCTATTGATTCTCTCAATAAGAGTTCAACTTTGTAGAGGATGAATTAATGAGGTCATCTTAGTGCACATTTACAGGCACAGTGCAATCTTGATCAAAACAAGACCATTATATGATCCACATTAGTCCAGTTCATAATAACTACGCTCATGCAGACCAGTTAATGAAAATGAAAACCAATAAAACAAATTGCATCTGCCATTGGATTCATTTTTAGCTTCACATGGTGATTGTAGACTGGAAGAGGGGGAGCGGTAAAACAAGTGGTTAAGAGGTGGTCTTGGTCTGGAGGACTTGGGTTTCATTTCTGGCAAAAGTGGTGGGCTCCTCTTTCATTTACTACATTTCCTAAGACAGATAAAATGCGGAGCCTAATTTCCTTACTGGCTTTAGTAAGTTATAGTCAGTATGTAGCCAGTGATATTTGACACGAGTGTAGTCATTAATCCATCTCTAACAACAGTCTTCATCATAAACAACTATTTCTGTCATGGGGTTTCAAGAAAAGAAGAGGGAGGAGGAAGAGGAGGATTCTCACTGACTGAGGTTCAAAAGAAATTTATTTTAGGTAAGGTCCAGGAGGAGAACAGGATACGATGATGGACTGGTGACTGCAGTGGAGAAAAGTGCAGGCTTTAAAGGGTGCTGGTGATGGAGAACAGGTGAAGTCATTAACATAATCAGATCGGCTGTGGCTGGGGAGGGAGGACAAACCAAATGAGGACAAGGCAGGGCATGACAACTTCAAGTCTTAATTTGAAGGTAGAGATGGTGTATGCTGGGAGAAAGGGTCCAATAACTGGGGGTTCTGCTTGCTGCACCTAAACTGGGAGCCACTTCCACAGAGAGGGGTCTGATAAGGAAATGAAAAATACTTTATTAACCACCAAAGGGAAATCCAGTATTGTTGCAAATAACAGAGAGGAGGTCTTGTTCCGGAGGCTGATGGCTGCTGGCAGGAATGATCTTCTGTATCTTTCAGTCTTGCATCGGACCTGAAGAAGCCTCTCACTGAACACACTTTGTTGTTTCATCACTGTGTTGTGGAGAGGGTGTGAAGAACCCTCCATCATCTTCATCAGCTTGTGCAGCATTCTTCTTTGGACAATCAGCTCCAGCGGCTCCAGAGTTACTCCAAGCACAGAAGCAGCTTTCTGGATCAGTTTGTTGATTCTCTTCAAGTCTCTGGTTCTGATGCTACTACCCCAGCAGATGCTGCAAAGCTGACTGCACTCTCCACAACAGACTTATAGAAGATATGCAACATCTTGGTGCAGACGTTAAACCATCTCAGCTTCCTTAAGAAGTACAGTCTGCTCTGACCTTTCTTGTAGATGTAGTCAGTGTTGCATTTCCAGTCCAGTAGTGTTGTCCAGCTGAACTCCAAGATACTTGTATTCCTCCACCACCTCCACCTCCTCTCCCAGGATGGAAACAGTACTTTGTTTATTCTTGTTCCTCCTGAAATCAACAATCATCTCTTTTGTTTTGCTGCTATTTAATATGAGATGATTGTCACCGCACCTTTTAACAAACTGACTGACCAGTTCTCTGTACTTTGCTTCTCGTCCATCCCTGATACACCCCACAACTGCAGAGTCATCAGAGTATTTCTGCAGATGACAGGACTCAGAGTTGTACTGGAAGTCTGAGGTGTACAGAGTGAAGAGGAATGGCCAGAGTACAGTTCCTTGTGGTGCACCAGTGCTGCTGACCTCCATCTGAGACACACAACCTTTCAGTCTCATAAACTGGGGTCTGTTTGTGAGGTAGTCATAGATCCAGGTGGTTGTGGAGGTATCCACCTGGAATTTATGGAGCTTCTCCCATAACAAAGCAGCTGAATGGTATTAAAAGCACTTGAGAAATGAAAGAACATGACCCTCAGAGTGCTGCCTGAATGGTCCAGATGAGAGTGTGCTCTCTGGAGCAGGTATATGATGGCATCTTCAACCCCAAGTCCATTACGATATGCAAACTGTAATGGGTCCTGAAAGGTGTTTACTTGCTTGTTGAGGTGAGCCAGTAAGAGTTTCTCCAGGACTTTCATGATGTGAGATGTCAGGGCAACTGGTCTGTAGTCACTTGGTTCAGCTGGTTGTGTTTTTTTAGGCACTGGAACAAGGCAGGAGGTTTTCCACAGCACTGGGACTCTATTTGGTCTCAGACTGGTGTTGAAAAGGTGCTGGAGAATCGGACATAGTTGTTTTGAGCAGGTCTTGAGAACTCTGGGACTGACACCATCTGGACCTGCAGTCTGGTTCAGGTTCAGTTTCTCAAGTTGCTTCATAACCTGATTGCAGGAGACAAACAAGGTGGAGATCTCAGGATGTCCTGATGTGGAGGGAGATGAAGCTGTGTTCTGGTCCATGACTGAGCTGCAGGGTGACAGATTGGAGGCGTGACAGGAAAGCAGTGGGCTTATGGAGGGTGTGTGGTCTGTTGGGCTTTAGCTTTCCGCTGTGTTGTCTACTGCGGTCTGCACGGACCGTTTTAAAGCCTGGTACAGACACATTACAGTCAGGGATGTGTTCATGCAGCCATGTCTCGGTGAAGCACATAATACTGCACTTTGTATTCTTTCTGAGACCTTGTTAGCATCTCGAGCTCATTAGTTTTTTTTAGCAAGCGATCTCACATTACCTGTCACAACAGTCGGAAGAAATTGCTTAAATCTCCATCGCTTTCTCCTCAGCCTGACTCCTGCTCTGCATCCTCTTCTCTTTCTTTTAAACTCCATTGGGATTTGATGCGGTTTTTTTTTTTTTTTTAAATTTTTTTTTTTGCTGATAATCCTAATTTGGGAGAGTTTAATTAGTTGATCCCTATGGTAAACACGTCTTTCATTGCCATAGGGACTCATCATAACACAAGTCTTGAGAGAGAGTAAAATATGCAGAAAAATTTACCATTCAGCACACCCTCCAAAACAACGTGAAATCCTCTGAAAAATGACTTAATTTGAGCTAATATCAATGTAAGAAGGGTTTGTAAAAAAAAAAAAAAAAATCAAGATAGCAAATCAGAGCTATACAGCTTGCTACCATCAGACAATGCTAAGTGAAGGTTCTACCTTCCATTGTACATTAGAACCTCTAGGAACCAGCAGGGAACTCACAGTCTGAGAGCAAAGGTCTGATTTGGAACTCTGATGTCTTTTTGATCCAGTCCATCCTGGTCACGGAAGACCCGTTTAGGCCAATGGAATTGGATTTGTAGGAATTTTGTTTCAGTTTCAACACATTAAACCTGGGAATGTTCCAGAATATCAGTTCCAACTGGTCCTTTTTTTTGGGACCTTTCAACTGGGGTCCCAATCTTACAATCCAACTCTAAAGGATTGTAACTTAACACTCTGCGACCTGATGATTGTTTGGAAGAATCATTGCTTCCTGTGTGATTAGGAACAGAGAGGGAATGGTGGAATGTTTAGGAATGAGTTTTTCTTGGTTAAAGCCACATGCTAAAAAAGAGAACAAACTGCTGGATGGACAACAATCTCTCCTGTCTCTATTCTATAGTCATTTAGCAGATGCTTTATCCAAATTGACTTACATGCATGCTCATACCACAATAGGCATATTGGGGTTGGGGCAACTTAGGGTTCAGTGTCTTGCCCAAGGATACTTTGGTACATAGTCAGGGGAAGCCTGGAATTGAACTCCCAGCTTCCCAGTTACAAGCTGACTGCTCTTCCTCCTGAGCCACAGCTCATCCTGCTAGTCAATGTCCAATTGTTGCCCCACCTACTCCTCTCAGTGGGACTTGGTTGGAGCTCACACACACACACACACACACACACACTCACACACAAACACACACACACATGTGCGCAAACATGCACACGTGTACACACAATCTTCACGCTCCGTGGCTATAGCAAAGTTTAGAGAAAGGACTTTGAAAATGCACTGCCTTGATTCAGATCTGTAGGCCTAAACCCTGAGGTACACACAATACCGTGGGCTACCTGTACTGTTGCAGCCCTGATGGATGTGGAGGTTATGAGCTTTACATGTGAGGGCAAGAAATTTAATTTCTCTTCTGTATTTAACAGAAAACCAATGAAACATCTTTCAGCATAGTGCAACTAATACCAGAGCAGTGTTCCACACAAATCTGTCAAAGCAAACACAATCATTCTGCAACATGGGAGCAGTGTCGCGTTGAAACAGAACTGCATCTTAGTGGAAAGCTATCTGTTTTCTTTCTGTCTTCTACTTTTGCTCCCTCACAGTCTGAGTCATACTTATCTGTCTTACTCTGTCTCATTTCATTCTTTCTCATTGCATTTTTAGCTGTATGCGTTATCAACAAAACAAGATGCATGTGTATTCCACTGCCAGAGGATGGAACAAGAAAACAAGATTACAATGATGCAAAACCAGTAACAGAGTAAAACTCTTACTGTAACACACTAAAACTGAGTAACACTAAAAAGCAAATTAAATTACAACACAGCTTCACCGCCGTAATCTCTTGCTGTCCTCAGTCTGCAGGAGTTTGAAGCAGATTACCAGGAGCTGTTGGATTGGTTGAAGGACATGGACGCTATGGTAACAGACAGCCATCAGCTGGTGATGTCAGAGGAGCAGAGATATCACCTTTTCAAGGTAAGATGAGCTTTATTATGTATCTCTGTCACTCCAAATGTTCCGGCTGGTGCCTGAAGGCTTTCCGTTGCATCGCCCAGCACTCCCTTTCTTCATGACTCACGTTGCTTCATCTGTTCAGACTGGTGCTTATTCTCAGACAGAAAATTCTAAAAAATATACTCGTAATGAGGGGAAATAATGCTTCTTGGAAATGTACACAGTTAATTCAGCAATGAACCATTTCCTGAGCATAGATGTATCCATGTAGCAAGGTGACATTAAAGTCTGAAAGTGTGAGATTCTCCACAAGTCGGCTTGATGTCATGTAACCAACTAGATCTAGCAGAGTAGCTGTAGCTCAGATCTCTCTTCCCATTGTGACTTGTAGGCTAAAGCTAACTGGCTCTCTGGGTTCCCATAGATACACCCACTAGTTGTCACTGATATATAACCCAGATAGCAGACATGATTGGGCCGAATCTTCTGCCACTCCTGGCTCAGTTACGGCCTTGGTGAGTGCTGTGGGCCAGATGAGCAGATCAGCTACCAGACCGGCTTGGAATATGGCAAGCCTCCTGTGGGCCAGCTGTGGACCATATGTAAGCTATGTTGACCTCAACATGGATTGCAATAAGATGTCTGTGGGCCAAAAGTGGTCAGAATACAGACTGCCTTATGGCAGTTCCTTTGTGGGTGGTCTCCTGATTGAGTTTTGACTGCTTTGCTCACCACTGGTCAATGCTTTCTGGTCAGTACAGTGGACCTCATCTGGACCACATCTGGGCCGCATCTTCTGCCACTTCTGGGCTGCATCTGGTCTGCATCTGGACCACATCTGGGCTTCATCTGGGCTGCATCTGGACCACATCTGGGCTGCATCTGGACCACATCTGGTCTGCATCTGGTCTGCATCTGGACCACATCTGGGCTGCATCTGAGCTGCATCTGGACCACATCTGGGCTGCATCTGAGCTGCATCTGGACCACATCTGGTCTGCATCTGGGCTGCATCTGGACCACATCTGGGCTGCATCTGGGCTGCATCTGGACCACATCTGGTCTGCATCTGGTCTGCATCTGGACCACATCTGGTCTGCATCTGGTCTGCATCTGGTCTGCATCTGGACCACATCTGGGCTGCATCTGGTCTGCATCTGGACCACATCTGGTCTGCATCTGGTCTGAATCTGGGCTGCATCTGGTCTGCATCTGGACCACATCTGGGCTGCATCTGGTTTGCATCTGGTCTGCATCTGGTCTGCATCTGGTCTGCATCTGGGCTGCATCTGGACCACATCTGGGCCGCATCTGGTCTGCATCTGGTCTGCATCTCGTCTGCATCTGGACCAAATTTGGGCAAAACATGTCTTGCTATCTGGGAAGGCTTGGTTTGCTTCCTATCTCTGTCTTGTCTCTTTGAGAGGACAATAACCCCGATGCCTTATGTGTTTATGATCCGTGTATAGTGTAAACTGCTGCAACGCCTGATATTTCAATGCCTTACTTATATTTCACTTTATATATTTTTGTATATTTTACCGTCTGTGTTTCATTTTTTCCTGGCTGCTGTGAAACTGTGAATTTCCCCAGTGGGGGACTAATAAAGGATCATCTCATCTCATCTCATCTCATCTCATCTCATCTCATCTCATCTCATCTCATCTCATCTCATCTCATCTCATCTCATCTCATCTCATCTCATCTCATCTCATCTCATCTCATTTACTATTTAAATGTTCCAAGAGCCAGTCTGAACTGGGAAAATGAGCCTTTAGGGTCGCCCCCTGTAACCCACTGAACGCGGAAGCTTCGCGCTCTACCTTTGCAGCTAATCGCTGCGTTCTGCTTTTCTAAAATACACATCAGTTCTATTTGTGCTGCTTTGAAACCTGATCAGTCCGGAACAAAGTGGATCGTTCAGGCAGGAAATCAGCTGATGAAAAGTGGATCCAGTGGATTTGACCAGTAAAAGACACGTCCACTTTAGATGCATTTTACTCTGAAACATCAACCTTTTTTCCTCCCCGGCGGCACCAAGTCGTTGGGTACGAGGTGGTTTTACACCATGAAAAATAACACTTACCTCGGAGGAGGAAATCTGCGCCGTTTTGTAACCTGTTGTTTTGACACCAGGCATCCCCGCTGTAGAGAAAGAAAAACGTCAGATGCGGTCGAACTGTTCCTGCTTTTTATTTGCTGGTTTATTGTTCACTTTGAAGAAGTTTTATGAAGCGTTTTCAGTCGGCCTACATGATGCTCGATGACACAATCCTCATGTGAACCGCAACACAGATGTTCCGCTCTGAAACTCTCCTGGTGAAATGTGGTGTCAGCAGACGGAAAGATCGGCTTACCTGCTCCGCAGCACTTCCACAATGCTTCCGTGTTCAGTGGATCCCCGGGGTCAGCCGGCTGCCTAGACGACTTCCACACTCAGCTTAAGTTGTCGGAGCTCATTTTGGTCCAGATGTTGGGCGTGTTTGTTTTCCAGACAGAGGTAATGTTAGGAAGAAGACTCAAATCACCCAGTTGGGTCAAAAGAGCTCTACATTCCAGCTTTTTTTTTTTACGGGAAAAACATTCTAATAAGTAGAAAATGAATAAAAAATTTGTTTTTAAATCTGTTAAAATGTGACGGATGATAAGATAAACATGGACAATCAGACTATCTAAACATGTTAAGACAGAGAAGACTCGAAGGTGATTGATGTCTTTCTGAGACTCCTCCTCCAGCCCCCCCACCATGCCCCCTCCACCTCATCATCCTCTTTTTCTAGCTACATGCACACATACACAAATACAGACACACAAGCTCACATGCACACCACTTTCATCCTCCCCAAGGAGAATGGGATTACAAGCCATAGCCTGCCTCATCACCATATCATAGAAGTGTGTGTGTGTGTGTGTGTGTGTGTGTGTGTGTGTGTGTGTGTGTGTGTGTAATAACTTCACTGGAGCCAGACGAGTCAGACAGAAGAACAGCATGTGTTACTATTACAGATCTGAGTTTTCTGTCCTTCACACACATGCATGCACCTGAACACACACGTATACACCTGCACAGATTCACAGTCAGTGATTAAGAAATGAAAGGCGGTCTGAGACAAACTCCCCTCCTCCTCTGCAGAAAAGCTTAAAACAGGAAAGGTTTGTGGATATTTTCCCTGCTTCAACTGAAACTGTCTGCAGATGAAGCTTCTTTACTTTTCTTTATTCTTATTAAAATATATCTGTAAAAAAAATGTGGAAAAACCTGCTCACCTATCAGACGTGCATGGTGCACGTTTTGATCTCCCTCACGGACAGAAAGTCCCTTCAGCCGACCTCAGTTCCCCTCTTTTACTCCCTCAGTCCAGGTCAGGCAGTCAGTTACTACCAGAACCAGGAAGGAAAACCTCCACCAGGACCAGAACCAGGAAGGAAAACCTCCATCAGGGCCAGAACCAGGAAGGAAAACCTCCATCTGGACCAGAACCAGGAAGGAAAACCTCCACCAGGACCAGAACCAGGACAGAAAACCTCCATCAGGACCAGAACCAGGAAGGAAAACCTCCATCTGGACCAGAACCAGGAAGGAAAACCTCCATCTGGACCAGAACCAGGAAGGAAAACCTCCATCAGGACCAGAACCAGGAAGGAAAACCTCCATCAGGACCAGAACCAGGAAGGAAAACCTCCATCTGGACCAGAACCAGGAAGGAAAACCTCCATCTGGACCAGAACCAGGAAGGAAAACCTCCATCAGGACCAGAACCAGGAAGGAAAACCTCCATCTGGACCAGAACCAGGAAGGAAAACCACAATCAGGACCAGAACCAGGAAGGAAAACTTCCATCTGGACCAGAACCAGGACAGAAAACCTCCATCTGGACCAGAACCAGGAAGGAAAACCTCCATCTGGACCAGAACCAGGAAGGAAAACCTCCATCAGGACCAGAACCAGGAAGGAAAACATCTGGACCAGAACCAGGAAGGAAAACCTCCATCTTGAGCTTTTTTAAAAAAAAGCTCAAGACCTACCTTTTTAGTTTAGCTTATAACTAAGTTTTAACATTCTTATATTAACCCATATTTATCTTTCTTTTTAGTTAATTTTATTTATTTATTTATATATTTTATATATTGATTTACATAGTATAGATTTTATTATTTTATCTTAATGGATTTTATTTTTGTTTAGTTATCACTCCAGCTCTCTCCTCATCGGGGTCCTCTTCGCCGAGGGCTGCCCCTGCTCTGACTGCATGGGTGTTGCTGTGGGGGCTGTCCCTGTCTGGTGGGTCGGGATCCAGCGCTGCAGCTTTACGGTTGTGGCGTGGGTCCTGTCTGCCCGGACCCGGGTGGCCCCCATGGTGATGGCCTGGGTGGTCTTGGTTGGGGGTAGCCCTTTGTGTAGAGGCTCCCTGAGAATACCGTTTCCTTATCTGGTGCACATCTGGTGCAAATGCACCTGGCCATTCATTCATCTTCTTTTAACTGTTACAGGGCAAATAGGGCATGGGTGAGGGTGGTTGTGGGTGGGTGAAAGGGGATGTGTATGTGTGTTAGTGTTTTATCTATTTTGATGTAAATTGTTTTATAATGTAAAGCACTTTGTATTGTTTTTAAGCACGAAAAGTGCTATACAAATAAAGTTTGATTTGATTTGATTTGATCTGGACCAGAACCAGGAAGGAAAACCTCCATCTGGACCAGAACCAGGAAGGAAACCTCCACCATCAGGACCAGAACCAGGAAGGAAAACATCTGGACCAGAACCAGGAAGGAAAACCTCCATCTGGACCAGAACCAGGAAGGAAAACATCTGGACCAGAACCAGGAAGGACAACCTCCACCATCAGGACCAGAACCAGGAAGGAAAACATCTGGACCAGAACCAGGAAGGAAAACCTCCATCTGGACCAGAACCAGGAAGGAAAACCACCATCAGGACCAGAACCAGGAAGGAAAACATCTGGACCAGAACCAGGAAGGAAAACCACCATCAGGACCAGAACCAGGAAGGAAAACCTCTGGGCCAGAACCAGGAAGGAAAACTTCCATCTGGACCAGAACCAGGAAGGAAAACTTCCATCTGGACCAGAACCAGGAAGGAAAATCTCCATCTGGACCAGAACCAGGAAGGAAAACCTCCATCTGGACCAGAACCAGGAAGGAAAACCTCCATCAGGACCAGGATGGACCAGTCAGAATGTAATGAGTACCTGTAGACCTGGTCTATCTGGTATCTATGTCCATTTTCAGCTTTTAAGGGATTTCTGATGGATCATCTTCATTCCATTAGGAGGGTCCAGTTCTGGTCAGACCTTCTGGTTCATGGTGGACTCATGTGAGGATGGAGATGATGAAGATCACATGATCTACATGTTTTTATATGGACAATGTGAACTTGCAGTAGACAACGAGGATAAAACCACCGACATCTGTTTGTCTTCTGGAGACACAATATTTTGGGATGTTTTACTTCATTCTGTGTGTGTGTGTGTGTGTGTGTGTGCGTGTGTGCAGACATGCTTTATTTCGAGGCTGAAGTGACTCACCTGGCACGCAAATTATTGATAGGTGTAAAGATGAACCTAATTTCTCTATAGGAGTCGTACTTAAATATTCATCTCTGTATGAATATTCATGGCAGCGATGATGCGAGCATGAATTTTAGATGACTCTAGATCATTCTCTCTTCCCTCCTCTTCTGCCCCCTCCCTATTTTTCCTTTTTTTTTTTGATGTGTCAACTCTGCTGCTAAATTATTGATGTTGAGCTGATCGGCGCCTCCTGGCCCGGTCCAAGGTTGCTTCCTGTGTCTGTCCCTCTTTCTGTCCTCATCACTGCCGCTTTCAGGGCCAGTTGGACAAACCTGGATACTGAAGCTGCTCGTATCTCTCATGACATCCGCCTGTGGCTGGAGACGGTATGTCTCCGTGTTGCACATCTTCATGTCCATCACAGGGAACACAACTACAGACCTCTGAGACACTTTCAATGTTAAAACGCTGATGGACTTATGAAGTGAAGGAAGCCGGATATCTGCTTGTGTATCGCTCTGTTTAGCTTTTTAAATGGAATTTATCAACATTTTAGCACTTAAATGCACAAACTAATAATTCTGAAGTAACAATCAAGTGAGGCCTGCAGAGAAGCTCTGAAATAAAAGCAGTGATATTTACACAGACAACTAAATGCATGCTGGGAAATTTCAGATGTTTGTGCGTACATGTGTGTGTGCTAAAGAGCAGTTTTATGTCCTTCATCTTACCATTAAAGAACTTCTCTGCACCCCCCGAAAATACTTTGGGGACTCAACCTTGTAACCATAGCAACACTGGGGCCCAACAAGAGTTGTTCTTTTCAAAAATGTGTGTTTGTGTGTGGTGGTGTGTGTGTGATGTGTGCTGTTTCTCCAGTGTGAAAAAGGACAAAAACCTGGCACACACCAGCTTACCAGGACTTCCTGGAAACGCTGCGACAGCATGCTGAAGTTTAAGTGTGAAGACCTGGTTTTAGGGTCTGGGTTAGAAAGAGTAAAGAGGTTTAGTTTTGGGGGGTCAGAACCGGATGTGTGTGTTTGTTTGTCCTCCAGAAGAAAACATTGTGATAGTAGATGGAGGCTCATATCAGCCTCGGAGAGGAGGGGGCAGCTGGGGCACAGTGTGCTCGGACCAGGCAGCAACCTCCGGCGGTTAAAAGTGAAGCCGATGTGGAAGTGCATAAAACTGCAGTTCCCCCTTCATCCACTAGGGGCTGCAAAACATAGCAAATCTCCATAGACTCCCATGTTAAAAAGACCAACTTTACAGCGGAAATAAACATGTTTACAGCAGAAATAAACATGTTTACAGCAGGAATAAACATTTTTTACAGCGGAAATAAACATGTTTACAGCAGGAATAAACATGTTTACAGCAGAAATACACGTTTACAGCAGAAATAAACATATTTTACAGCGGAAATAAACATTTTTACAGCAGGAATAAACATGTTTACAGCAGAAATGCATATGTTTACAGTAGAAATAAACGTGTTTACAGCAGGAATAAACATTTTTTTACAGCGGAAATAAACATGTTTACAGCAGGAATAAGCATGTTTACAGCAGAAATAAACATGTTTACAGCAGGAATAAACACATTTACAGCAGGAATAAACATGTTTACAGCCTGGTACAAAAATCCATTTTAAGTTTAATAGGTCAGGTTTACCTTCATAACATCTGTGGGGGGAGTGAATTTTTCGCCCATTTAAAAATAATTTAATCTCGAAGTTCGGTCAAGGTTAGGGTTCTTTCTTCAGCATTAGACTTCAAACATTTCCAAATGAAAGCATTTACAGTGTTGTTGTGCAAGAAGAGCAAATAAAGTAGTAATTATTAATATTTTTACACTGAAAGGTTTTTCTCCTCCTTTGGGCTAACGTTAAAACGGTTTCGTATTGATTTGTTAAAACTCATATTTGACAGCTGACTTTATCGTTGATCTACATGTTGAGCCTGAAAAAGAGATTTGTGATCATAAAGTTATGCTAGCAGAGTGGATGAGGTCAAATCGGATACACTATAAATGAATATTATCATTTGTTTATGACACCACATGATAAATAATCCCTCTATATTGATTCTCATGGTGGATGTGCACCACACACAACCTGACCCAACCTCCATTAGTGATTGAATTCCTTCTTCAGCTCTGTGTTTTTGAGTCTTTATGCCTGAAAGACTCTGATCGAAAAATTCCCTGGATGTATTGTGAAAACATTTTTAACTTATTTTGAGCGTTAATGTGCATTATTTAGACATTTATATCTATCGTACTTAGTGTATTACTGCTACTTTTCTCACACAATTTGAATTGTGCAGCTTAAACAAAGATGCGGCTAGTTTATGGATCTTTACTGGTTAACCCTCACCATGGAAGCATAAGAACGAATCCGTATGATGCAGCCTTTAAATTAAGGGCAATTGATGTTGCTGAGGAAGGAAACAGAGCTGCTGCACACTCGCTCACGCTTATATTCAGGTGTGCTCAATGGCCTGGAAATTACAGTAGTTTAACTTCATCCTCCAAGTCAGTGGAACCGGATAGCTGTAGGAAAGACATACATATCCTGTGATTTCCAGCCTCTAAATTAATAACAGGCGCAAATATTTATATGAACTGTGGATTTAAATCTATAATGGGCTAAAAACCCAGAAGCAATGACTAAGTTATTCAAATAAACATGAAAACATGCATACAGAGGTTGTTCCATATACCCTGCATGAACTTTGTAAAAGGTTATTATCAATTTATGAAATTAATAAAAAATAAACAGTTTATCTTGATTTGCTGTGCATTTTCCTCTGGATTTGCTAGTCAATATGAAAGATTGAATCAAATAAGCCATTTTTTCATGACAGAGTCTGGTTGCCTAGCAACCGTGATGCTATGATACTGCAGCTAGTCTCGGTGTTTTATTTTGTTTTTGATGGGGTCAAAATGACTCGGTGGTCTAGGTATAAATGTTCAAAATTGTTTTATTTTGTATTACAGGTCACCCAAAATTCACAAAATAATAAAAATGGTAATTTTAGGTAAGGTCATGAAGTTTGAGATGGATAGATTTAAATGTGGGAGTTTTATGAGGGTTGAAATGCAAAGGGGGTTAAAAAAGATGCTTTCGTGGTTCTGCTGTTACCAGATGTAAAGCTGATACATGGTAAATTTAGTCACATCCTCATGCGTCCATATGTTGAGTTAAATGTGTATATACATTTTAAAGAAGCATACAGATGCAGTGGTGTCCAAAGTGGGTCCTCGACGGCTGCTGTCCTGCAGGTTTTTGATATATTTCTGTTCCAACATACCTGCTTCCATTCAATAGATCAAACAGCCAATGAAGCTGTGCACTACTGAATCAGGTGTGTCTGAGCAGGGAGACATGGAAAACCTGCAGGGTTGTGATCCTTGAGGACCAGAGCTGGACACCCCCAATATTGGCCAGATGAAGCGTGCATCTCAGACTTCTCAGAGCTCATTTCCACTGTGTTCTTGGTTTGTTGCAAAGCTTTGGAGAAAGCAATAGTTGCACAGCTGGTCCTGGTGCTGCCCACTGCCGGCAGATTCTCCTTCTCCTGTACTCGTACATGTCCACCTTGACACGCCACGGACATGAGATGACATCACCACAGGATTTATTCTTCCATTGGTACTCCCTCTGTTCAGCCCAAACATGGCCGACATTTTGGTGGAAACAGAACGATGCTCATCCTCATTGGCTGCTTTGCTCCTCTTGTGGTGATATTCCACAGAGACACACATGGATTTAAACATTTCATAAAAGTTCACAAGGAAGCAGGAAAATGTGAGCATGATATACAAGCACACACATAAAATAAAAGCACATAGGCAAACGTCCGATGCCCTGGTGTCCAGCAAGAGCCAAATAAACACCTGGAGGTAGAACTGTAGAAGCAAGTCAGACAAAAACAGCAGTTCACAATCACTGGATATTCACTCTTTACAGGAGAGGGGGCATAATTCTGCAATGTGTACTGGTTCATCTGCTTCATGTTTGCATTAAACAGAGGATTTTAGGCACACTCTTCATCGTATTTAGAGAAGAACTTAAAAAGCTTCCACACTCTGCTGCTTTGGTTTCTCACCAGAATGATGGTGAGCAGCTTTTCTAACGTTTCCACCATTTCTGTTGATGTGAAATTACCTGATGTTCAGTAAAAACAGCAAGCCTGCATGTGTGAGTTCACCAGTTGGACCAACAAACAGAATTTTTCTCTGAAATCGTCTGATAAATCATCAGCAAAACTTTATTTTACTTAATTTCATTAAAAATGAAAGTAATTCCTGTATGTTTAAATAATGAAGTGGTAATGTAGTTGCTTTTTTTTTTTTTATTAAACCTTAAAGCACCTTTAGCCTAATGATACCAAACAAATGAGAAACATTATTTATTAAGCTAAAACTTAGTGAAAACTCTAACTGTTGGGTTAAATCCGTTCGAAATACCATCTTCAATTGGCCAAACTTGTCAAATGATTTGATCTGAAAAAAGAAAATTCCATGTTTGCTCCGACTTGTGATGCACGGGATTTAACCAATCACAGGCTTGATTGGTTGCTTAGCGCCGTCCTGAGAACCGTGACAGAATTCTTTATATTAAATCATTCTTAAAGTCAACAATAATATTATTCTGGATGATTATTCTCTGAAATGAGAAGAATCTCTTTATGATCAGGCTTTCCTTGTATTCCTGCTCCAACACATCTGACTCAAAAGAATCAGTCATTGTGCTGAACTTCATTGGCTGTTGGATCCCTTTAATAGAAGCCAGGTGTGTTGGAGCAGGGAGACATAAAAAACCTGCAGAACAGCGGCCCTTGAGGACCAACTTTGGACACCCACTGAGGTATAAATATACTCAGCCCAGTAATACTACATTCAAGACTTTTCAATTCTTTTTTCCTTATTTTAACTTCTTTTAGTTTTTACTTTACTTTACTGTTTTAATCCAGGTTTTCTTGTTTCTGCAGCCAGGCTGCAAGTTATTCCACATTTCCATGGATTTCACAAATAAATGAATGAAACATATGAAACAGTAATATGGAAACATGACAGCATAGATGCAATTTTTTTTACAGTGTTGAGGCTGCAGACAGCGAGTTGACTGGGGATGAAGCTCCTTCGCGACTTCATGTTGTCATGGCTTACAGGCTCGTCTCCTGGGAAGTTGAGGTCACTGCTTGGAAACCCCGGAGCGCTGAGGATGTACATGCGACTACTGACAATGGGAAAAGACTTAATTGGCTTCTTTGAGCAGATGTTCCCATGTCTAAAAGTCTTCTTTAAACGGGTTACATGTGGAAAACCCAAGAAAATGCAGGAAGCAGCACACACTGATGATGGGTCCTAAATGCTGATGAGGGGGTTTGGCTTGCATGAATGTGAGCAGTGTGAGTCTGTCCTCCTCTAATTGGATGGAAAGATGGAGACCTTGCATGATTACATTCCAGGAAGAAAGTAGGTGACAGAAGAGTTATGGAAAGTGCTACTGCATGATACTTAATAAATGGCTTCTTAGGGACAAATCAGAAATTTAATTTATGAATTCATTTAAAACTGTTTCATTGCATTAAGTCATCACAGATGTTGCCCCCTCCTCAGCCTCCCTCCCTGTGGCAAGTTCCAGTCGAGTCCAACTAATTACAGTGGCTATCAGGAGTGTGTAGAAATGTGTGTGAATCCCTGCTGCTAAATTCTCATTTCAAATAGCCCATGGTGCTCTGATGGAACGCTGGGCTGCAGGAACACACATTACTACATCCTCAAACACACACAACCACAGACTCACACACACCTGCTCATTACCTGGGTTCCAAAACCAATCAGTGTGTGGGAGCAACAGAGAAGCTCCGTCCACGGCATACATGCAAGCACAATATGTGTTTTCACTGGTCGTCTCTGCTTAAAACAGAAAGGAAGAGCACAGATTCACTAAAAACAAACATTCCTTTAAAACAAAAGCTCTCCGAAGTCGACTCAGACCTTCCTCCCAACACAGTCACACGTCACAGATCTGACATTTACTGTGTGTCTGAAATAAGCTTGGAAACAACATGCACCCTTTCCTTTTTATTAGTCACGTTAAACTTCACACGAAGCGTCGCACAACGAGTGTTTGTCCTCTTAACAATAAATCCGGTCCGGGTGGAAAGTCTGTGTCCGTGGAGACACACCTGAAAGGAAAGTGCAGGTGTAGGATGAGCAGCAGAGGTGAATATAGGGGTTGTTCTAAAAAAAAAAAAAACTGACCCGAACTTCTCTCCCAGTACCTACCTGCTCATTCTGCTTGGTTTTAGCTTCTGGTTGACCAAGTTATGATAGTCAAGGTTGAAGGGAAAAGGTGGACTTGTTACAGCGCAGTTCAAAGGCTGCAACCAAACAGGTAGGCGGGCACAAAGGTGTTTAACAAAAACAAAAAAAAACTTTATTAAAAAAGCATTGGTAAAATAGAAACATAACAAACCCAAACAACTCAACCAACCCATCCAATCAGAAACCAACCCAAACCAACCCAACCCAACAGAACCAAACCCAAACAACCTAACCAACCCATCCAATCAGAAACCAACCCAACCCAACAGAACCAAACCCAAACAACTCAACCAACCCATCCAATCAGAAACCAACCCAACCTGAGCAGACTGGAGGTTTGCAGAAATTAAACCAGTATGAGGATTATAGCAGACTGGAGACCAGTATGAGGATTATAGCAGACTGGAGACCAGTATGAGGATTATAGCAGACTGGAGACCAGTATGAGGAGGAGGTAGCAGACTGGAGACCAGTATGAGGATTATAGCAGACTGGAGACCAGTATGAGGAGGAGGTAGCAGACTGGAGACCAGTATGAGGAGGAAAACCTGCAGCAACACGGCTGCTTTCACTGTCAGTCCTTGTCTACTTTCCTCTCCACCTTCATACTAAACCCTCCGGCTAACCTGGAGAATACACACCTTACTAGGAGGTGATGACACTCGCACACATACACACACACACACACACACACACACACACTCACACACACTCTCACACACACATGCGCACGCTCACACACACGCACACACACACGCACACACACACACACACACACACACACTCACTCACTCACACACACACACACACACACACACACACACACTCACACTCACCAGCCAGATACGTCCCAGTCTGAGAAACATACAAGCAGCTTAAGTCTCGTATCCTCTGAGCTCTTTTCTCTTTTTCTGTCTTCTTTCTGTCCTTTATGATTTTATTTGTCAGTCTGTCCTCTCGTCTTCTGTCCCACTGTAGTTTCCGTTTCTCAGGTTTTAACAACACCGGGAGTTTCTGACAGATACGATGAGCAAGAGCTGCTTTAAAACAAATGTTAAAAACAGCAAAATGAGAGGAGTTAACTGGACGTAACCTGATAAGTGATGTTCCTGCTGAGAGGCAGCGAGGATAACATCACACACACCATGAAACCATATGGATTATTTACTCTCATATACTAACTCTCCACACAGCAAGCCTTCCAGAGAGGGGTTGAAGATGAGTAACAACCTGTGAGAAAGAGGAGGAAGAAGAGGGAAAGAAAGAGAGTGAGGTAGAGAGAAAATCTTTAATTAGAGACAGATGACTTTGCCACGCCTCAGAAGGCTGGAATTACACTGCAGGCTACGAGGCGAGGCTAATTTCACGTGTAATTGTTGCTGCAATCCTGCCCATGCTACTAATGCTCCCACCCTCCCTCTGCATGGAGGAGGAAGAATAAGAAAGGTAGAGGAACTGGAGGAAGAGAAGAAAAGGAGAAGAGAGTTGGACCTGACTAAAACAGCTGTTTGTTGCAGCAGTCCATCTACTGAAGGAGAACCTCCAGCAGGAAACGCAAGAGGGGAAAGATGACGTGGAAAATGGAAGATAAAGGAGGAGCAATGAGGGAAGTAAACAGAAAACACTAAAATATGGACAGAAAATCATATTTTAAATTATTCTGAACAACAGAGGAGAGGAAAGGAGGGATTGTCAGAAAAAAGAACAAAAGAAAGAAAAAAGTGAGAGGTGGAAGAGAACCAGAAGGATATGAGGAGAGAAGAGGTGAAGCAAAGTAAGAACATTGTCTACAAAGCTGTCAGCATTTAATCCTGTGAAGCCACTAACATCTGGATGTCTGAGGGCGGAGAATAAGTGACGAAAGGAAAACAGGAAAGAAGAAAGGTGGGTAGTAACCTGTCGTCTTCTGCAGAGGCATAAACATCTCTTCTCTCTGTACGATGACTCTGTACAATGTCCTCCTGAAGAAACGTCCAGTCCCACACCAGCAGCATTTCCATGACTGTTTTTAAACAAAATAGATCATAATTTCAATTCTTACGAGAGCTCATCCACAGGACAAGATTTATCTGAAAACTACAGCTTTTACCATCTATCAAGGTATCCAGGCGCACAGATAGCCAGGTATCAGGTAGCCATGTATCCAGATAGCCAAGTATCAATGTATCCGTGTATCTAGGTATCGAGTTGTGTAGAAATCCAGATATTCAGGTATCCAGGTATCCAGGTATCCAGTTGTGTAGATATCCAGGTATCCAGGTGTCCATGTATCTATGTATCCAGGTATCCAGTTGTGTAGATATCCAGGTATCCATGTATCCAGGTATCCAGTTGTGTAGGTATGCATGTAACCAGGTATCCAGGTATCGATGTATCCAGGTATCCAGGTAGCCATGTATCTACGTTTCCAGGTATTCAGTTGTGTAGATATCCAGGTATCCAGGTGTTCAGTTGTGGAGATATCCAGGTGTCCAGGTAGCCAGGTATCTAGGTATCCAGGTATCCATGTATCCAGGCAGCCAGGTATTTAGGCAGCCAGATATCCAGGTAGCCAGGTATACAGGTATCTAGGTATGCAGGTATCCGTGTATCCAGATATCCAGGTGGCCAGGTATTCGCGTATCTAGGTATTCAGGTATCCATGAACCCATCTATCCAGGTAGCCAAGTATCCAGGTAGCCAAGTCTCCAGGTATGCAGGTATCCAGGCATTCAGGTACCTGGGTATCCAGGTATGCAGGTAGCAGGGTATCCAGCTTTCCAGTTGTGTATGTAGCCAGGCATCTAGGTATCCAGGTATCCAGGTACTAGGGTATCCAGGTATCCAGTTATCCAGGTCGCAGGGTATCCAGCTATCCATGTATCCAGTTGTGTCGGTATCCAGGTATCCAGTTACCTGGGGATCCAGGTATCCAGGTTGTTGTATATCCAGGTATACAGGTAGATGTATATCCAGGTATCCAGGTATCTGGGTATCCAGGTATTCAGGTAGCTGCATAGCCAGGTCTCCAGGTATCAAGGTAGACATATATCCAGGTATCCAGGTAGCCAGGGATCCAGGTATCCAGATGTCTAGGTATCCAGGTACCTGGGGATCCAGGTAGCCTTGTATTCAGGTATCTAGGTACTTGGGTATCCAGGTAGCCGGGTATCCAGATATCCATTTGTGTAGGCAGCCAGGTATTCAGGTATCTAGGCATCCAGGTACCTGGGTATCCAGCATAGACTTTATATAGAGACCTAACGTACACACTCAAAAACAGAGGTACCAGCTTGTACCTAAAAAAGTACAAATGCTTGTCGCTGGGGGTGTACTCTTTTGAGAGACATTTCTGTACCCTTCAGTTCTGGTCTATTTTTGTACCTTATCAAGTTCAACCTCACCTTATCAAGTTATGTTTTTTATGTTTTCCACAGCATTAGGCCTGGTCCATGCAATTTAGCAATATTATCTTATCTTTAATCTAGAAATCATCTTCAAAAACTCAAAATACTGACCAGACATACACTTAGTTTGCAGCATCTGACCTTCATTGTCTGGTCTAGTAAATGACTGTTAAGTAGTACTACTGTCATCACTCAACTCTGCTCTAGTTTGTAACATTACAGCCATTAACATTACATTTTTCAATGCTGCAGGTACCCTTATTGTCAAAATGGTACAAATTTGTACTTTATGTCACTTTGAACCCTTTTTCGTACTCTGAAGGTGCTTCTGGTCTCTTAAAGACCAGTATTGTACTTTTGAGGGAACATTTCTTTAAAATGTACCTATAGGTACAGAAATGGCCTTATCTTGTACCTCTATTTTTGAGAGTGTAGCCTCCGTGTGCGGTTCCTACCGTCGTCATCTTGGCAGGGGCATGCATGTCATCTTGTCTGGAAAACACAAATATGGGCAAAGAGGTGCAGCTGAGAGGCGGACTGTGAGCATTATGGTGGATGATTGACATCGCGCAAACTCCGAGCTGCCTGTAGCTAAGAGCTAACCGAGCTAACCCGGAGATAACAGGAGCTAACCAGCTAATGGTGATAAGCGGGCTAAAGCTAAGTTAACCGGCTAAAAACTGTGGTTGTTCTACGTTCTTCTGACTTGAAGCGGGAGATCGGGTCCCTGTCAATTAAAAGGACACGCCTCTAAATATGCTGAACTTCGAGATTAAATTATTTTTATACTCCCCCCACAGATGTCATGAAGGTAAACCTGACCTATTAAACAGAAAATGGATTTTTGAACCAGGCTGTAAACATGTTTATTTCTGCTGTGAATTTGGTCTTTTTAACATGGGAGTCTATGGGGATTTGCTCTGTTCTGCAGCTCCTAGTGGATGAAGGGGGAACTGCAGTTTTATGCACTTCCACATAGGCTGCCACCAAAGGCTCCATCCAGGTCAGTAGTGGGGTATCCAGGTATCCAGGTAGTGGGGTATCCAGGTAGTGGGGTATCCAGATATCCAGATAGTGGGGTATCCAGGTATCCAGGTAGTGGGGTATCCAGGTATCCAGATAGTGGGGTATCCAGGTATCCAGGTAGTGGGGTATCCAGGTAGTGGGGTATCCAGGTATCCAGGTAGTGGGGTATCCAGGTATCCAGATAGTGGGGTATCCAGGTAGCAAGGTAGTGGGGTATCCAGGTAGTGGGGTATCCAGGTATCCAGGTAGTGGGGTGTCCAGGTAGTCAGGTAGTGGGGTATCCAGGTATCCAGGTAGTGGGGTATCCAGGTATCCAGGTAGGCTTTTTTGGGTTTTTAACTTGCTGTGTCAGACTGTCCTCGGCTCTTCCAAGCCTTTTTTTCTTAGTAATCTTTGCAAAACTCTGTATTTTGCACTTTGCTATCAATGATGGAGTTTTTTTTTTTTTTTATGTCTTTAACTATCTGTAAAAGATTCTACTGTCCTCCCAGTCCATACATACTGTACCATCTTTCCCTAAATTTGTCATGTGACTCCACATTAAAGGTGTCTAAAAAAGACTCTCTATGTCCCTGGATGTGATGTAGGGAGTGTCTTGTGATACACCTCTTATGGACATGGATGTGTAGGCGTTTCGATTAGCAGTTTTTCATTGGCACATTTAGATGTGCAGCTCGAGGTGAAACAGAGACACAGCTACTGACTTTACTTCATCCCGACTTTCAGAGCACTGTTGTGGTTTAATATATATGATTGTGTATCATCACAGTCTCAGTTCCACCCCTGAGGATCTGAGGTGTCCTTGGTTCTATCACGGTTCTATGGACCTTGTTGTATAATTTCTGAGTTATTGTTCTTGCAGAAATTATAGAATTCTTTCCTCCTTTAATGTTTTCCTTCCTGGTTCTGGTCCTGATGGAGGGTTTTCTTCCTGGTTCTGGTCCTGATGGAGGTTTTCCTTCCTGGTTCTGGTCCTGATGGAGGTTTTCCTTCCTGGTTCTGGTCCTGATGGAGGTTTTCTTCCTGGTTCTGGTCCTGATGGAGGTTTTCCTTCCTGGTTCTGGTCCTGATGGAGGTTTTCTTCCTGGTTCTGGTCCTGATGGAGGTTTTCCTTCCTGGTTCTGGTCCTGATGGAGGTTTTCCTGGATTCTTTGCCAACTGACATATGATATTGAAATTCTGTCACGTTAAATCAGAAAAATCAGCATCAGCTGATCAACATCAAGCCTTTTAGTTCCTGCTCACCATGTGACCCGTATCCTCGGTAACACGTCTGTGTTTTAATCCGAGCTTTCTTGAACGTATTAACAGAACTTTTTCTGAATCACTTGTGTTTATTAGCAGATCCACTAATCGTCTTTGTCCTCTAAACGTACACACACACGCACAAGTTCATGTGTTAATTCATATCTGCAGCATCTTGTATTGTGTGTGTGTGAAGATTTGTGGATGAGCTTCGTTGTGTTTTCACCACCTCTCATCTGTGTGTGTGTGTGTGTGTGTGTGTGTGTGTGTGTGTGTGAGTGTGTGTGTGTGTGTGGATTATGTGTCCTGTGGGAGGCTGTTTCCTGTGCGTTTGTTCTGTCAGTCTTGATAAAGTCGGGGATATATCTGCTTTAGAACAAAGAGACACGACTCAGCAGCATCTCGCCAACTTTCCTCCTTTTTCTCCCCCTCTTCCTTCTCTGTGTCGAGTCTCTCCTGAGACTTCCTCAGCTTCCAAGGAACGCCGTCTGACACTAAGTCTCTCTCACACAGAAATGAGCTGGAATCTGATACGGAAGCAAAGGTAGTTTGACGTGGAGCGTCAAACCAAAGTCAGGCCAAGGTTGGCTCCAAACGTTTGCAGAGTTTCCGTGAAAACAAAAGGAAAAGATCTTCAGCAGGAGACTTCAGACCACGCCTGCTCCGCTTCAACATCTCTTTTACCAGTTCAGTGTTCAGGTGAACCAAGGTTCAAACACACTTTGTATCATACAATCCGGCTGAAAGTCGCCTCATCACGTGTTTAAAGCAACTTCTGGGCATTTGAAAGTCTTTGTTTGAATCCACACACAATTATCCAGCAAACTGAACATGTTTATGATAATCTCCACGTGCAGACATTTCCTGCTTTAGATGTGGAAGTAGAGAGAGGGAAACGGCGTGTGGCGGTCAGTAACTGCACATCCACTGCTATCTGACCAGCCGTTGCAGCGTTTACTGACCAGCAGCAGAAAAAGCTGCAATCTCAACACACCTTCTGTCATGATGAAACACTACATTCAGGAAGACAGCTGAGCTTATGGGACATGGCTAAAAACATTTTGTGTTTGTTTGCTTCAGGTAAGGTCGGGCCAATGGGAGAGCTTGTGGTAAGGAAATGCACTGTGTGCTCCATCTGCAGAGATAGAACATGAAGATGCAGAGCAGCGATGTCTCGCGTGTCCAGTAGATCCTGAAACCAGGTCGGGTGAAAAACTGGTCCAGACAGTTGGTCTCATTTGTCCTGTTTTGGTTTTTAAGAAGCAAAACAACCGCAGCATCAGACGGCACTCCAGTTCTGGTAAAAGATTCACTAAAAGGATCAAATTCAGGAAAAAAAATGCAGATTATTGATCTTTGTTGGCAGTTGTCTGGTAATATCACAAATACTTCATTTCAGCTGCCAAACAAATGTTATTTCCACGGCGGGTTGAAGTGTGACAGGGTGCAGCTGTGATGTGGGGAAAGCCGCCGTGCAGACAGAACATCAGCTTCCAGCCGCTGAAGCTCGGCTATGCAGCCACATGATGGATGTGTGTGTGAGTGTGTTGTGTCTGTGTGTTCTCCATTCATCACCCTGCTCTCCATTTGACCTTGGCACCCTCTTCATTGGTCCCCCACCATCCCGGTCCCCCACCATCACGGTCTCCCACCATCCCGGTCCCCCACCATCCCGGTCCCCCACCATCACAGTCTCCCACCATCCCGGTCCCCCACCATCCCAGTCCCCCACCATCACACTCTCCCACCATCCCGGTCCCCCACCATCCTGGTCCCCCACCATCACGGTCTCCCATCATCCCGGTCCCCCACCATCACAGTCTCCCACCATCCCGGTCCCCCACCATCACGGTCTCCCACCATCCCGGTCCCCCACCATCCCGGTCTCCCACCATCCCGATCCCCCACCATCCCGGTCCCCCACCATCACGATCCCCCACCATCCCGGTCCCCCACCATCCCGGTCTCCCACCATCCCGATCCCCCACCATCCCGGTCCCCCACCATCCCGGTCTCCCACCATCCCGGTCCCCCACCATCCCGATCCCCCACCATCACGGTCTCCCACCATCCCGGTCCCCCACCATCCCGGTCTCCCACCATCCCGGTCCCCCACCATCCCGATCCCCCACCATCCCGGTCCCCCACCATCCCGATCCCCCACCATCCCGGTCTCCCACCATCCCGGTCCCCCACCATCCCGATCCCCCACCATCCCGATCCCCCACCATCCCGGTCTCCCACCATCCCGATCTTTTATGTCACAACGAGGATATTTTCTGTTTTCAGAATTTCCTTCTTTTGTTCAACATCTACATAAAACCTGAGTTTCTGGAAGTTTCTTTGTGACCGAATGAGCTTTCTGTCTTTCTGAACGAGGCAGCGTTTTTAACTGTCACCATGGAAACCAGATGAATGAGCCGTTTGACTGGCCGGTAGAGACAGCTTGCTATTCAGCCCTGCAGCAGTCCTGTGTGATTCTGTGTGTTTTTCAGGTTGTGTATTTTGCTGGGGGGTCGAAATCTCAACAAGTCTGTTGAGACAAAAAGGGGGGTGGGGGGGTGGAAGAACAGAAACAACAGCTGGTTTGTTTGCAACTTAGCTGTGGCATAAATCCACAAAGCCACAAACACTCTGCAGAGTAAATCAACCAAGCTGAGCGGCACACACACACACACACACACACACACACACACACACACACACACACACACACACACACACACACACGGCTGCTGCAAATATCACTTCACTTCTGACAAATTTCAACATGAAGCTGCAGAAAAGAAAGCAATAAGAAGCCAGCATGACAGAAGACAGGCTCTACCTGACGTCATGTGGTCCGGAGTCAGTGCTGCCTACAGAGTAAATGAGACATGCAGTTGGAAACCAGTAGTCTACTGGGATTTTACCACTAACTCCAACCTGTGGGCTCAGCTTGCATTGCACTGGTCACTGCGCTGAAGATCAGTCATGTGTTAACATGGCGTCGCTTCACCTTATCTGCTCTTCGGCGCCCCCTACAGGCAAGGGATGGAACACCCATGATCTGTCCCCACTGAACCCAGTTACAGGTTGCAGAGTGATCCCAGTCCCAGCTGCAGAACATCCAGTAGAACAGCTGCTGGTCCACAGCCGATCTGCCAGTCCCCCCCTGCTCCTTTCAGACCACCTCCTGGTCACATTCTCAGCCCTCCTTCCTCATGACACTCAGGAGGCTCCAAAGCTGGTTTCCTAGCACAGAAAGCTGAGATGTGTCACCCCTACACAGCTGTGTGAGCAGGTTTCCTCTAGCATCCCTTCCCACTCAGGCTCCTCCTTCCTGTCTGTTAATGAGGCTCCAGAAACACTCTGCTCCTCTCTGGCCTCCTCTCTGGACAAACTCTGTCCTCTGCTGTCTAAAGCAGCCAGACTAAATCCTCCCAGTCCATGGCTCACTGAGGTTCTAAGACGTCACAGAGCAGGTCTCAGGCCAGCAGAAAGAAAAGAAGTCCCTGACTTGTCAGAGTCAGAACCTCTCAGTCTTCACATCCAGCCTGACAGCTGCCAACATAGACTTTTATCAGAACCAGATCCACAATGCTCCCAACACACAGCAGCTGTTCATGGCCTTTAACTGTCTTCTTTCTCCAGCAACTGCTCAGCCTCCCGCCACGCTGACTGCAGACATGTTGGCTTCCTGTTTTACTGAAACCATCAGTAATCAGTTCTCTGAGCCTGACCAGCTCAGTCCACCACATCCAGCTAGTGGTGCCTCACTTTGCTCTTTCTGCCCTCTGAATGAGGACCAAGTCTCTAAACTTCTAGTCAACTCTAAAGCCACTAGCTGTCCTCTTGATCCGGTCCCTATGGACATCCTGCAGAGCATTTTACCTCCAATCAATTTGCAGTGACCCATATTATCATCTCCTCTCTGGAATCCGCTGTTTTCCAGCAAGCTTGGGTCACCCCGCTGCTGAAGAAACCCACACTCAACCCAGTCCAGGTTGGAAACTACCGGCTGTCCACACTACTGGAGCGGGTCGTCTTCAGTCTCCCAGTTCCTCCATGATAGAAACTAGTTAGATCCACATCAGTCTGGCATCACTCCACTGGAACTGGTCTCCTGTCTGTTACTGGTTCCCTACCACCAGATCCACTGGTCAGTCCTCAGTCCTGGTCCTGCAGGACCAGATCCACCGGTCAGTCCTCAGTCCCAGTCCTGCAGGACCAGATCCTCAGTCCTGGTCCTGCTGGACCAGATCCACTGGTCAGTCCTCAGTCCTGATCTTACTGGACCAGATCCATCGATCAGTCCTCAGTCCTGATCCTGCAGGACCAGATCCACCGGTCAGTCCTCAGTCCTGATCCTGCAGGACCAGATCCACCGGTCAGTCCTCAGTCCCAGTCCTGCAGGACCAGATCCTCAGTCCTGGTCCTGCTGGACCAGATCCACTGGTCAGTCCTCAGTCCTGATCTTACTGGACCAGATCCACCGATCAGTCCTCAGTCCTGATCCTGCAGGACCAGATCCACCGGTCAGTCCTCAGTCCCTGTCCTGCAGGACCAGATCCACCGGTCAGTCCTCAGTCCCTGTCCTGCAGGACCAGATCCACCGGTCAGTCCTGGTCCTACAGGACCAGATCCACCAACCAGATCCACCGGACCAGATCCACCGGTCATTCCTCGGTCCCGGTCTTGCAGGACCAGATCCACCGGTCAGTCCTCGGTCCCGGTACTGCAGGACCAGATCCACCGGTCAGTCCTGGTCCCGGTCCTGCAGGTCACACCCTCCAGCCTGTTTGCTGCAGAAGCTGATGCCACCACGAAGTGGTTCCTGTAGTCTGGAGCCCATGAGAGACGTCCTGCTGAAGGTCCAGGATGGAGTACGCACCGATACCAGCATACAGTTCTGCAGCATCACGTCAGCTTGCTCTTTTTAAAGAGGCTCTGATGACTTCTGTTTCGGCCCTGGAGACGCTGGGAGATCGATGTATTGATGAAGTCTGCTCCAGATGGGATGTTGCTGGTCGAAGTGACACGTCCGAGACCTGCAGCGTCAGACTGAATGTGCAGCAAATCCCCGCTGTGAAGGTCCGGTAGTATTTTACTATTGTAGATAACTTGACAACAAGCTGATGGAGACATCCATTCATGGACACAGTAAGGTGTGTTGGAGCAGGAAAACAGCGGACGTCCCTCTGGCCGGGTGTTACGTTGGCCACACAGAGAGTCCAGACTTTTAGGCATGATTCTGTGAAGACACAAAACGTTTACTTTGGACATTTTGGGCAAGATGCGTGGAAACGTCCTCTCCCTACAGAAGCAGTTTGATGCTTCAGACAGCAGCAGCTTTCTGCAGCGCTTCATGCAGCAATGTGTGAACGTCTCCTTCGTACTGCCTTTCAGCTTAAATGTCCTCTGACTTAAGCTTCCTTTTCCTCAGCAAGGCTTTCATCAGGATCTGTTTTTTGCTCTGTCAGAGGAGCCGTTTTGCTTCAGTTATGATTAGTACAAGATGACGAAGAATCTTGAATGGTAAAAGGTGTGGAAGAGGAGACGGGTTGATCTGGACTGGTTCAGAATAATGACTCCAACGGCAGCACAGTTCACCGGAACAAAGCTTCACCCTGCAGCTGCCATGTTCCATGAAGTATAAAAGTGGTTAAAAGTCACTCTCATAAATGTATTTATTGTCTTTACAATATACATATTTATTTCCTTATCACTGCCCCAAACTCGGCAGCGAGTCGTCTGCTGGTTTGGCAAACATCCCTCGTTTGGTGGATCAGATGTGAGAAGACGCAGAAAAAAAGACTGTTCAAAATGCATGAGATGTTTTTCATGTATGGCTGCATTTCTGCTGACATCTCAGCTCCGTGCTCATTAATATGGAGACTAAATTAAACTTATGATTGCTTGTTGATTTTCTCCTCCTCTTCTCCACACCCCTCGCCATCATTACCCCCCCCCCCCCCCCCCCCCATCTGCTTTGCAGAGCGTTTATCCTGCATAGTTTGATCCAAAAGTTCCCTTTCAGCACCGGAGCAGTCCTGTGTGACTGGGAAATGAGGAAGTCAGAGGTTTTTTCCTGCCTCTGGCTTCAGGAACACCTCCTGGTTCCGGGTCAGAACTCCTTTCTAACGCTTGCTGTGGAAGATGGAACAAGGTGGAAACATTCCTCAGAGATTTGGCTCCATCTGACACAGTTGCTGCTCATGATGCTGATTCTTCTTCGGTGGTGGCGGCCGGACACGTAACACTGCTGCGGTATTCCCGCTTTACTTTCTGAAGCTTATTGATTATTGAGTCTGGCTTTGACATATGTATTGATTTACTGACGTTGCCTGACAATGACGTCAGCGTTTGGGAAGAAGGACAAACCCTTGTTTTTGGTGTCCATTTAGACCTTTACTGGTTCCAGTCTGACAGCTGGTTGGGGACCAGTACCATGCAGGACAGTCGTCTGCTGGGGACGAGGCCTGGTGATGCCGCGTTCTGTTTTCTCGTCTCAGCAGTTGAAGAACAGCCGAAGAGAATCTCTGGGATTCAAGGCGAAGCAACATTTATAGTTATCATTGTTCATGAAGAGTGAAAAATTCCTTTATTTTCCTGGTTTTTGGTCACGTTCACGTCTGTCCAGCGGCTCCTCGTTCATGGACTACCTGTCTTCATGTCTTTCCTTACGTCTCCTGGACTACCTGTCTTCATGTCTTTCCACATCTCCTGGACTACCTGTCTTCATGTCCGCTTCCTGTCTTTCCTCATGTCTCCTGGACTACCTGTCTTCATGTCTTTCCACGTCTCCTGGACTACCTGTCTTCATTTCTTTCCTTACATCTCCTGGACTACCTGTCTTCATGTCTTTCCACATCTCCTGGACTACCTGTCTTCATGTCCGCTTCCTGTCTTTCCTCATGTCTCCTGGACTACCTGTCTTCGTGTCTTTCCACGTCTCCTGGACTACCTGTCTTCATGTCCGCTTCCTGTCTTTCCATCCCTCGTCCACCAGCTGCGTCTCACAGCGTCTCTTCCCGCCATGTCTGCCTGTCCTCCAGGTGCTTCTCCAGCCATGGACTGGAGGCACTAATCTCAAACATTTTAATCGGTGTGTCTACCCCCCCCCCCCCCCCCCCCCCATGTCCCCTTTTTAAATCAATATTTACCATCAGCGGGTAAATCGTATAATTTCCTGAGAGTGAGAAGAATGTGACGCCGACATGTTTACCTTCCACTCCTCCGTTTCCTCCTGGTGATCCCTCCTTCTTCACGCCGCGGCTGTTAGCTAAGTGAAGGGGATGGATGGCGTGAAGCGCCGAGAGATGGCATCTCCATCAGGATCGTTGACGTTGAAAAATGGCCGCCGCCTCTTTGATGACAGCGCAGCAAAAACACACACGTGCACACACACAGACACACACACACACACACACAGACACACACACAGACACACACACACACACACACACAATCAGACACACACACAGACACACAAACACACACACACAGACACACACACAGACACACAAACACACACATACACAGACACACACGTGCACAGAGAGGAGACATTTAAATATTCAAATGGAGCTCGGCGTTAATGATAAACGACAAGGGAAAAGTAGCATCAAGTAACTATCGATGCAGAAAATGAAAAGAGGAGAAAGAGAACAGAGAGATGGGAAATGAAACCAAAAACCTAAAGGGGGGGGTGAAGCTTTTACAGCAAAGGGAATAAAGAAGTCTCCACATTCAACTCAGTTGGGATGAAATCAGGAAAAAGGAAAAGACCAAAGCAGGCGGTCCAGATAAGGTATGGTGTGTCCCGCCATCAGGAGAGAGGCGGGACAGATGGACAAGGCGGCCGTCAAGCTGCAAACAGAAACACAAAGGTGTTTAAAGAGATGTCTCATAAATGTGGGATTGCAGCGAGGGAGGAAGTCTGGGACTCTGAGGAGCCTTGAGGATCTGGAGTCCAGCGGAGGAGATGAAGACTGCTGAACCAGCAGGAACATCACATGTTCAGACGGGATGTTGTCACACTGGTCACACAGTGTGACTGTGTGTGGACATACCTGCTGACACGTGTGTGTGTGTGTGTGTGTGTGTGTGTTCTCCGTCGTCTCCAGAGCAGCCATGCTGAGCTGATGCTGATGGAGAGCAGGAAGACCAGCCTGCTGGGCCAAGCTTCATCCCTGAAGAGGAGCGGAACGCAGCTGCCCAGCAACTTCAGCACAAGAATACACAACCTGACATACACATGGAGGCAACTGGAGGTAACTCACGCACACACATACTAACTCACACACACTAACACACACACACATACACACACACACACACACACACACACACACACACATACACACAAACACACACACACAGGTTTAGGTTAATGAGCAGTAATTAGGAACCATGCAGGTACAATGATGTGGAATGTACGGATGATGGATGGAAGGATAGATGGATGGATGGATGATGGATGGAAGGATGGAAGAATGGATGGATGATGGATGATGGATGATGGATGGATGGATGGATGATGGATGGAAGGATTGATGGATGATGGATGGAAGGATTGATGGATGATGGATGGAAGGATTGATGGAAGGATGGATGGATGATTGATGGAAGGATGGATGGATGGATGTATGGACGGCTAACTACAAACTACTGAACTTGGAATGGAGGTAAAATAAACGTTTGGTATGCCATCTCCCATGTTGGTGCCTTGCTAATGGGCACTTTGGCCGAGCTTCCCAGTTTTTCCCTGTGTGCCGGGAATCTGTCCCGTCTGTTGCGCGGTGACAGCTGGTGACGCCTCGTCAGGAGGCTGCAATGACACAAAGTGACTTTGTTCCTCTGAAGAAACAAACCATCTCCTGTCGAGCATGTGGCACATCTGAGCTTCCACGGGCAAACACCTCACACACACACACACACACACACACACACACACACACAGCTTAACTCCTCAGAGGTGTGTGTGTGTCTACATTAACATACGTATCATCCTCAGTGAGACTGATTTCATTTCAGAAATGAAACAGCAGCAGCAGATGAGTCTTCCTCTCTGTCTCTAATTGTCCTTCTCTGAGTTTCCGCCACAGTAACCAGACTGTGATTAAACTTCTATTACTGACAAGCAGAGATTTGGAATCAGAACATTGTTTCACACACACACACACACACACACACACACACACACACACACACACACACACACACACACACACACACACACACACACACACACATAAATATGACAGTCTGTATGTGTGTCACCAGGCGACGGGAGTTACACACTCAGACTCAACCTTATCTCTAACTTCCAAAGTGAAGGAAGACCTGCTCACATCACGTCCGCTAAGGGTTATCTAGTTGCAATTGTTTTCCATTAAATCCTTAAAGTCGGAATTTTAAGCACGCTATCTATCTCTTTACGTCCCCGCTCTGCATGATGGAGGTCTGGATGAAGGTAGTCGGTGAGTGTAACAAGTTATCTGTATGACGGTGAGGTAGACATGGCCTAGTAACCAATTAGTAACCTTAGTCACCCTGAAGAGGAGGTTCGTATTGCAGTGAATGATATTGTTGCGCTGAATGAGTGTGTTGTAAGGCTCCAACACTGCATTACATCCATAGACCATGTATGGAAGATGGGCGGAGCCTCCTGCTGTAAAACGTGAAGCCTTTGCAGAAGTTAAAAAAATTTCAGTTCCCCCCTCATCCACTAGGGGCTCCAAAAAAATCCCCATAGACTCCCATGTTAAAAAGACCAACTTCACAGCAGAAATAAACATGTTCACAGCAGAAAAAACATGTTTACACCAGAAATAAATATGTTTACACCAGAAATAAACATGTTCACAGCAGAAAAAACATGTTTACACCAGAAATAAACACGTTTACAGCCTAATGTTTACAGTGTTGTTTTTTTTTAACTAGTCTGTTCAGGAGAAATCTCACATCAAAGTTCGTCATATTTAGGGGCGTGTCCTTTTGATTGACAGGTACCCGATCTCCTGCTTCAAGTCAGAAGAACGTAGAACAACCGCGGTTTTTATCCAGTTAACAACGTGACTTAGGTTTAGCCCGCTTACCTCCGTTAGCTGGTTAGCTCCCGTTATCTCGGGGTTAGCTCGGTTAGCTCTTAGCTACAGATTGCTCTATATCAATCATCCACCGTGACACTCACAGTGCCCCTCTCAGCTCCACCTCTTTGCCCATATTTGTATTTTCCGGGTGAGACGACGCACATGCCCCTGCCAAGATGGTGATGGTAGGAACCGCCCACCGAGCTTCAATTCAGATCTTCAGAAACCTGCGGGTGACATCGCGGAGGCTCCGCCCATCTTTTATATACAGTCTATGGTTGCCTCACACAGGACAGACATGTCTTGTATGTGGGACAATCTGCAGGTGGATTCAAAATCTGAGATGGACAGAAAAACGTCTGACATATGAGCTGCTTCCTGGTTCTGGTCCCAAACCACAGCAAAAAATATGTCTGATTAAATTCCCTGTAAAGCCAGATGCCAATTTACCATCTTCACCTGCTCCCCTGCTGTTAGCAGTAATCTCCTTCCAGCCAATGGCGTGCATAAAAATATCAGGATGAGGAAGAGAACTTGAGTAACTTTGAGACGTTGGTAAGTGAGGCTACAATTAACACAGAATCACCAGAACTGAACAAGAAATGGTCTGATGAGTCTCCATTTCAGCTCCACATCCAGGAATATTCAGAATCTGCTGGAACCATCATGAAATTAAATTATATGAAAAGTACTTTATTAATCCCCAAAGGGAAATTCAGTGTTGTAGTATATAATATTAATTAACTAGAGGAGGTCTTGTTCCTGAGGCTGATGGCTGCTGGCAGGAATGAGCTTCTGTATCGTTCAGTCTTACATCGGACCTGAAGAAGCCTCTCACTGAACACACTTTGTTGTTTCATCACTGTGTTGTGGAGAGGGTGTGAAGAATCCTCCATCATCTTCATCAGCTTGTGCAGCATTCTTCTTTGGACAATCAGCTCCAGCGGCTCCAGAGTTACTCCAAGCACAGAAGCAGCTTTCTTGATCAGTTTGTTGATTCTCTTCAAGTCTCTGGTTCTGATGCTACTACCCCAGCAGATGCTGCAAAGCTGACTGCACTCTCCACAACAGACTTATAGAAGATATTCAACATCTTGGTGCAGACGTTAAACCATCTCAGCTTCCTTAAGAAGTACAGTCTGTTCTGACCTTTCTTGTAGATGTAGTCAGTGTTGCATTTCCAGTCCAGTTTGTTGTCCAGCTGAACTCCAAGATACTGGTATTCCTCCACCACCTCCACCTCCTCTCCCAGGATGGAAACAGTGCTTTGTTTATTCTTGTTCCTCCTGAAGTCAACAATCATCTCTTTTGTTTTGCTGCTATTTAATATGAGATGATTGTCACCGCACCTTTTAACAAACTGACTGACCAGTTCTCTGTACTCTGCTTCTTGTCCATCCCTGATACACCCCACAACTGCAGAGTCATCAGAGTATTTCTGCAGATGACAGGACTCAGAGTTGTACTGGAAGTCTGAGGTGTACAGAGTGAAGAGGAATGGCCAGAGTACAGTTCCTTGTGGTGCACCAGTGCTGCTGACCTCCATCTGAGACACACAACCTTTCAGTCTCACAAACTGGGGTCTGTTTGTGAGGTAGTCATAGATCCAGGTGGTTGTGGAAGTATCCACCTGGAATTTATGGAGCTTCTCACATAACAAAGCAGCTGAATGGTATTAAAAGCACTTGAGAAATCAAACAACATGACCCTAAGAGTGCTGCCTGAATGGTCCAGATGAGAGTGTGCTCTCTGGAGCAGGTATATGATGGCATCTTCAACCCCAAGTCCATTACGATATGCAAACTGTGATGGGTCCTGAAAGGTGTTTACTTGCTTGTTGAGGTGAGCCAGTAAGAGTCTCTCCAAAACTTTCATGATGTGAGATGTCAGGACAACTGGTCTGTAGTCACTTGGTTCAGCTGGTTGTGTTTTTTTAGGCACTGGAACAAGGCAGGAGGTTTTCCACAGCACTGGGACTCTATTTTGTCTCAGACTGGTGTTGAAAAGGTGCTGGAGAATCGGACATAGTTGTTTTGGTCTTGAGAACTCTGGGACTGACACCATCTGGACCTGCAGTCTGGTTCAGGTTCAGTTTCTCAAGTTGCTTCATAACCTGATTGCAGGAGACAAACAAGGTGGAGGTCTCAGGATGTCCTGATGTGGAGGGAGATGAAGCTGTGTTCTGGTCCATGACTGAGCTGCAGGGTGACAGATTGGAGGCGTGACAGGAAAGCAGTGGGCTTATGGAGGGTGTGTGGTCTGTTGGGCTGGAGGTAGGGGGTGAACTTCATTCCAGACCACACATCCCTCACATTATTCTGCTGGAGCTGACTTTCTAACTTCTTCCTGTAGTCCTCCTTGCACTTCTTAGTTTTTGTTTTAAGTTGTTTTTGTGTTGCCCTCGATAACTCCCTGTCTCCATCCCTGAAGGCTTTCTTTTTGATGTTCAGCAGCTTTTTCAGGTCACTGGTGATCCAGGGTTTGTTATTGGGACGATGCTGTCCACACAGAAGTTTATGTAATCTGTCACACACTCAGTCATGGCATTGATGTCGTCTCCATGAGGTTCACAGAGGACGTTCAAGTCTGTAGCCTCAAAGCCTCCTCTAAGAGCATCTTCAGCTTCAGCAGACCAGATTTTGATAGTCTTTGTGATGACTGGTTGCTGCTGAACGATGGGCTTGTAGGTGGAGGTGAGAAGAACCAGATTATGGTCAGATCTTCCTAGAGGAGGCAGGGCAGAACAACTGTATCCATTATTCATATTTGTCCAACATCTTATTTTCTCTGGTGGAGCAGCTGACAAACTGCTGGAATGTTGGTAGAGTTGCAGAGAGGGAGACGTTGTTGAAGTCTCCAGAGATCGCCATGAATGAGTTTGGATGCTGTGTTTGTAGCTGAGCAACGACGGAGCTGATGACGTCACAGGCTGTGTCTGGTGCGGTACCAGGTATTATATAAACCGCTACCAGAATAACACAGGTAAACTCTCTGGGTAAATAATATGGACGGAAGCTCACAGCTAACTGTTCCATGTCCCTTGTGCATATCTTCTCCTTGACAGTAACATGTCCAGGATGACACCAACGCTGGTTAACCAGCACTGCAATTCCACCACCCTTTAGCTTTCCGCTGTGTTGTCTACTGTGGTCTGCACGGACCGTTTTAAAGCCCGGTACAGACACATTACAGTCAGGGATGTGTTCATGCAGCCATGTCTTGGTGACGCACATAATACTGAACTCTCTGTATTCTTTCTGAGACCTTGTTAGCATCTCGAGCTCGTCCGTTTTGTTAGCTAGCAATCTCACATTACCCATTAAGACGGTCAGGAGAAATGGTTTAAATCTTCATCGCTTTTTCCTCTGTCTGACTCCCGCTCTGCATCCTCTTCTCTTTCTTTTCAACTCCATTGGGATTTGATGTGTTGTTTCGCTGATAATCCTGATTTGGGAGAGGTTAATCAGTTGATCCCGATTGTAAACAAGTCTTTCCATGCCATGGAGACTCATCATAACAAGTAGTGCGAGAGCAAAAATATGCAGAAAAATTTTCCTTGCAGCACACCCTCCAAACCGGCATGAAATCCTCATAAAAAATACCTAATTTGAGGTAATATTGATGTGAGAAGAGTTTGTACTTTTAAAAAATCCAGATAGCAAGTCAGAGCTACGACAATCTGCTGCCATCAGATGGCGCAATCTAGAATGGAAAAAAAAAACAAAAAAAAAAACGTGGATTGCAAAAAAAACAAAACAAAAGAAAATGTGGATCCATGCTGCCGTCGCTGTGGGTTTAACCAGCACTGCCTGCCTCATGAGCACAGTCGCTCTGCTGCTGTTTTATCAACCAGTGGAGCTTTTTTCATCTTCCTTCTCTGTCCTCTCATCTTCCTCACTTCTCCACACCTGTCCCCATCACCATCACCAGCTCCAGCTTGCTTTCACCAGCACGTATTCCTCCTCTTCTCTTTTTCTCTTTAATCGCTTTCACATGTTTTTACTAAGATGTTTCCACTGTACGTCAGAGGTCCCACTTAACCTCTCCACCGCCCGCCCGCCCCGCCCCGCCCCCAACCCCTCCTCCATCCATCCTGTCTTGCCACCTTTTCCAACATGGCGTCTCGGTAGCATATTAAAAATCCAGATCCATGCTTGCGTCGGCATCTGCTGCTCTGACACAAATTGGGAATTAACTGGAATTGATGTCCTGTGTCTCGCCTCTGAACTATCACGGTCTAATGAAGAATTTATGACGAAGCGCTGGTGTGCGTGTGCACGGCTGGGGTGATGAGGAAAACAAAGCTGTAGTGAATAAGATTTGATCTTTCCTTTTTTGGGTTTTGGGAAAAGAGCCCTCCCCTTCCATGTTTTCCGCAGCTGTTGAAGGTCAGCCTGCATGCATGAGGACGGCGAGGTGTGTACGGTATGCAGAACGGGTTTGTTTACACGCTTCAGGCAGAAAACGGACATTACGGGAGACATCCTGATGGAAACAATGAAGCAAACCTCTTTCTGTTCTATGCCTCTTATTTTACATCTGTTCTTGTAATTTGACCATGAAGGATGAACTACGGGTCCTGTGTAGGGTCAGATACATCAGCCCATAGTAGAAATGCAGATATAAGCAGAAATGGGATGTGTGTGTATGGGGGTGGGCTGCCTCCTGGAACTTCTCAGTTAATTGTTCCTGTCATTATGTGTTCATGCAACAGTCTGGCTCCTTCCATAACTTTCTGTGAAACCAACCACACACTAATAGCTGCCGCTTCATCTGAACACAAAGGTAGCTGCACATTTCACCAGTCAGGGGGTTTCCATCGTGGCCCCCCTCTGTATCGTCTGATGGGCTACTTTTTCCCACCAGAGTAAAGCGAAAGCAGTGTTTCCACTTAGGGGGGAGAATTGCTGCTTTATTCCAGACTCAATGCCTTTTGTGGAAATGCATGCACATGCAAATCAGCGACAGGAACCCATGCGGAGCTCTTTCAGGATCAGCTCTGAGCTACACCATCTTTCAGTCCGGTGAGGATTAGAAGAAGTCAGATATTCCATGTTTCACAGTGTTCCAAGCAACACACCAGGACTGTCTGCACTGCGGAAACGCAAATTTCTCAAATGATCAAAACGATCAATCATTAAGGTGCAGTAGAGAAAACACTTCCAGTTTCACTCCAAAAGGAATTATTCTACTTTCATTTAGTCTTCCAGATGTTAATGAACCTCTGTTTTTACTTTTCCTTCATATTGATGCATTTCTGAGAAACCGTAAAGTACGTCAACGTTTTTCCAGCTGCAGCTCAGCGTTAAGCGCGTCGTTCAGTCAAACTAAACATGCCTTTAAATTCCAGGTTTAGTCAGTAGAAGCAACACTTTTCTCACCAACATGTGCACCGCTTCGTGAAGCAGTTTGAAGGTTTTCCCAAACACGGCCAGCAGTGCATGGAAGCAATCCCACTAGCAAAGCCTGACGCAGAGCCTGACCCAGAGCCTAATGCAGAACCTGACGCAGAGCCTGTCGGCGATATGAGGACGTACCTGAGGGTCTTCAAGGGAACCAGGTCTTGTCTTTTATACCCTGCAGAGAAGGGAAGTGGACAGAATAACATCCATGTGAAGCAAAGCCATATGCAGCCAGTCAAGCTGCTTCTTGTTGTTGTTCTCCACTAGAACCTGCAACCTTTCCTCCTCCATCTCTTTGCCTTGGTCTGAACAGAAATGTAACGTCGGCCAAGCACACGAGGCCCGAGGCCTGGTGGCGGTTTAACTTCTCTACATCTTGCCCAGAAACTCGCCAAGGTTTGGGAACCTTCCGCTCAAGGGAATGGGCAACATTGGTTGTTTTGGGGATTTTTCTCACGCATGATGCCTGGAATGTGCTACTGATCCGTTTAAATGGGTGAGGAGAGGTGATGCTGGTGTGCTGTCTTCACTCACCATCATCCCTGCTTCTCCCCCCCACATATCTGACGGTTTATCAGCTTGCTCAGCCGAGATCTTTGTATTGTATAAACTCAGCTGAATCCTGTGGACAGACGCAAACGCCTGCGGTTATTAACAGAATAATCTCAATTTAATAGTCTTTAAATTTGGTGGAAAACCCTTTTGAATGTGTCGACTGTGCTACAGCCCCTGTCAGGTGGAAACATTTGACAACCTGCGGCATAGATGCAAAGCAGCACTTTGTCGCCTCAGGAAGTAATAAGGCAGAAGTTGGGGTTGCAAGAGCTGCTCAAACAAAGGGATCTCCAACTGTCCAGCAAGAAACCAGTGCTGCACTCAGAATTACCCACAATGCATCTGGAAAAGTAGTGAGCGTCGATGCTCACTGGACGGGTCAATATAGACCACAATGCATTGTAGCATGAGCTCACTGAGGCACATGTTGAGATCAGGTGGGGAGTGGTCTCTCTCAGGCTTGCTGTGTTTGATCAACTGGAGTTGGAAAATGACTCTGCTGAGTTTCTTACAGGAACGCACTATGAAGAAGTCTCAGACACACACACACACACACTGTTTTGTTGCTGCTCAGTCTGAGCCGCTCTGACGTGAAAGATGAAGAGCTCTTCACCACGCCGTCCCTCAGCTTGTGTTTGTGTGTAAGTGATGTTTTGTTTTAGGTGTGAGTTTCTGTCAGACACGAAGCTGCTGAAAAGCTCAGAATTAGCATCTGATCTGTGCGCAGCTGGAAAACAGCAGTTAGCTTCACACAGCAGCAGCATCCTTTTAACACAACAGTGAGAGAATTTCTGAGAGCAAACTCTCAGAATAGCAGTGAAATTCTGCTTTTGTATGAGACAGAGGTTTGCTGGGACAGGGACAGTCTTCAGACCATTAAACACCAAGCCTCATTCTGATTGGCTCTGCACAGACGCAGGCTGAAAATTATTTATTGTGCTCCAGACAGTTTTGTCTCATTTGATGACTTAATTTCCCAAAACAAAACATTTCTTCCCAAACAATGTAAACATGCAGAAAAAATAAACAAAATACACACTAACAATCAGCATTTATGTAAGATCAGGTGTTTATGACATCACAACAAAGCAGGTGCTGCTATACTGGGTACTGCGTCTCATACCACTGTCCTCCCCTGCACATGTAGACAGTTCACGGCAGCTCCGCTGTGTGGTCATGAGCTGCTTCATTTATCAGAAGCTGATTGGATGATGGATGGACGAATGGACAGATGGATGGATAGACTAATGGATGGATGGATGGATGGATGAATGGATGGATAGACTAATGGATGGATGGATGGATGGATGGATGGATGGATGGATGGATGGATGGATGGATGGATGGACTAATGGATGGATGGATGAATGGACGGATAGACTAATGGATGGATGGATGGATGGATGGATGATAGACTAATGGATGGATGGATAGAATAATGGATAGACTGATGGATGGATAGACTAATGGATGGATGGATAGACTAATGGATGGATGGATAGACTAATGGATGGATGGATGAAAAGACTAATGGATAGATGGATGGATAGAATAATGGATAGACTAGTGGATGGATGGATGGATAGACTAATGGATGGATGGATAGACTAATGGATGGATGGATGGATGGATAGACTAATGGATGGATGGATGGATAGACTAATGGATGGATGGATGAATAGACTAATGGATAGACTAATGGATGGATGGATGGATGGATGGATGAATAGGCTAATGGATGGATAGATGAATAGAATAATGGATGGATGGAACATCCCTCATTAGATGCACCTGAATAATGGGGATGTACATACTGATTGATATGTTGCTAATGATGATGGATTATTGACCCAACAGCCTCCTCAGTGACGTCCTGGCATGTTGTTTTTCCATCTCCTCCATGTTTTCTTAGAGAATTCTCTCGGAGCATTCCGGAGCTCGTTCCTCTGAAGAGAACCAGTCATTGGACGTGAACAGTCTGCTGGTGTGTAGCCGGTCTGCAGGTGCTGAAAACCCTCGCTCAGCCTTGTCCCCGCTGACTAATTCCCTCCTGGAGCAGCTGGAGGATCGGATCAAGGAGCTGAAGGGCTGGCTGCGAGACACCGAGCTCCTCATCTTCAACTCCTGCCTCAGACAAAGCAAAGATGCCTCCGAGCAGCTCCAAAGTTTCAAGGTAGGACGAACGATGTGAGGCAGTTTGTTAGGATGCAATTTCTGCGTTTGCCTTCAGATCAACACATTAGCAACATGTTAGTGACAACGCACCCCACCAACCAGCGCCATACCACACACACACACACCGTTACTTACCTGACGGTTAACCCGAGGACAGGCATGCCACCAGTGGCACAACCGCGGTACCGCATTGTAGCCGTATTCCAGACATTCCACCTACAGTTAGCAGATAATGAGGGCTGCACACCTAGTTGTCTCGCTACTAATGTTGGGAATAAGGTGCTAACTTACCAGTGCATCCGAGATGTGCATTAAGTCCCACCTCCTAGTTTGATTGACATACGTGTCAATTGAATCAGCAGGCGGTGTGATGTGACAGCCGTCAAATATTTTGCCACACACAATTAGTAAAAGTCTGTTTTGTTTTTTTTGTTTTTTTTTTTTCCTTCACAAAAGTCAAGCCTGGTCATAACAATTCGGGACAGCGCCCCGTTTTGTGGGACGTGTGAAAAGTAATAGAAATCTGGGACGATCCCGCACAAAGCGTGATATCTGGCCACCCTATGGTAGTCGTGTAAACCGAGGCAACGCTCTGGCTGCGTTCAAAACGTGAATCCATGTAGCAATGCAGCAGTCACCTCACTGTGACGTGACTCAGTGAACGCCGCATCTATTATTGTGTTTATTTTCCTTTGTCTTATGATGATTATGGGGTTATTCAAAGTGGATCATTTTCCTTTTGCGGATTTGTTGTGGGAATCAGACTGGGCTTAAGACAGTCCTTGTGATACGGGGTAATTGGGAAGCTTCCTGTTTAGTGGTGGAGCTTCAGGTTTAAAAGGAGCTCATTCTGAGCTGACTGAGAGTAGTCGGATGTGGAAACCACTTGCAAAGTTGGCATTCGAGAAACCCATGAGAAACCGCTGTAAATATTGCATTGATACTGCCTGCCACTGTAAATATCTCTGCACGGTGGAGGACGCACAATACACCACCCCAAAGGAGGAACAACGCCGTCACAGAACCGCTTCTCCAGTTCCTGACTCCTTCGGTTAGGAGGTTGTTCTTCAGCTTCCAGATGTGCAGTGAATGTCTTTCTCGTATGTTATCGGTTTAGTCGAAACATGTTAGATCCATTTCTGATCCATGATCAGCTTCAGAGCTCTGAAGATGATCTGCTAACTATTCATTTCTTAACACACAGGCGGAAAGTTGCTTTCAGTAATATGTTTTGTTTAATATTTAGCATATTTCAGATAAAAAAAAAAAAAACTTCAGGTGAGACTGCTGTTTACTGCATGAATCCAAAGTTTAACTAGAAAAGTGCTCTTCTTGCAGAAGAGCAAATGTGAATGCCCTTTTTATGCTGAATGATTGATATGCAATTGACTAACCATTTGGAGAAGCAGCACAGCTCTGCAACTTAATTTATTATGGAAATGCATAGGGATTTGAACCAACGAACATCTGAACAAGAGTCCATTTCTTTAACCACTACACATCATTGGAAATTTGTTTTTAACTTCCTGCAGTGTGGAATCGACAAAAGAGTTTAAGATTTAAATGTGTAAAGTAGCACACAAGATCTATTAGATATAGATCAGTAGAAGGGCAAGAAGTACAACCATCTGATATGATTTATGAAAATCCAGCACCTGGATTTGAACTCATCACCTTTTGAAACAGAGGCAATTGATTTTACCACGATGCCACTACAGCTCTTCTGCACATCTGGCAGGAATGCTAATATTTTGTGCTTACACTGCTTGTGTAATCAGTTAAAGACTTTATTGTTCAACGTGAGCAATATTGTTTCATTTGAAGCATTTTAATAACAAAACTGTAATATTTTTTTTTATTTTTTTTTTTTTTATCTTGAACTAATCTTTGTATTAATTGCAGAACTTCTGAGGACAGACATTGCACAGGATGTATCTTATTTATGTAGACAGACACTTTAATTGCACAGTTTGCAGCCAAAGTCAAAGCTCTTTGATCAGATCAGTCCACAGCCCTCTGTGTGCATAACTGACATACCATTAAAGTGTACAATGTTTAAGACTGGATTTGAACCCGTCCCATGTATACCAATGCGTACCTGTGTACCAGTGTAGAAAATCGACCAATCGCTGAGCTGCGTTTTCTCTTTTGTCCAATCACAGGAACAGATTTTAAAAATTGACAAAAACTTGAATGATTTGAAAAGTTTAAATGCTACAAAGATCAAAAGTCATAGCATTCAAATCTCTTGGTCTGAAGTACTTTCATCCAGTCACAAGGCTGAATTTATTTTCACAAAATGCTAAATGGCCCCATGGGCATTCACATTAATGAGAGTCGTGTCAAACATGACTTTTCAGAGAAGAGCAGTCATTTACCAGCTGATGCATGAGTGTGTCAAATTGCAGCTTCCTCTGACAATAAGTCACCTGATGTTACCACCTATGTGCATTTAAAAGATGGTTAAATGCAGTTAGGAAGAATGTCCTGTATGAATGTGGGGAGTAGTAAAATGAGGTACATGCAGCATGCTCAGCTCACTTACCTTTATAGTTAACATCTTTCAGTTTGGAGAATCATTACGGAGTTCTGATAAAACTCTCATAGTGGGCCAAAGCCTTCCTGCTTCTCATATGAAAACTCTGTCCTGCTTCCTAAATTTCCCTTTCCTCCCACAAATGTCCTGCAGCCCAGTTTGAGCTGATCTCCTTGCATTCACACCCCTCTGGACCATTTTGTTGAGCTGCTAGGTTGTTGTCAGACAGAAAGTTCATCCTGCTAACAGAAATATGATGCTGAACAACATTGTGACTTGCAGGAAAGAACTAGCTGGCTTGCCTTTCCCACTTTGACATGAGAGGACTTATTACTTTGAGTCTAACGCAGTGTGAAGCAGTAAAAAGGCTAAACTTGGAGCTCTGAGCTCCTGGCAGTGGATTCATGCTTGTAACTGGAGGTACATGTCACAGCACTTCGATGTCATTGATCTGATCAGCGACAAGCTGGCGAGTAGCTCTTCTCCAGTCATGTCAGGTTTCAAACTATTTCCAATGTGAAATAATTTAAAACGAAGGACAGCAACTTCCAGTAAGGGCTCAGCACATGTGGGGCAATGTCGTTACTTCTCCATTCATTTCCTTTGGAACTTGCACAATGAGTGGTTAACCCTTCCGCCATGTGACGAGCAACATACATGCATTAAATTTAACATGCGACATGAGAAAGTTGAGAAATATTCAACTTCTGTTGGTGTTGTGCACTCTCAAAAATAGAGGTAAAAGATAGGGACATTTCTGTACCTATAGGTACATTTTAAAGAAATGTTCTCTCAAAAGTACAATACTGGTCTTTAAGAGACCAGAAGCACACCTTCAGAGTACGAAAAAGGGTTCAACGTGACATAAAGTACAAATTTGTACCATTTTAACCATAAGGGTACCTGCAGCATTGAAAAATGTTTGTCGTGACAGAAACTATTGTTAGCAGCAGTGCTTTAAGTGGGCCGGTACGCAGCGGTACACAGTACCGGCACTTTTAAACTCTATCCTTTTGCTTACGAGGACTATTTTTTACAGCGTATAGTGCATACTGGGACTTTTACCAGCTTTTCTTCAGCAATCAGTATACCCCCCTACGACTTCACCATATATTACAACTGATATTTGATGAGTTTATTTAAAAAAGTTTTAAATAGTCTCCTCAAAAGAAATGTATTGTTAAGACCGGTTTAGACGCACAACTCTTGCTGTAGCCCACATTGTCAGTGTTTTGAGTTTTTGAAGATTATTTCTAGATTAAAAATAATATTGCTAAGTGGCATGGACCAGGCCTAATGCTATGAAAAACATAAAAAACATAACTTGATAAGGTAAGGTTGAACTTGATAAGGTACAAAAATAGACCAGAACTGAAGGGTACAGAAATGTCTCTCAAAAGAGTACACCCCCAGCTACAAGCATTTGTACCTTTTTAAGTACAAGCTGGTACCTCTATTTTTGAGTGTGTGTGGTGCTACAACCAATCAGCGAGGGTTTCATTGGCTGAGCAGGTAGAGCATGAATTTTCTGGATCAGCCTTGAGATCTGACATTTTTCTTCTGTAAAGGAGAGCTAACAGCAAGATTTCTGACAATTCCAGCCAGATGTCACAACTCTTCATCCTTGATGCGCGTTCTGTGAAGATGCCAAAATTCCCTCCGATATCATAACTAATCATCGTTTCTGGAGACAAGCAGTCTTGAGCGTGAAGTGGGACACTTCCGCTGCTGCTGCCATTTGTCGTGTGTTGAGCCCATTAGATGTCTCCCTACTCCAACACGCCTGATTCCAATGGAATCTGCATCAGTCTGTCAGCCAGGAAGCATCTGGACCCTGCAGGATGGGGGTATTCAATGATGGACAGCCCTGGTTGAGAGCACAAAGGAAATGTTTTCCTTCCCAGCTTTAAACTATTCATGATAATTGTTGAGAAAGTGCAAATAATTTTCTCAACTTAACTTCTTTACTTTTGCTGTCATTTACTTCACAGGGTCGGCCAATCAGCACAAAGTATTTAAAAGAAAAATCTGCTCCCTGTGTTGAGAGAAAAGATGGCAATGCATCGTCTTAATGAGGCTACATGAGAGCAGTGAATGTATGGAGCCTTAAAAGCCATGGGACGTTAACCGGATAATCAGCACACGTCACACAGCCAACTGCTAGCTGCGCTGATTAGCCTAGCCCTGCCGTGTGACTGACAATCAGAAGCACACACAAATACACACTTGCAAAAGTGTGCTCGCTGCATGGGACTGCGTACACACAGAAGTGTATCAGTTCAGGGATGTTTGGGGGTGTTCATATGCAGAGAAGTTCAGTTTGCATAGACAGCAGTTATACACATGGTAACATTCATGATGTTTTTTTGTTGTTTGGATCCCCGTTAGAGATCACCATCTCAGTGGGGATGCTGATGTTACAATGGTTTTCTAGTTAAAGGACGCATTCTGCCAAGGTGGCGGTGAAGCTGTGGACTCAACGGGAGTCAGGAATGCAGAATTAAGAGGTTTTAATCCTGGAACAAACTGAAGGCAGCACTGATACGGGGAACTGAACAAACACAAGCTAACACAATGATCCAGCAACCTTGAACTGAAACAGAGGCTTTAAATACAGACAAGGACAGAACAAGACACATTGAAATGAATCTGCTAATTGAGTCCAGGTGAAAAATATGAACGGGAACAAAGGCTACAGAGGAAACAAGACACAACGCTACAAAGTAACAGGGAACTAGAACTAAAGGCACAACAAGAAATACATCAGGAAAACGTCATATCATGACACGTATGTTCCATTCTGTCGTGCTACATTTTAAAAAGAATTTAGTAACCGCACGTTTAGCAGTGCTGTGATGATGATGTTAGCATGCACTGATTAGCTGGCCAGCTCTGTACTGGGAGGCACCTCGGACAGGATGCTGAATCTCCCTCTCAAACCTGGTCCTCTTTTAATCCTGTGTCTTTTGAAGACGTCTCAGCATTGGTGGCCATGATACCTTCCTCCAGTTCTGTGGTTGTACTTCCATTTAAGCTGTTTTTGTCAGTGTCCTACATGCAATTGGGACTTGAGTGACCAAAATGTTTACCTTGTCGCTCTCCTCTGGCGTATTTCCATGTTCCTTTAAGCACGCCATTGTGGAACCAAGACTCAAAAAGCTAACTCGGACCAAACAGATCTTCCAGGCCGATTTCCAAACTGCTTTTCCTTGCTAAAATGTTGGAAAAGGTGGCAGCAAAGCAACTGACTTCATTTTCAGAGTCACATAACATAGATGACACCTTTCAGTCAGTTTGGTAAACACACTATAGAAACCGCATTACTGAAAGTGTCTAGTGACATTATGATGTCTGCTGATTCAGGTAGGTGTACAGTATGGGTTCTGCTGGATCTGTCTTCGGCATTTGACACCATTGACCACCAGATCATAACTGAAAGGCTGCGGGACCTGATTGCGATGTCTGGTCCAGTTTGACAGTGGTTTACCTCATTCCTACTTGGTAGAAGCTTTAGAGTTTCTGCCAAACACATACTGTCTAAGCCCGGCAACGTGTTGTGTGGTGTTCCTCAGGGCTCCGTGTTGGGACCGCTCCAGTTCTTATTGTCCATCCTTCCTCTTGCTCAGATTATCCAGCAGTGTAAGGATGTTTCCTGTCATTTGTTTGCTGATGATCTCCAGTTGTACTGTTCATTTAAAGCTTCTGAAACTCACATATTAAGCTCTATAACAGTAACACAGTGGTTAAGTGATAACAGTCTCCAACTTAAATCTGATAAGACTGAAACATTTATCGTTGCCCCAATTAATCAACATCTATGCAACCTGAGCTCTTCAGCAAAATCCAAGCTGAGAAATTTGGGGTAATATTTGATGAGGCCAGGATATTAGAGCATCATTCAAGATGGTTAAAAACTGCTTTTTTTAACTGTGTAATATTGCAAAGCTGAGACCAGTGGTGTCTAAACAGGAACTCGAAATGATCCTTCCTGCATTTGTTCGACTCGGTTGGACTACTGCAACAGCCTATTCACATGCCTTAACATGAAAGCACTGGCTTGTCTTCAGACAGTGGAAAACTCAGCAGCGAGGCCTCTGACTGGAACCAACAGGAGAACCCACATCACACCCGTGTTGAAGTCTCTTCACTGGCCTCTGAATGAATATCTTTCTGAGCCCTACATGGACATGAGCCTAGTTACATGGAGGACTTAATGAACCCCTACGGTCCAGCTATGAGGTTCTGCTCTGGTTCCTGAGGTCATCACCTGTTGACGGTCCCACCTGCTTTAAAACTTAGGGAGATCTTTTAAAGCTGTCACTCCCCGTCTTTGGAATGAGCTTCTCCCAGATCTCTGTCTCTTGGCGCAGTAGATGCTTTTGAAAAGCTCTTAATAACACATTTGTTCTGGCAAATATTATAGTTTCAGATCACCTCAGTGGTGTTACTGTTCTGTATTTATATTGTGTGTTTTTCCAAACGTTGCTTGCTTTATAGTTGTGAAGCCCTTTGTGTCTGGGAAAAGCGCTTTAAAAAAAAAGTTGACTTGCTCACACCCCCTTTCAGAGGCCTTTGGGAGAACGGCAGAACTCCTTCAGACACAGACTCCTTCACACTAAATGTGTGAAGAAGCGCTTTGCGGGTCCTTTCTAACAGCAGTTAGACTGGGAACCGGCACTGCTCCCAGCAGAAATAAACACATCGTGCACACTAAAAAAATACATCATAAATAAATGCTGAACACGTTGTAAATAATGAGCGTTATTCTTTATTCTTAAAGTGTTCATCTCCACAAGCTTTGGTTCTTTTGTATTCATTTCTCTGGCTTTACATCTGATCCGGATACCTGCTGAGAACCAGAACCGTTTATCGGTTCCTCCGGTGATCATCTACCTGCAAGACCACCTGATCCACCTGTCTGACACCTCACACAGTCCTGAATACGAGATACACTAACCTTCCTCTTCATCAGGATCACCTTCCTCTACCGGGTTGTCTTCTTCATCAGGACCACCATCCTCTACCGGGTCATCCTCTACCGGGTCGATCCCACTTCTTACTTCAGAAGAGATTTCAGTTTTGGTGTTTTGTAGATCCAACCAGGTTTTTAATAAATATAAAGTACTGATGAAGTATTTTGAAGTATATTATTCTGATCTGCTGCAGATCAATATCCTGACAATCTATCAGTAAATAATATCTATGCTGCCGCATCATTCAGAATGAAACAGATTTTTTTTATTGTGTGACATCATCAAATTGTGAAACATCAGTCAAGTTGCAGTTTGTCTTATATTGATGTGATCATAAAACGCCATTAGCAGTGTACACTAACAAACATTTTGTACAAACACACACACACACACACACACACACACTGCCTTAATGATGAAACCGTATGAAATGAGACTTGATCCAACGAAAGTGAGCCTCTTACTTTTGATCATTGTCACAACTCTCAGTGGGAAGCCATTGATTTCTGGCAGAAATAGGCCGTGAGCTTGTGGAGAAATGAAGATTGGAAATATTGATAGCAGTCATTTGTATGGAGAGAGACAGACGGAGCTCTATTTCAAGAGAAGTCGACTCCGTTTGAGCCATCATTTCTCTGTTTTTGCCACTTGGATTCGTGAATGGGTTCGATTTCTGTGCCACAGTTTATTACTGTACGAATGTATGAGAAAGCACCAAGGATTGACAAAGCTTGCTAACACACACACACACACACACACACACACACACACACACACACACACACACACACACACACACAGTAAAAGCACATAATTACACCCAAAGTTAAATGGACTGACAATTAAATGTAAGACACCTCTGAATTAAGACCAATACTCACCAAAGTTTTCTCTCACTTTACCGGGAAGGGTTTTGTCCATTTATCTTGATTCATTTCTTTTTTTTTGTTTGTTCATGCAGCAGAAATCCAGAGGAACTCAAAGTTAAACCAAACACAGACAAATATGTTGCAAAGCTACTGAAGAGACATGCTATTCAAGCAATGTTAAGACTACTAACAAGCCATGATTAAAAGTCTGCAAAGCTCTGTGCCACTCGGATTCTCTCATGCTGAAACAGAATAATACACTTTTTCAGTCCCTGTAATTTCTTTAATAAACAGACCTCGGCTTTTCAACCCTGCCAGGAAGCAGCGTCTTACGCTACCCAGCTGGGACATTTCAGTACAACAGTTAAAAAATAGTCCTCATGAATAATGTTGACATTTTGTTCTGTGAGGTGTTTAGACAAATCTCTCTCCTAAATTGATCTAAAGGACAAATCTCTGGAAATATAATCTCAACACTTGGGTTGTTTATGTAAGCAGGGGGTTAATTGAGGACTGGAAGGTGCTTCTGTAATATTTTTTAACTAGTCCTGTCTTTGCCTTCCACAGCCACATGAAGGCAGGAGTGAAAAAACAGATCAGCTTGAGTTTGTGAAATGGCTCCATGTCTGTTTGGCTATCTGAGAAATCACCCATAATCCCCCAGTCTGCAGGCTCAGAGAGCTATGTCAACAGGTTGCACGTTACAGGGCCATCAATGTGATTCAATACAGCTTTATTAACATAGAACCAGTTCACAACAGAGTCATCTCAAGGTGCTTAACATAGTCCAGTTATAAACCAGTTAGCTTAAACCCATGATATAAAAAGCATTAGTCCAGTTTATAAAAAACTGTTCATATAAATCATATAAATAATGACCGAGTTGAGTAAAGCACTGGATTGGATCAGATCTTCTCATTCATTCAATCCTCCATCCTGATCTGCACCAGGAGACAGTGGAGAAGAAAGTATCCATCAAGACCGGAACGAGGAAGAAAAACCTCCATCAAGCCCCTCCCCCATCCAGAAGAACTCTCTAGAAGCTGCGTAAGCCCCTCCCCCATCCAGAAACATGCTATAGAAGCTGCGTAAGTCCCTCCCCCATCCAGAAAGATACTATAGAAGCTGCGTAAGTCCCTCCCCCGTCCAGAAGAACGCTTTGGAAGTGGTGTAAGCCCCTCCCCCATCCAGAAGAACTCTCTACAAGCTGCGTAAGCCCGTCCTCCATCCACTAAAATACTATAGAAGCTGTGTAAGCTCCTCCCCCGTCCAGAAGAACTCTCTAGAAGCTGCGTAAGCCCCTCCCCCATCCAGAACAACTCTCTACAAGCTGTGTAAGCCCCTCCCCATCCAGAAAAATACTATAGAAGCTGCGTAAGCCCCTCCCCCATCGAGAAGAACTCTCTACAAGCTGGGTAAGCTCCTCCCCCATCCAGAAAGATACTATAGAAGCTGTGTAAGCCCCTCCCCCGTCCAGAAGAACGCTTTGGAAGTGGCGTAAGCCCCTCCCCCGTCTAGAAGAACTCTCTAGAAGCTGCGTATGCCCCTCCCCCATGCAGAAGAACTCTCTAGAAGCTGTGTGAGCCCCTCCCCCGTCCAGGAGAACGCTGTGGAAGCTGCGTAAGCCCCATCCCCCGTCAAGAAGAACTTTCTAGAAGCTGCGTAAGCCCCTCTCCCGTCCAGAAGAACTCTCTAGAAGCTGCGTAAGCCCCTCCCCTGTGCAGAAGAACTCTCTAGAAGCTGCGTAAGCCCCTCCCCTTTCCAGAAGAACTCTTTAGAAGCTGCGTAAGTCCCTCCCCCATCCAGAAAAATACTATGGAAGCTGCGTAAGCCCCTACCCTGTCCAGAAAAACTCTCTACAAGCTGCGCAAGCCCCTCCCCATCCAGAAAGATACTATAGAAGCTGCGTAAGCCCTTCTCCCGTCCAGAAGAACTCTCTACAAGCTGCGTAAGCCCCTCCCGCATCCAGAAGAACTCTCTACAAGCTGTGTAAGCCCCTCCCCCATCCAGAAAAATACTATAGAAGCTGCGTAAGCCCCTCCCCCATCCAGAAGAACGCTCTAGAGGCTGCGTAAGTCCCTCCCCCGTCCAGGAGAACGCTCTGGAAGCTGCGTAAGCCCCTCCCCCATCCAGAAGAACTCTCTAGAAGCTGCGTAAGCCCCTCCCCCATCCAGAAGAACTCTCTAGAATCTGTGTGAGCCCCTCCCCCGTCCAGAAGAACGCTCTGGAAGCTGTGTAAGCCCCTCCCCCGTCCAGGAGAACTCTCTAGAAGTTGCGTAAGCCCCTCCCCCATGCAGAAGAACTCTCTAGAAGCTACGTAAGCCCCTCCCCCATCCAGAAGAACGCTCTGGAAGCTGCGTAAGCCCCTCCCCCATCCAGAAGAACTCTCTAGAAGCTGCGTAAGCCCCTCCCCCGTCCAGGAGAATGCTGTGGAAGCTGCGCAAGCCCCTCCCCCGTCCAGGAGAATGCTGTGGAAGCTGCGTAAGCCCCTCCCCCGTCCAGGAGAATGATCTAGAAGCCTGCACCTCCTGTAGCATCCAGTTTTCAGCCCCAGGCAGAGCATGAGGTGATCATTTCTGCTGCAGGTTAATGAAGAGTGTGGAGGGAAACATGTAAAAAGATAAAATACCGGAACATGTTGGAGACTGAAGCTGCTAGTTAAAGGCAGTTTCAGAATGCGTTTTAATGACATTTTACCTTTTCCAGACATTATTAAAACCAGAGTTTAAAATAGTAATATCTATTATTTGATTTAGTTATCCACAAAAATCTATTTAAATAAAAAAAGAAGTTGCTATTTGGGGCAAATATTATTTAATTAAAATGTGATTAATTGAACATTCTTCATTTTAAAGCCTGTAAATAATTAGACTAATATTTTAGAAATAACATGGCATTTTCTTGGTAACAGCAGCATATTTAAATGAAACAGTCTATAATATGAGGACTTTATACACCTGATGTTTGTATTTCAGAGCTCACTTATCGCCTTTTCTCACTTCAGCAGTGTCCATCCTGTTGTCTTGCACATGCTGTTAGATGTCTTTACCATTTCATCTCCTGGTCTTTTCTCCATGAAGCCCCCTCCCCTCCACCTGTCCCTGGCTCTTAATTGAATTAGTGCTCTACTGAGATACGGCAAGAGCCAGACGTTCCTCAGGCAGGCCCTGAGCCCCTGATGGACTCACTATTGTAGTAGAAAGCTCCAGGGGCCACACACACCAAGAATTAATGGACTGAACCTGACACAGATACACACTTGTTCTCACACAGTGGGATTGAATGCAAGCACAAATACACACTTGTTGTGGGTGTCTGCAGCTCTGCAGACCTGAGTAAAACGTGTCGACAGCTTTTCTGAAAAGCAAGATGTTGCCTTTCTTTTATTGTTTCTTCTTGCTCCATTGAACTGATATGCATTCTGTATTCTCATCACAGTCTGGTCACATCAGCTAGACTTACTAACAAAGAAGACATGGCGCTTTTAAAGAGCAGTGTTCTAAAAAGTTCACAAAATATTACAACCCATCATTGATCCAGAACGGCCTTCATTCCTGGTTTCATGTATTCAACAAGGTAGAAATGTTCCTCTACATGTTGCTACATATTGACATGAAGTAATAGACAGTTGCTTCACATAACAGATGAGAACCTCCCGTTCCACCACATCATGATGAGAATATCCCGTTCCACCACATCATGATGAGAATATCCCGTTCCACCACATCATGATGAGAATCTCCCGTTCCACCTCATCACCATGAGAATCTCTCGTTCCACCTCATCACCATGAGAATCTCCCGTTCCACCACATCACCATGAGAATCTCCCGATCCACCTCATCATGGTGAGAATCTCCCGTTCCACCACATCATGATGAGAATCTCCCGTTCCACCTCATCACCATGAGAATCTCCCGTTCCACCACATCATGATGAGAATATCCAGTTCCACCTCATCATGATGAGAATCTCCTGTTCCACCTCATCACCATGAGAATCTCCTGTTCCACCTCATCACCATGAGAATCTCCTGTTCCACCTCATCACCATGAGAATCTCCCGTTCCACCTCATCATGATGAGAATCTCCCGTTCCACCTCATCACCATGAGAATCTCTCGTTCCACCTCATCACCATGAGAATCTCCCGTTCCACCACATCACCATGAGAATCTCCCGATCCACCTCATCATGGTGAGAATCTCCCGTTCCACCACATCATGATGAGAATCTCCCGTTCCACCTCATCACCATGAGAATCTCCCGTTCCACCACATCATGATGAGAATATCCAGTTCCACCTCATCATGATGAGAATCTCCTGTTCCACCTCATCACCATGAGAATCTCCTGTTCCACCTCATCACCATGAGAATCTCCTGTTCCACCTCATCACCATGAGAATCTCCCGTTCCACCACATCATGATGAGAATCTCCCGTTCCACCTCATCACCATGAGAATCTCCCGTTCCACCACATCATGATGAGAATATCCAGTTCCACCTCATCATGATGAGAATCTCCTGTTCCACCTCATCACCATGAGAATCTCCTGTTCCACCTCATCACCATGAGAATCTCCTGTTCCACCTCATCACCATGAGAATCTCCCGTTCCACCTCATCATGATGAGAATCTCCCGTTCCACCTCATCACCATGAGAATCTCTCGTTCCACCTCATCACCATGAGAATCTCCCGTTCCACCACATCACCATGAGAATCTCCCGATCCACCTCATCATGGTGAGAATCTCCCGTTCCACCACATCATGATGAGAATCTCCCGTTCCACCTCATCACCATGAGAATCTCCCGTTCCACCACATCATGATGAGAATATCCAGTTCCACCTCATCATGATGAGAATCTCCTGTTCCACCTCATCACCATGAGAATCTCCTGTTCCACCTCATCACCATGAGAATCTCCTGTTCCACCTCATCACCATGAGAATCTCCCGTTCCACCACATCATGATGAGAATCTCCCGTTCCACCTCATCACCATGAGAATCTCCCGTTCCACCACATCATGATGAGAATCTCCCGTTCCACCTCATCACCATGAGAATCTCTCGTTCCACCTCATCACCATGAGAATCTCCCGTTCCACCACATCACCATGAGAATCTCCCGATCCACCTCATCATGGTGAGAATCTCCCGTTCCACCACATCATGATGAGAATCTCCCGTTCCACCTCATCACCATGAGAATCTCCCGTTCCACCACATCATGATGAGAATATCCAGTTCCACCTCATCATGATGAGAATCTCCTGTTCCACCTCATCACCATGAGAATCTCCTGTTCCACCTCATCACCATGAGAATCTCCTGTTCCACCTCATCACCATGAGAATCTCCCGTTCCACCACATCATGATGAGAATCTCCCGTTCCACCTCATCACCATGAGAATCTCCCGTTCCACCACATCATGATGAGAATATCCAGTTCCACCACATCATGATGAGAATCTCCTGTTCCACCTCATCACCATGAGAATCTCCAGTTCCACCTCATCACCATGAGAATCTCCGTTCCACCACATCATGATGAGAATCTCAAATTCCACCACCAAACAATCAAACATTTGGACGCCATTTATCGTGGAACTTGCTGCTATGAAGATATTGATAAGTAATTATTAATAAACTGACTGCTTTTGTTTGTCTGCTGCAGTTTCTGCTCAGCTTGGTTTTTCTACATGAATCTCTTTTTCCTTCATCTTACTATCTCTTCAGTCTTTTTCTGCTTTTTACCTTTTGTCTTAACGGTATATCATTCCTTCTCCACCGGCTCGCTCCCCTCCTTTCTCCACCTGCTGTTGGCAGTAGATAAACCCTTCTCCCCCACTGTTCCTCAATCAGGTTCACCTTTTTCCCTCAGAACCTCCAATCATGATCTTTGCCCTTGGGCACCGCAGTCCTCCTCATTATTTGCAACACATACCTTTCTCCATCAGCTGTGTTCTCTTTCAGCCCCCCCCCCCCCCCCCCCCCTACAGATTGCATCACCAGTCTAGTTTTTTCTTTACCTTGTACAACTTGTGACCCCAGACCACCTCACATTGCTCAGACACATGCTCTCTCTTATCCCAAAACAAGACCCAGTTTTGGATACACCTCCATTAAAAACTACTTTAGTTATTTTCATATTTGTGTTTATGGTCACTATGAAATATTGACGAGTGGACCAATGGTTAGCGTGAGGTTGGAAAAGTAATTCCAGTTTTGTTCTCCGTGTTTTTCCCTACTCTTGTGCAGTTTGGTTGGAAAAATCAGCTGTTTTCTGGACGTTTTCCAGGATGGATTTTTGTCTCTGATTGCATCCTGATGTGAACTTTCCCAGATAGGACGCTGGACCTGAAAGCTGCCTCAGATGAAGCACACCGTAGAGTTGACTGCAAATAATGTGGAGTGGGCAGCTGCCCAGAGGTCCAGGCTTGAGGGCTCTGAGGAAGAGCGTGTGGTGGATTTTAGCCCGGGGCAGACCGGTTGGCGTATCCGAGTCTGACAGTTAGTGGCAGTCACTGGTGGGTTTGATGTAGGAACTTGAAAACTGGCAGTAAACGCCGACTCTGCTGCCAGGTGAAAAAAACTCATTCTGCTGATTTCTCATATTACCTTGTTTGCACAGAATTAGTTATATTAGAATTTTGACAACACTGCAGCCACAACAAAGAAGAAGAAAATCTCCTGAAAGTGGACAAACAGGCTGGATTTATGCTGTTTTCTTGTGCTCTGACTGCATGACGTTGGGATTAGGAGCCCTGTGCAGGACTGCTCTTTATGTCTCAGTTTCTCATCATGCAGTGGGATGAATGTTCAGATCCTACCCCTCCTTGCATTGGGTCTGCATCAGAAACCTTTGACACGATGCTGATATCTGAATGATGTGATCACAGACTATCTTCAGTGATATTATTTCCATAAACAGTGTAATGGAGTACACATCCCCCCCCCCCCCCCCCCCCCCCCCAGCTAATAGAAGGTGACAGCGAAGCTCTGATATCGATACCTGCTGCATGATGAGGATTAAAGATCCTCCGACTCCCTGCCAAGAACACAGGCTGCTGCTTGTGTGAGAGCATCTTTTGATTATGCCCGTCTGTGTGTGTGTGTGTGTGTGTGTGTGTGTGTGTGTGTGTTTATGTCTTACTTTCATGTGTGCGTGTTCGGCTGGTGTTTTTGAAGAGGTGTTTTCTTGTTAAGAGTTGCTCATTAGGGGTTGAAGGGAAGCCAACAGGTGAGGTGCTGCCACGGCAACAGCATAAACAAACAGATCAGACTTTCATCTTCATCTGCACGGGAGGAGAAGAAAACACCCGGCTCTTTCATCAGCTAAAGGGAGAAGAGAAAGAAAGAGAATAAAATAATATAACATTTTTGTTTTCTGGACACAGAAACAGGAAAGCTCAGACAAAAAGGAGAAGCAGCCAAAAGAGAAGAAAGCTGAAGGTCACAGGGAATTTCTGAAAGGTGGGAGGATGGGACAAAGAATACAGCAAAGGTAAAGAAGAACACGTTAATTCCACCAAATAAAATTCATTATCCCATAGATTGAATTCCACGTAGCAGAAATAAACGGACATCGGATGTCAGTAAGCTGCTATCAAGGAAAAAAACTGAATCTTTTTAGTTTTGGATGTTTGCATTTCAGACTTAATTTTAGAGCCTGCTAAGATCTTAAATATGCAGCAGTTTGTCACATGTCACATGTTTTTATTGCTTCATAAAAACACAACATGCAACTTGCTAACATCCGCAGGAATGGGCAAAGGTCATGTCAGGTCCTGTCGGCTGAGGGAAAAAGTGTGTGCCAGTCGGTTTATCTCATTTCATGCATTTCAGAAGAAAGTCAAGCTGAATCTGAGCAATGACTTCACACATTCAGCTGCCTAGACTGAAGGATTCAGATCCTAAACAGGTGCGATGAGGATAGAAGCAGCAACAGAGTCAGAAAGGAGAGAGGAAAGGTGGGAAAAAGCTGAGGAGGAGGGGCAGGACATGCATGGAGAGCAAGATCAGGTCATGATAAAAATTATTTTAAAAAAAGCAGAAAGTTGAAAAGAAGAATATAGAGAGGAATACAAAGAGACAGAAGAGAAATCGGAAATCTTGATAAAGGTGTTTTCAGCAGCTGCAGCATGTTTGGTCTTCTGCATCCGAAAGAACAATAAATGCTTTCACGAAAGACGTCATACATTCTTCATTTGTTTAACTCTGCTCAATATTTTAAAGCTTTTGTCACTGAAATATTTACGCTTTTATGGATATATATAGATCGATAAATACATAACATCATACCAGCAACCCAAATTTGAGAGGGTACCGCTCTATGAGATGCCAGTCATACACTCTTCAGATGGCACCTTCCACTTGAACCCTTAGGCAAGACCCTTAATGCTACAGCCTAACTACCTCATGATGAGTGTAGCTGAACATGGTATGAGAGATGGACCGGCTAAGACATCACCTGGTCAAGTAAGGTCTGATCACAGACCGAGGGACAGGGGTACTGTGGTACAAATGAGCTACAAGAGCACAATCTAGATGGCACTGGACATGAGATGTGAAAAGGCATTGTTTTAATGCTACTGTGCAAGTAACAGTAGTAAGCAGGGCTACATGAAGAGGTTGCTGGATGAATGGATATTTCTATACCCACAGTCTACATCAAGACAACTAGTAGCTCAGTGTTCCAACATTTGAAAATGGCAGCTGCTATCCAGTTGGAGATTGAGGAGATACAAAACATTAATGCTATGGCAAGGGGATCCAGGATTTCCGGTAAACAGAGGGTGTTAACATTAACTCTATTGTTAGTCAACTGTCAGAATCAAGAAGGGCACAACCAGGAAGAGGATACCAAAAGGCCAGATGTACATAACCGAGGTGCATAGAAACTGCCAAACAAAGACTTCAAGCATTAGCTGCACAACGGAGGAGATACACAAGAGACATACAGGCCAAGCAAATAAACCAGCTGTTCTCAACTAACCCAGCTAAAGTGTACTTCCAGTGGCAGGGTAATACCACACAAGCTGACCCACCAAGGCTGAAGACGGAACAACACTGGAAAGACATGTGGGAGAAGGAGGCATCACATAACAGTAAAGCAGAGCGGTTAAAGGACCTCAGAGCAGACCACAGATCCCTCCCTGAACAAGACCCAGTTACCATCATGGTGGCAGCTATCAGCACAGACTCTCAGGTATGAAGAACTGGTCATCGCCTGGCCCTGATATGATCCATGCCTACTGGCTAATGAGGCTGACTTCACTCCATGAACGCCTGGCACCACAAATAAACCAACTCCGGAGGGATGGCACTAACCCTGAAAGGCTGACCAAGGAACGAACAGTCCTGATACTGAAAGACCCCCACAAGGGATCAGTCCCATCCAACTACCAGCTAAAAATCTGCCTCTCCATGACATGGAAGCTCCTGTCAGGCATCATAGTGGCTAAGGTAAGTGGGCACATGGATCAATACATGTCAGAGGCACAGAAAGGCATTGGCAGAGGAACCAGAGGAGCCAAACACCATCTGTGGCAGACCATCCTGGAGGCCAACTTCAAGAGAGGGAAGGTAATCCATACGGAGGGCATTGCACTCCCAGAGGGCAGGATAACAGATGTGGAGGAAAGCTACAAGTACCTGGGCATACCAAATGGCAACCATGAAGAAGCCACAAGGAAAGCTGCCACAGCTACATAGCTGCAACGAGTGAAGCAAGTACTGAGAAGTCAGCTCAATGGAAGGAACAAGATCCAGACAATTAACAGCTAGACCCTGCCAGTGATCCTATACCCTGCTGGGATAATAAGATGGCCAAAGAAGGAAGCTCAGACCACGGATGTCAAAACATGGAAGCTGCTCACCATGCATGGAGGGTTCCACCCCAAGTCCAGTGTCCAGCGACTATACACTAAGAGCAAAGAAGGGGGCAGGGAACTGGTGAGCATCATCCAAGATGAAACATCCAATCTTCACAAATACATCAGGAAGAGGGCACCGAGGGATGAAGCACTTAGTGAATGTCTCAGACAATGGAGTCTGGAGGAACACGAGATGGAAGAACCATCATGGGAGAAAAAGCCCCTGCATGGGATGTACCACCAGCAGATCACTGAAGTGGCCGATATAAACAAGTCCTATCAATGGCTGGAGAGGGCTGGACTGGAAGACAGCATGAGGCACTAATCATGGCAGCACAGGAGCAGGTCCAGATCTACCAGACCAGCAGGATCCCAGATCTACCAGACCAGCAGGATCCCAGATCTACCAGACCAGGCAGGATCCCAGATCTACCATACCAGGCAGGATCCCAGATCTATCAGACCAGGCAGGATCCCAGATCTACCATACCAGGCAGGATCCCAGATCTACAAGACCAGGCAGGATCCCAGGGGCAGACTATGCAAAGGAGCCCCTGAAACAATCCAGCTCTTCACAGCAGGGTGGAAGATACTGGCAGGCAAAGAATACATGGAGCACCATAACCAAGTAGCTGACATAGTGTACAGGAACATCTGTACAGAATATGGACCAGAGACACCTCAGTCCCAGTGGGAAACTCCCCCCAAGGTGGTGGAGAATGAGAAGGCTAAGATCCTCTGGGACTTCCAGATCCAGACAGATAAAATGGTGGTGGCCAACCAAGCGGACATAGTGATCATGGATAAGCAGCAGAGGAAAGCCGTAGTGATTGATGTATCCATCCCCAATGATGGAAACATCTGGAAAAAGGAGAAACTGGAGAAGTACCAAGGCCTCAAGGAAGACCCGGAGAAGGCCTGGAGGGCGGAAGCAGCTGTAATACCCATTTATTGTGATTTAATCAGTGTTCACAACCCCCCCACCCCTCCCAAACACACACACACACACACACCACCACCACCACAAGTCCCTGTGGAGAACAATGGATATCATGGAGCTACACATTTCCCAAGCGAATGCTGAAGACTGTGGAAGATTTTCCTCTGATTCTTCATGGTTCTAATCAATTCCCTTCTATTAGTCATCTGAACTGTGAGTTGAGAATTTATCCTTGCAGGATGGTGCTTCCTGCAGGAAGATGTATGATCGTTCATTCTGAACACTGACGAGGTGCCCTTGAGCAGAGCTTTGCAGCAGAAAGTGCTGTGGTGACTTCAGCTGGACAGAAACAGGACATGAAACTGGGCTGAAGTTTGCGTAGCTTCAGGCTGCATGAGCAGCAGCAGGAGGAGAATGTGTGGCAACAAACTGTCGACAGGAATTCATTAGGCCCATTGTGCCATAACGACTGCTTGTGGTTTTAATTGACTTAATCAACAAATAGAATTAATCTGAGATTTCTAATTAATGGTAATTGATTGAAATTTCCACTGGGTCACCAAACAGGCTTCTAAATCCCCCCCCACCCCCCCTCTCTTCCCGTTTGCTTTTCTCTTTCTATTTTTCTCACCTCACACTTTGTCCTGGCCTTCTCCGCATCCTTAGTTTTCTTTCTGTTCATTGTTGTCTTGCAATTCTTCTCTAAGTTAATGTTATTCTGTTTTTCTTCTTCTTGCCCTTTCCTTCTCTCTTAAAAGGTTTATGTTTCAGGCTCACCATCTCGGTAAAGATTGCACCACTCAAGCAGCTGCAGCTAATCCATCCTGTTGTTGTAAGAGACAATGTGATGAAATTCTGGAAACGTTTCCCATGGAAACGCCGCATCATGGTCGTATTGTGGTCATGTATCAGCAACAAGGTGTTTAGATGACGGCTGAATTACCGTGTCAGTGGGTCAACGCTATTTATAAGCACCTTTTAAACAAAAATCTTATCAGTATGATGTTTACTAATCAGTAAACATGTTTACTGATTAGTAAACATGTTTACTGATGTTTACTGATTAGTAAACATGTTTACTGATGTTTACTAATCACTAAACATGTTTACTGATGTTTACTGATTAGTAAACATGTTTACTGATGTTTACTAATCAGTAAACATGTTTACTGATGTTGTTTACTGATGTTTACTGATTAGTAAACTTGTTTACTGATGTTTACTAATCACTAAACATGTTTACTGATGTTTACTGATTAGTAAACTTGTTTACTGATGTTTACTAATCACTAAACATGTTTACTGATGTTAACTGATTAGTAAACATGTTTACTGATTAGTAAACATCAGTAAACATGTTTACTGATGTTGTTTACTGATGTTTACTGATTAGTAAACATGTTTACTGATGTTAACTGATTAGTAAACATGTTTACTGATTAGTAAACATGTTTACTGATGTTTACTGATTAGTAAACATGTTTACTGATGTTTACTGATTAGAATAGAAAAGCCCAGTCGGATGAATATTTTAGTAACGTGTCGTTTAAAAAAGAACTCAAATATCACCTGTTTCTGCCATCTTCATTTCAAAGCACTTACAGCCTCTATTCTCTTTCTCTCCCTCCCTCCATCTCTCCCTCCATCCCTTTCTCCCTCCATCTCTACCTCCATCTCTCCCTCCATCCCTTCCTCCATCTCTCCCTCCCTCCCTCCCTCCATCCCTCCATCCACGGCAGGTTTCGGTAATTAGATTGTGAAGATGAGGAGGTGGAGGAGAGTTAAGAGGATTTTGACTGGGATTTAAGAATGCGGATGGAGAAGCTGAAGGAGGGGAGTGAGAGATCAGGTTTGACAGAGGCGAGATGCAGGAGGAAGGAAAGAGAGGGGGATGAGAGAGGGAGGAGAGGAGATCCTTTACAATGCTGAGTGATGGACAGAAGCTGGAAGCAACAGAGAAGACAAAGGAGGAGATGGGTGTCTCCTGCAGGGGACCAGACTGAAGCTCCGCCAGCAGATCTAAAAGCTTTGTGTTTGAGGAAGAAAGATAAAAATGGTGCTGGTCTTTATTGGGACATTCAGACACAAGGAAACACTTTTCTGGATATTTATTCATCTAGTCCTAAAAAAAAACATTTAGGCATTTTTTGTGTTTTTCTTTTGTCATAAACACGTTATGTCTAGAAGACCAGTTCCAGCTGCAGACCCTCATCAGGTCTAAGATGGAACCAGTTCCCGGGACCATCCCTCCTGCCGTCTTATTCTTCATGCTGAGCAGAAACCCTGACATGTTTCAGCATGTCGTGCATCTAGTCCTCGTGTATTCTGCACGCCGTCGCAGCGTCCTCCAGACCCTGACAAACAGAACCACTCCTCGCCGTTAACGGACATCTTATCGCCTTCGGCTTGTCATTCTGAGCATGAAGGCGTGTGAAGGCCCCAGGAGGGGCTGACATGAGTCTGGTGCCCCAACAGTGGAGGCTCTGCTGAACTTTGTTGACTGGATGTCTCCATGGTGCCTTTCTGCATCTCTGTCAGACTCTCCTGCAGATGAAACGCAGCGGGAACTACAGAGCCACGCCTTGCTGGATGAACATGATCATAGATCCAGACTCCGTGCACGCAGATCTGCCATCGATGAGCAGACGGTGCTGGTTTTTTATTTTCAACAAACAAAAATCCCAGTTATGACTCAGACTGCAGCTAAACATCATGGACTCACAAATCATAAGAACTAATTCAGCAAATATGTAGTTGATTGATGAATATGTAGTTCATCCAACAGAAAGAGTCGTTCATGAAGGGAAACGAAACTTCAAGCCCATGCTATGAATGACTCATTAAATGAGTGGAAAAAGCTTTGTTTATCCCCTGGTGGAAGTTATTATAAGCAATAATAATTTACGTTGCCATTTTTTACATGAAGTTGATAAAGTTTTACACTCAGCTGCGAAATGAAACAGGTTGGTGTGAGAGTGAAACTTGTTGATGAACGGCCTCTAAAGGAGAAATCTGCGTCAGCTCAGTTTTCTCCTCCCTTCTTCACATTTAACATTTTCTTTGTTCGTGTTTCTGTGGAACTGGCTTTAATCTTCTTCCTGTATGTTTACCCTCCTCTCTGCTTTTCCTTTGTCCTCTTCGTCCAGCTTTCACTGCCTTCCTGCACATCTTCCATCTCCTTCTCTGCAGCTCCTCCGTGGCTTCCCATGTAGTTTGGGAGAAAAGCTTTTGAGCAAATATTTGTCTGGCTGTGTCTGTAGAGCAGTCTGAGTGAATAGTGGACCAGCAGGTCTGGACCAGTTCAGAGAGGAGGAGAGGAAGACAGAGCGGGGCATCGATGCATAAAAGCTAGCAGAGCAGAAGCATCACAAACGTGGGATTTGTTCTCCTCTTTACATAAAACCGAGCTTGGAAAGAACAGTAAAGCAGTTTTCCTACCAAAGTTTCGATGATCAGACATTTTAGTTATTAAACATTTTACGTTGAGCAAAATAAATAAATCAACGAATAAATAGCAAGACAAAGCACAACAATAAGGGTTCAAACATAAAAACAAGTCTAAACCGGTGGAGTAAAAGAGGGCTTAAAACCAAAATCATGTAAAAACAAAGATTCTCCACAGACGACTCCCACCGTGCTCCGCCTCGGCCTGGAGGCTGGGGGGGGGGGGGGGGGGGGTGAGTCGCAGGACTGGAGGCTGGGGGGGGCGAGTCAGAGAACTGGAGGCTGGGGGGGGTGGAGGCTGGGGGGGGCAAGTCGCAGGACTGGAGGCTGGGGGGGGCGAGTCACAGGACTGGAGGCTGGGGTGGCGAGTCGGAGGACTGGAGGCTGGGGGGGGCGAGTCAGAGAACTGGAGGCTGGGGGGGGGGTGGAGGCTGGGGGGGCAAGTCGCAGGACTGGAGGCTGGGGGGGGCGAGTCACAGGACTGGAGGCTGGGGTGGAGAGTCGGAGGACTGGAGGCTGGGGTGGCGAGTCGGAGGACTGGAGGCTGGGGGGGGCGAGTCACAGGACTGGAGGCTGGGGGGGGCGAGTCACAGGACTGGAGGCTGGGGTGGAGAGTCGGAGGACTGGAGGCTGGGGGCGGCGAGTCACAGGACTGGAGGCTGGGGTGGCGAGTCGGAGGACTGGAGGCTGGGGGGGGCGAGTCACAGGACTGGAGGGTGGGGGGGGGGCGAGTCGGAGGACTGAAGGGAGCGTGTCCCGCTGTGGAGAAGAAGGCAGACCTGATGGTAGGAGGGCAGTGAAATTGGTGGAACATCCTGCATCCTGGAGTTCTGCATGTCTCAGAGTCTGGAGGAGACAGAACCTGCTGTCCAGCATCTGAGCCAGTTTTACTGGAACCAACCGGTTCCATGAATCCATCATGGAAGAACTGGAAGACAGGAGAACTGGTCTACATCAGACCAGCAGCATGGTGGGACAGGAGAACTGGTCTACATCGGACCAGCAGCATGGTGGGACAGGAGAACTGGTCTACATCGGACCAGCAGCATGGTGGGACAGGAGAACTGGTCTGCTGCAGATGTTTTAACCAGTAGAAACATCTGGAGCTTCATGGAGCAGAAATCCAGCAACGAGGTCCAGTAGAGCATCTGGAATCCTGCATCAGACCAGAATAGAACAACATATGACGTGATGAAATTCTGGAAATTTTCCACGTTGTCCCAGCTAGAACCAGCTTGTTTTCAGTTAAACTAATCACAAAGAATATTTTCTTGCACATATTTTGATCGTTCTTCAAGGTCTTGGGATCATGTAGCATGCAACACAGTCACTGGGGAAACTGGAAAATGTCCAACTATAACCTCCGTACTGTGTTGGAGACCAGTATCTGTCTGGCATCCCAAACATCCAACATGTTTTGTGGATGCCACACAGGAAAGGTGAACCTCTCCAGGCCGGCAGCTCGTACCTGTAACCATCCTGTTGGACAGCTTTTGTCTCTAAGTCCATCCATCCATCTGCTGCAGATGTTTGACACACAGCGAGTCTCCCTCAGCTGCTCTGTTGTTGTTTAGGGCCTCTTCCTTCAGTGTTACACACACTCCTCCTGCTTGGAATAAATTTATTTGTAACCCCACAAACACACACTCAAACACACACCAGGCTTGTCCTCTTGATCCTGTCAGCAGTACTCTGCATCCCCATCTCCTGTTTAGACAACCAGCCAAGCCACAAATATGCTAAACTGAAGCGAGCGAGGAGGAGGAGATGAAAGACAGACGTATGGTGGAGTGTGTGTGAGTGTGTGTGGTGGAGTGTGTGTGTGTGGTGGAGTGTGTGTGTGTGGTGGAGCGTGTGCATGTAGCAGAGAGACACAGAAGAGAGTCCCATTTCATTATAATAGTGTTTAATATTTATTGGGAAATGTAAGGAAAATGTAAAGGAAGTGCTTTTCAGCGAGCGTTCAGGATTAGCATAAATAGTTTGAGGCTCGGACGTGTTTGTTGCTGCTGCAGAGGAGTAAGGCTGTCCCCTCTATTCTCCTTGCCGCTCACACACACACACACACACACACACACACACACTCAAATATATGCATATGTTTGCACACACAGCTTTAAACACGCTTGTGCACACGCAAGCATGAGCAAAGATTCAAACCTGCAAACACACACACACACACACACACACACACTGACCTTTGAGTGTGAAAACTCATCAGCATACAGTAATTTATTATAGGCACCTCCAATTCTTGTTTCTTTCTTCTGCTTTTTTTGCCTTTATTAGACGCGGCGACGTGGACGAACGTTTTTGCTGCTGTCATTTATTTTATGGTTGTTACTGCTGATCCAGGATCTGCCAGCTGAGTGTGGTTTCATGCTAATAAACTGCAGTCAATGAGCTGCAGGTGATGAAGTTTCTAACAACAAACGCAGCTTAATGCTGTATTTAAAACAAAGAGTCGTGATGTCAACATTCCCACATTTCTTTCTTTTCTCAATCTTAGATAATGCGTTAGCTCCAACGTTGCCGCAGCGGCGTCTGCGTTAGCTCCGACGTTGCCGCAGCGGCGTCTGCGTTAGCTCCGACGTTGCCGCAGCGGCGTCTGCGTTAGCTCCGACGTTGCCGCAGCGGCGTCTGGGTTAGCTCCTTCAGCGGTAGCGATCCTGTATCGGTTCCAATGGTTCCGCTTAACAAAAATATCCTAGCAGCCAATCACAAGGCAGCATGTAAGCGCGGCGAGGACGAGCCGCTGGCGGTTAAAGTGAGCATCAGGACGGGGAAGGAGATTTATGGTTGTTGGTCTGAGACAGTTGTCTGGACCCGGATGTCGGGGTCAGAGGTCATAGGAGGATGAACATCATCGGTTGCTACCTGGACGTCTTTTTGTCCCACTGTGGACCCGGTAGCAGCAGCATGGCAGGTGTAACCGGCGTAGGCGACCTGAGAGCTGCTGCTGATCCATCCCTTTCTGAGCCCAGTGCAGCATCTTCTGATGGAAACTTCCAGCAGATGTAAAATCTCCTGTCTTACTGCCGTACGACACGTTAGTGACGCTCTGCTGTGTGTTGTCCTGCAGACGCTGTCCGCGGAGATCCGAGCCCGACGCCGAGGAGTGTCGTCTGTTCTGAGACTCTGCCAGAAGCTGCTGCAGCAAAGCCAGGTGAGGAAAGACAACAGGTGCATCCGACTGAAACTGCTTTATGTGACGTTCACTCTGTGATCAGGAATTATGAAGATTTGGTCTGATTTTATTTCAGTTGTTTTATCGTGACTTCACTTCTTAGCTTGAACTCCTGACAGGCAGGATTTTGTTGCGAAGTGAGAAAAGTTTAACCGAATGTCTCGGATCCCACCTCTGGCACAGTCGAGCCCCATTGCTGAAGTGGTCCCAGATGCGGAGCAGCACCGTGAGGCCCTGCAGCTGCTGTCAATCAACCTGGAGCGGCGGTGGGAGGCCATCGTGATGCAGGCGCTGCAGTGGCAGAACAGGCTGAAGCGAGAGCAGCAGGTGAGGGCGCCCTGACATTTCCTCGTTCCATCCGTCATGCGACGCTGCAGGCAGTCAGCTGAGGCTGGCCGGCGCTCACGGAGCACGTCACGCTTTCATCTGGTGCTGAAAGGTGCCATGGAGACAGATGCTTTATGGCAGAAGCTGCTGCAGCCTCGGCGCCGCCAATCGCTGTAGGAGATGAGAACAAGCTGCGTCATGTGACGCTGCGCCTTGTTGCCTGATTCCCAGTTTAAACTGGGAAAGAATCACTGTGGTTTCAGGTGTCTGTAAAACACAACCTGAAGAACATCCAGCTTTGTGTTCCTCTCCTGACCTGGAAACTGGCAGCAGGAAGTTCCGGGAGGCGGACAAGCCGTTTGCAGAGAAAACGAAGAGAAGCTGCGGAACGGCCGACATGGCAGCAGAAGGCCCGTCCAGCTGCTGCACATCTGGATCATCCAGCTGCTGCACATCTGGATCACTCAGCTGCTGCACATCTGGATCACTCAGCTGCTGCACATCTGGATCACTCAGCTGCTGCACATCTGGATCACCCAGGTGCTGCACATCTGGATCATCCAGGTGCTGCACATCTGGATCATCCAGGTGCTGCACATCTGGATCACTCAGCTGCTGCACATCTGGATCATCCAGCTGCTGCACATCTGGATCATCCAGCTGCTGCACATCTGGATCAGCTCTGACACGATGCTGCACTTTGCAGCGTCCAGACTGATGCAGGATCAGAAGCAGCTGAAGGAAACCCAGCCACAAACTGGGAACAGGTCGGTGACGTGACTGGTTTAACTGGGAACAGGTCGGTAATGTGACTGGTTTAACTGGGAGCATGTCGGTGACGTGACTAGTTTAACTGGGAAGAGATCGGTAACGTGACTGGTTTAACTGGGAAGACGTCGGTAACGTGACTGGGTTAACTGGGAGCAGGTCGGTAACGTGACTGGTTTAACTGGGAAGAGGTCAGTAATGTGACTGGTTTAACTGGGAGCATGTCAGTGACGTGACTGGTTTAACTGGGAAGAGGTCAGTAACATGACTGGTTTAACTGGGAAGAGGTTAGTAATGTGACTGGTTTAACTGGGAAGAGGTCGGTAACGTAACCATTCCTGTGTTCCTGAAACGTTAAATACTCTCCATCTTCAGAAGCTCATCAGAGGATTCTGCTTCATTTTTGGGATTTTTTTTACCATTTACACGTCCAGCTCTTCAGTGTCTCTCACGTCCCTGTTTTGTTTGTATTCAGGAACTTTTTGTAGATTTGAACAGAAACCTTTTCTTTTCTTGTGTACGTCTTCCAGCAAGTGCAGCTGGGACCGTAAGGGATTAGCAGGTGTTTGGAGGAGCTGAATCGGCTCCTTTCCAGATGTGAGGCGAAGCAGCCTCCCATGTTGTTCCTCCCTCTACATTCACTCGCCACCCATACGACACACGTTGTAGAGAAGACAAATCATGGAGGCCAGCGTCGCTGACCTTGCTGCCTGGCTGGATTTCCTTTTCCAATTCCACTTGTGTTGGAGATGGAAGAGGAATAAAGAGAAAAGCGGGGTGGGGGGGGGGGGGGGCAGGAGACCATGTGGGTGGTTTAGGTTATAAATGAACACTTCTGCTCAGTGATAAAAACAATTGCAGGTTTGAATCGGTGTGTGTGTGTGTGTGTGTGTGTGTGTGTGTTTCATCCTATGCAAACAGGAGTATTTCATCCAATCAGAAACATCTGTCCCTTATTTTCCTTTAACTGCTGCTCGGACGGCATCTGCAGACTCTCCCACCCGACACGCCGCTGCTTCCTGGAAGGCTCTGCACACAAAGCCCAGAACCTGGACAGACCCATTGGAGCCAGAACTAGTACAAACAGCCAGTACAAAACCCACAGGACCAGACTGGGATCGGGTCCTGACAGAGACGCGATCTGGTTTAGAACCTGTAGGAACCAGCAGGCTGACTGGAGAACTCAGAGCTTTGCAGATGGTTCCAGTAGTGTCAGTATACTGGTAATGGAATCAAACTGGGAATGACCAGAAAACCCAGTCGATCAAACTGGGAATGACCAGAAAACCCAGTCGATCAAACTGGCAATGTGCAGAAAACCCAGTTAATCAAACAGGGAATGTATAGAGAAGAGTGTGGGGAGCTCTGACTCCAGCTTTTCGTGGTTTTCCTGAAATTCCTGACATGGATGGATTGTAATGATGCAGGATGCATGGAGACTGGGAAAGGTGCAGGTCCAGATGTTCCAGATATGCAGGTTTAAAACATGAAAGGAGATCACCTGGATTCAGTCTGAACCCCTGAAACTCTGAGAGCTTGTAAAGTTTCTGTTTCCGGCTCTTCCGGTTGGGCGTTAGCTTGTGCTTTAGCCGCCTGGCCTGAGCGCGTGCTGTACTCTGCATGTACATCAGGCTGACCTGCATGTCGGGAGCTGCAGCTCTGTCAGCTCCTTGCTCTCCGTCTTATTTTACCATGTGGCCACATGGTGTTTTTCCTGTGTGCAACAAACCAGCAAACATGGCGAAGTGCCGTCTGATTCGGTCCATTGTTGCTGCGAACAACAGAAGCAGAGTGTGAACACAGGTGCATTTGTGTGGAACAGCAGAAGAAGATGGTATCAGGACTTATTGATCGTGACGTTATTCAATTATAATTTACTGGAAAGAAAATCTCAGACGAGTGGGAACCCCAGGAGGAGATGCAGAGTGATGAGCAGCTACAACACAATCTCTGTCTGCTGTTTCACCTTTCCTGGTAAACTACTCATTTAATCTTTAAAATTAATCATTTTGCCGTAAAACAGTAAAATAAAGTCTAGAATGAGCCCGAACAAAGGACTGCTGATGATTACAATATTTAAACCTTATATTTAGATAAACTGCTGCTAAAACATGGAGAAAAGATCCGCATTCATCTTTTGTTTTATGTGAGTTTGTCTAAGTTAGGGAATATTGTGTCAAATCCAGCAGTAACTCTCATATCATTATAAAATCCTTGTAAAAGAACACAAAGTGTGCAGCATGTTTTAGAAAAGAGTTATGTGCAACATATGGAGGGTTTTTACCGTTCCATTCAAAGCAGCCTATGGGCTTCCCGCTCTGCATGGAGAGATGATTTATCTGTGTGGTTCCGTTCATTTTGAGTCAGAGTGGTGGCGCCGGGCTCCCTCAGCGCCTTGACAACGGCGGCAGCAGAGACTCCTGCAGTTGCAGCAGTGCCACAAGGAGCACAAGCACATAAATAATCATCCAGACGCTGCGAGATAGCTCTGCTCTTCTTGGGCCTTCCAGCAGATGCTATGCTAACAAATGGGAGCAGTCAAACCAGAGCTAATGGGAAAAAGTTTCTTGTCTTGTCAAACACCCCCCAACACACACACATACACACACACACACACTCAACAAAACACTGCACTGATCCCCCACATGTACACAAACACCTTCAGGATGGATAGATAGATGATGGATGGAGAGATGGATGGATGGATGGATGGATGGATGGATGGATGGAGGGATGGATGATGGATGGATGGATGGATGGATAGATGGATGATGGATGATGGATGGATGATGGATGGATGGAGGGGTTAGAGTTAGGACTGATTGATTGATTCAGAACAAGTAAAAATCAGATATAATAAAATAATTTTAAATTAAAACTAAAATTCAACCGAAATAAAATCTCACTGAGCTTGAAAGAATAAGAATGTGTTTTGAATTTTAAAGGTACACTATTCACTAAAAGTTAGGGATATTCAGCTTTTGGGTGAAATTTCACAAGCCTAAAATACATTCAAACCTGTACAGGTGAACTTAATGTGATCTTCTCTAAGCTTTTAAATGCACATGTCCAACTGTTAAATGTTTCAATAAATTTTGCACAAGTTGCTGTTCTCTAACAAGGAGCTTAACAGCAAAAATCACGGCAGGTGTGTGATCCTTGAATTGACCAATAAATGTCCTGGTTCAATTAGAGCTGGTGTTTAAACAGTTGTCCTCATCATGCTGTTCACATTTTGACATCATGAGACCAAGACGGCGCCTAACGATGGAACAACAGTCCCTTGCCATTGCAATGCTTCAAACAGGACGTTCTCAGACAGAAGTGGCCTCTGAGCTTGGAGTGTCACAGAGTGTCATCAGCAGGTTGCAACAGAGATATGGAGAGACTGGAAGAGTCACAGAAAGGCCTAGAAGTGGACGTCCTTTGGCCACATCCCGTGCTGATGACCGCTACATTGTGAACACTGCCCTGAGAAACCAGATGATGAATGCCACTCAACTCCAGGCACGTTTAAGAGAGGTGAGAGGCACCCAAGTGTCACGTCAGACCATTCGAAACCGTTTCCATCAGCGTGGTCTGCGTGCTAGACGACCTGCACGGGTACCTGACCACACCACCAGGCACAGGCATCATCGTCTTGCATGGGCCAGGGAGCATTTACGCTGGACGAGGAACCAGTGGGCCTCAGTGCTGTTCTCTGATGAAAGTCGATTCACACTGAGCAGAAATGATGGCCGGCAACGATGTTGGAGACGTCAGGGAGAGCGCTATGCATCAGCCACTGTTGTCACCAGGCGAGCTTTTGGTGGTGGCGGTGTTACAGTGTGGGCAGGGGTGTCCACTTGGTACAGAACTGCCCTACACTTTGTGAATGGTACAGTGACAAGCCCATACTACCTGAATAACATCATTAATCCAGTGATTGTGCCCCTACATGAACAGCACAGGCCTAATTTCATCTTCATGGACGACAATGCTCCTGCTCATCGAGGCCGCATCATCAGGGAACGGCTGTTGGAGACTGGTGTACCTCAAATGGAATGGCCTGCACTCTCTCCAGACCTGAATCCCATTGAAAACCTGTGGGATCAGCTGAGCCGTCGTGTAGAGGCTCGAAACCCTGCACCCCAGAACCTCAATGACCTGAGGGCTGCCCTTCAAGAAGAGTGGGATGCCATGCCTCAGCAGGCAATGAGTTGCCTTGTGAACAGCATGAGACGTCGTTGTCAAGCTGTAATTGATGCTCAAGGGCACATGACGAGATATTGAGACGTTCAAATTTTTTGTTGTGGTGTAACTACCATTGTTGTTACCTTTTGTGTTGAATGAATTTTTTGAGATGAGGAAATCAATAGTGCATCCTTCTACTTAAATGTCTTACTTTTATGATATTATATCACTGTAGCATGAACATATTGCATTTTTCATAAATTTCACCTGAAAGCCAAATATCCCTAACTTTTTGTGAGTAGTGTATGTAGCGTGTTCTCATTAACGTTAACCTGTGATCCAATGTCGGAGTGACAGTGGGTGTTTTAATTATTAATTTGCTGTGTCCTTAGACATGCGGACGATCTCGGGGCACCACCCAGCCCTAAATTTGTTATACAGTCAGGCAGGGAATACCGTAATATGACAATGATATTTGTCTAAAAACAGATAACCATCATTCTCAGAATACGCTTACTGTAAGTTCTCGTCAGAGGAAACAAATCACTTCAAGGTCGATCACGCTACCACAACTTTACCAAACACTTTATTAAAAACCACACCGGTTAAAATCATCAGGCACAGATGAAATTAATAATGTAAACCAGAAATAGCGTCAGCAAGCATCAAATACTGAATTAGCTAAGATGAGAGAGAGAGAGAGAGAGAGAGAGAGAGAGTATGGAAGCTCGAACCGAGCCAATAACAAAAATGTAAAATAAAATTAATAAAGGTAAACTTATGTAAGCAGCTTACATAACTTACACAACTAGGAAGGTTGGAAAGATGGCAAGTCTAATGAAGTTAACTAAATATGTCAGGGTAGACTATCAGGCGGATACCGGGGGAATGGATTTAAAAAGGGCAGCTTCTGCTAAGACACCAGCTGGATCGGAGACAGTGGAATAATGGGTCGGTCTTACTTCAGCGCCTTGGTGGTCGAGAACCCGAACCTTGGGTCCAGTGGGCAAGGATTCAGTGGTCGTCCTGATACTTGTCCAAAGGGGACCTCCGCAGAAGTCAGGAGCTCGCCTGGAACCACCTGGTTCGGCGTCTGAAGCTGGACCCAACTCCGGTTAGAATCCCGGGTGCCGGCAAAGTCCTGGGATCAGCTGGAGCAGTAACGTTTGGGTCGTCCGTGCGTTACTGGTCACAGTCTTTGTGGGCCGTGAGAGCAGCTTCGATGGTGTGTCAGAAGCAAAAATTGTTCAGTCAGAATTGGATGAGTTTTCAGGTGTTAAGCAGTCGAGCGAGCTTAATAAAAACGAACATGACGCCAGACGGACAAAAACACGACTAAAGCAAATATCAAATGAAAACAAAGAGAAGAACAAAACAAGACGAAAAAATAAGAGAAAAACAAAAGAAAACAAGAGAGAAAAAGAAGACAAGAACGGAAAAAACGAGAAAAAAAACGAAGAAGAAAATAGTTCCAGGAAGACCCGCAGTTAAATTTGCCGGCGCTCTGGGGCGGACTTTAGATTATCCAATCAGAGCGCAGGGGTCAGGACATGGGGTCTGAAGGTTTGGTCAAAATACTAAGTTCTTGGGGAATTAAACTTAACATTTTTCCAACATCAAAACATGTCTATAAAATCCATTTATAGATGAGAAGAAGTATGAATGATCCTTATAAACATGAACCTTAAAACAGTTTTGCTGCTGTCAAAAGGGGGAAAGGTTTGTTAACAGGTACCAGACATTTCAAATACATTTCCACACAACAAGTTCTTACTTTGAGTCAGAGTCATTAATAACAACAGCATATAATGTTAATCACAGTGTATTTAATCAGCCTGAAATGCATATCTCAACCTGTTTGATGGTGTCTGCTAGATGGCGCCATTGCTCCATCCAAGGAATCACAGAAATTAACTATCTTGCTAACTTCTGTGGATTTCACATCTGAAAAACGGTTAAATTCTTGGATTAATTTATCCAGGTGTGCTGAGGGTGCATCCAGGATTTTATACAGTTTTAGAGTTCAGAGCTTGAAGGTTCTGCTCTGGAATCTGGTCTCTGTGTGCTGTGGATACAAAGGGACCTCCTGGGGTGACGGACAACAGGCTCTTACCAGGGTCCAACTTCAAAAGGGTGCCACAGTCTGTCTGTGTAGACTTTTCCTACCAGGAACAAGACCAGCAGGGTTCCTGGTTTAACGTGAAGGTCTGTCTACAGGATTAAGATGGATTTGATTTTTAGGGCTTTCATTGAGCTCTGATTTGGAGACGTGTAGATGGACTTCCTTTTGAAGTAGAAAGTCATGAGTTCTTATCTGATTCGGGGGTTAATTCGGCCTTGGGAGGTTGCTACAGGTAAAATCAGTAAATGAATTTATAAATTAAATTTTTACATATATTTGATATATAATTAATTGCTGATGTAGACAGTCAGGGGTGTAGAGGACAACCCATCAGCGCCTCTGCACGCTGAAGGTGTTGCTGTGGCTACCACACATCAACCTTCTCCTCTCCTTTTAGTCATAAACTCTGGCAAAATGAGAAAACTGGGATCAATTAGAGATATAAATTATGCATAAAGTTTATGTGAGTCATCAAATCCTCAATTTGTCTGCATTGAGCTGATTGATGGCTCCTCCTCTCAGAGCTGAAGGTGTTTCTGAAACATCTGCAGTGCAAAACCCAGTTCAGTCATTACCCACGTCTCCCTTATCAGCACGAGGAATAAACACAAATCTAATAGAAATTCATTACACAGAGCTGAATTTCTCCCTCTCTCTCTCACACACACACGCACAGCTAACTAGTTTATTAGATTAATAGGCTATGAATGGCTAATACAAATTACCACCCTCTCTTATTAACGAGACGCGGCACAATTTGTATAATTATGTGTGTGGCAGGAAAGATTTCCTAAGTCTCAGCACATTTTTAGACAACCAAGCTTCTGAAGACTTTTGATTACATATTTACTTCTGGGTTTACAGCTTTTTGCTCTTTCTTTAATAATTCATCACTTTGTTCCAGAGACTGGAATAATTTGTGTTGATTTGTGTTTTTAATGATCACAGTCGTCTGTCTGTGTTACGCTTTCACTTCTTTTTTTTTAAACAAAGATCCGAACCCCGTCAGACATAGACTGGAGTCTCATAGAAGAGACCCTCAGATATGCCGTGGATCCTCTTCAGATGATCATTCAGTCCCCATATTTTAAAAAAAAGACTATAAAAAAAGGCCTTCATCAGTGTTCAAATCAACTACATTTTCTTTAAATAATTTTCCTTCCTTACAGTGTGTTCAGACCAAACGCGTTTTGGGCGTCGAAAACACTCAAAACGCTCAACGCTGATCACTAAACTGCCACTTTTATGTCCAACGCCCAAAACGCTCCCAACTTTCCTGCCGCTTGTCTGGAACGAGCGGCAAAAAGAGAGGAGGAAAGGCGGAGTTTTCCTTCCGGTCAGTCTGAATGATGGCGGTGCAGTAGAGAGATGGCATGGTTTTATTTAATAAATAAAGCTGGAGAACGTCGTCGTAGGGCAGTAAATAGTCAGTGTTAATGCAACAAGAGCCGCACTCAGCAGAGAGCCCCCCCCCCAAACAAAGTGTTGCTAGGCAACGTATCCTGCTATGTTGCCAAATCAGTAACATTCAGCTTTTTAGCAAGGAATGGTTATCCTAAATATTACATGGAGTAACGGCATCTCAGCCCCGTGATTCACCACAGGAATCCTCCAGGAGCTGCGAGTTGATCACTCTGATTGGTTGACGGCCCGCGTCAGGCGGCAAAAGTTCAGCTTTGTCCATTTCTGGCATTTGATGCACGTTTCGCGTGGAACGCTGACGCCCAAAACGCTCAAAACGCGATGCGAGAAAGCTTGACGCCCCCTTGCCGCGCCTCCCCATAGACGTTACATGGAAACCTGCCGCTCTTGACGTTCAAAACGCGTTTGGTCTGAACACAACGTAAATCAGTTCACTTCTAAAAATCACATTCAAAAAACTTATTTATTTTTTCAGGCAGAAATTTGTAGTAACGGCAACAAAAGCCAATAATGTGTGTAAGTTTCAATAATATATGCAAAGCCTACTCATATGGTGATCAGGCAGGTTGTTCAGGCGAAATTAAAAGAACATTCGTACTTAAAACTGATATCTGAGGATGCAGTTCTAGGGTCCGATTGATCTCCCATGGTGCCCAGCGTTACCACATGGCGGCATAAAGACCCATTTAAGCACTTCTGCTGGCGGTTTTGTGTGCAGAGTTTTTGTCAGATGTGTTCCTGATGGAGGGTAGGACCACTGGAAACCACAGGGGCAGTGTTGAGCAGCAGAGCTGAGGTACAACCCTCAAAAGGAACAAAGACGAAGAGGAAACCGCCACGTGTTGCGCGGACCACGACTTTTCTGCCCGTTTTTACGTCTCTTTGTGAGAATGAATGTCGTCATGATCTCCTCTGTTGCCTTCATGTTTGTTTCTGTCTGAAACGGAGGTCAGAAGTCGTAGACAAACTCTGCACTGCCCTCTGCTGGATGTATTGACTAACCATACGGATGTCAGGGCTCCATGACAGCAGAGACTCATCAGAACATCAGCTGAAGGTGTGGTTCAGTACGGACACCGCATCTTTGTCTCTGCACCGTCTCGTTCTGTCCACATGACTCTGCTGGCCTTAATCAGCTCATTGAGCCTGTTGGCTTCAGTTACCTTCAGTCTGCTGTCATAGAAGATAATGCTGGTCTCCAGCGAGTTAAAACATCCCAGGCATCATCTCTACCAGCGCCACCATCCCAACACCATCCTGTAGACGGTCTCAGTCTCAACGCCAACTTATTTATTGTCTTCCATTATCTCTATATTGTCTCCTGGACTGGGGTGGTGGTCCCCCTTTTTTAGAAGGGGGACCGGAGGGTGTGTTCCAATTACAGGGGAATCACACTCCTCAGCCTCCCTGGTAAGGTCTATTCAGGGGTCCTGGAGAGGAGGGTCTGCCGGAGAGTCGAATCCCGGATTGAGGAGGAGCAGTGTGGTTTTTGTCCTGGTCGCGGAACAGTGGACCAGCTCTATACCCTCTTTGGGGTCCTGGAGGGGGCGTAGGAGTTTGCCCAACCAGTCTACATGTGCTTTGTGGACCTGGAGAAGGCGTTAGACCGTGTCTCCCGGGGGCTCCTGTGGGGGGTACTCCGGGAGTATGGGGTACCGGACCCCCTTGTGCGAGCTGTCCAGTCCCTGTATGACAGGTGTCAGAGCTTGGTCCACATTGCCGGTAGTAAGTCGGATTCGTTTCCAGTGAGGGTTGGACTCTGCCAAGGCTGCCCTTTATCACCGATTCGGTTCATAACTTATATGGACAGAATTTCTATGTGCAGCCAAGGTGTTGAGGGGATCCGACTTGGTGGCCTCAGGATTGGGTCTCTGCTTTTTGCAGATGACGTGGTCCTGTTGGGTTCATCTGGTTGTGATCTCCAGCTCTCGCTTGAGCGATTCGCGGCCGAGTGTGAAGCGGCTGGGATGAGAATCAGCACCTCCAAATCTGAGACCATGGTCCTCAGCTGGAATAGGGTGGATTGCCCTCTCCGGGTTGGGAGTCAGGTCCTGCCTCAAGTGGAGGAGTTTAAATATCTCAGGGTCTTGTTCACGAGTGAGGGAAGGATGGAGCATGAGATGGACAGACGGATCAGTGCGGCGTCTGCAGTAATGCGGACTCTGCGCCGGTCTGTCGTGGTAGGAGTAGGAGCTGAGCCAGAAGGAGAAGCTCTTGATTTATCAGTTGATCTACGTTTCCCCTGCGACCCAACCCAGGATGAGCGGCAGAAGATGATTATAATGTCTCCTGGATTATAGCAGCTAGTTCTGCTCAAACCACAAGACAGTTCTCTACCACAGCCCTGTATGTCATCCTCTCCGATCCATCCAGCTACTGCAGACCGGCTGGGAAAGCTCTGAAGGCGTCATGGTGGTGTAGAAGGTGGAGGGGGCTGCAGCTGTCATGGAGTCCAGTAGGATGTGTGTGCATTGACTTGCACCTCATCCACTGGCGTCAACCCAACGTTGTGGAAGACTTTCCACGAGTCTTCTTCCAGTTCATCTTTTTCTTTCCGTCCGCTGTCACCCAGCTCATTTAAAGGACAATTGGTGTTTCTCCTGGAAGGTAACAAGGGTTAGAGTAGAGTTTTAAATGCAGCTGCATGAGATGTTGGATGTTCACAGTTCATCTTTTGTTCTAAATCAGCAACTTTCAAATGAACCATTGTAAATACTTTTCTTTTCTTCTCTTTCATGCAGGTCTCTGGAAACTCGCTGGAACCAGGTTTAGTGGATCTCCACCAGATCAGGCCAGTAACTGCTGGTCTGGTTGCACCACCACCAGATGACTCCTGGGAATGGGATGAAACAGATATGATAATAACCCAGGCAGAAGCACACGAAGTACCTGAGCCAGATCTGACTCAAAACCTCCCCACAGAACCAAGTCTACCTTCAGACAGTCCTCCGTGTCAAAGGAACCATCCTATGGTCAGAACCGACGTCGCAGCCACTCGGCGTCTGGAGATGTCCGACATCCAAACCGTCCCCAAAAACAACAAGCTTTACCAAGTGTACAGCCTCCATACTGTTGAATTATACAAGCAGCCTCAGTTTCCTCTCACTTCCTCCTTTTCACACAAAGCTAAACCAGGAAAAAGGAAACAGCAAGTCCTGCTGAAAAGCTTCAGCAAGGATTCCTCCTTCTCTTCCATCGAATCCCTCCCAGATCTCCCTGGAGGTCAACGAGGAGACAGGACCGCTGGAGATCAGGATGGTGAGCAAGGTGGGAGCGGCCAGTCGGACAACAGTCGGCGTTCAGATTGTGAGAGCGGGATTGTGAGTGACACGGGAGACACAGAGACAACAAACAGTGAAATCCAAGGAGAGGAAGAGAATCACAGAGGAAACCAGAGACAAGCTGGGAAAGAACTGAACGTCATCAAGTTCCGTCAGACAAGCAAGATAGAAATGAAAAAGACAGAGAAAGAATGGAGTAGGGATGAGCTTCGGAGTGAAAATAAAAGGAACAGAGAGGAGGAAAAGAGGAAGAGGAGCAGGAGGGGGAGAGGGGAGGCTGTTGAAATCATTGTTAATGGACACAGCATCTTAACACCTCCGGATTCCGACTCGGACTTCAACGTAGGAGGACTTGAGGTCAACTGCGCCAAGTCTTCTGTGTCCTGTGGCAACATCAGGAGGTTAAACCCTGACCAGTTCAGCCATCCGGAGACTCTGCCGGCTCCTATCAGGCAGCCAGCAGGTCCAGTTTTATCTCAGGGCTCATCTCTGGAGTCCCTGCTGGCGGTAGGCGCGGAGTTATTCCCCTCCAAAGACCCGCTGTGTCGCAGGGCCTCCCTGGAGAGTTGCTTGGCTCCATGTCAGGACAGTGACGGGGAGATGGGAGACGGCCTCGCTGGTGAAGACAAACACGGAGAGCTGAGCCGAAGAACTCTGGACCTTCTGAAACGTCTGGAAAACATCCAAAGTCCTCTGGTGGGGAAGATGACCCGCAGCGTTTCTGACATGGCGCTACGAAGCCGCTCCCCACGGAAGTCCCGCCTCCCTGCGTCCCTGTCTCTCGGTGGCCGCCACGCTCCTCTCTCGGGGATCCTGAGCTCTTCGCAGAAGGAGCTTCCATCGCTGATCAGTGAAGGTTCAGCCACAGCGTCGCTCACAGAGCTGAGCAGTGCTGAGGACTGGTCTCTGGGGTCTGAAGAGGGTGCAGCGCTCAGGAATCTGCACCTTTTCCTGGATCCCCGCCTGACAGGCGACTCCAACTCCAGCCAGAACGACAACAGAGGCGGGGACGAAGCGGACGCTGCCAGTCTCAGCATGCTGGTCAACGTCTCGTCAGCGTGCACGGACGAAGACGAGGACGACAGCGACCTCCTCTCCTCCTCCACACTGACACTCACTGAAGAGGAACTTGGCATTCGGGATGAGGAGGACGAAGAAGAGGAGAGGTTGAGCGGTGCGTCTTCTGGTAACGAGGATGATGATGAAGAGGAGATGGAGGGCTCTTATGTGCTGGGGGGTGAGTACATGGAGAGCTGGATCCCGTCTCCTTACAACTCGGCTTCCTCTGCCTGTAAAAGCGAGGCAGGCCTCCGGGATGAGCTGCGGTGCGGGAGCACTCTGCCCTCCTCCTCCTCCTCCTCCTCCTCCTCCTCCTCCTCCTCCCTGTACCTGGGTGACGGCTGTTTCCTGAACTCCTCGGCCCCCAGACTGATGGAAAACAACGCCGTGGATGGCAACAACAAAACAAAATCTGAGCTGAGAGAAACAGAAGAAGAGAACAGACGAAATGCAACAAGAAGCTACATCAGCCAATTTGTGGACGACGTAGAGAATGGCAACATAGAGCAGAGCTGTGTGAGAGGGGAGGACGAAGACGACGAGCTCCTCAGAGAGGAGTCTGGTGTGTTCGCCCAGAAAGGAGAATCTCTGAGGGACTTCTATCTGAACGGCGAAGCAGGAGAGTCGCTTGAAGAGATAAGCATCCTGAGATTAGAAGCAGATTCTGCAGGTCAGCTTTGTTCTTCGCCGTCCTCCGAGCTCCCCCCCCCCTCCAAACGGGCCTCCTCTCTGGTGGGACAGCTGAGGGGAGAGCTGCCCTGCCACAGCACCTCCACCCCGTCTCCTCCCTCCCTCTCCCCGGTGGAGGATCGAAGCTCCGGCGGTCTGTCCAGCAGAGCAGGAGGAAGGAAAGCCATTACTATTCAGGAAAAGTTCAAATTCTCCTCGTTTGTGACGGAGGAAGCGAGGAGAGAAGTCAGAGCGAAAGGTTCATATCTGCCTCCCAAAAAATGGCAGAGTGGCTACAGCTGCTGCAAGCCCCTCCCCCCGTCGTCCTCCCGCCATCCGCACGCCGTTAGCGGGAGCGACAACGTTCATGACTTTGTGATGGAGATTATTGACATGACGTCGATGGCCCTGAAAAGCAAAGAGGAGCATCCTGAAGAACGGAAGCAGAGCGAGATCCGCGTGTCTGGCCTGGACCGCGGTCCTGCATCGCTGGCGCACATCAAAGACAAGGTAGAGTTCCAGCGACACATGCACGGGGTCAAAGCGCACGTTTCTGCAGACGGGGAACTTCATGTTTAGTCTGTAGAGATATAGTTCATTCTCAGGAAGGAGAAGTCTTTGGAGCCAGTTTGTTCAGCCAGTTAAAGTCATTTAATAAATCGCATCGCAGATCATAAAGTCTGGGCTGTAATGACTCGTTTCTTTAGGAGCAAGTGAAGTAATCTAAAAGCTAATCACTGAAAAGGCAAAAATAAATCAGGCAGAAAACTTAAGAAAAGTGTGAAATATTAATATGCAAATCAAAGATTACATGCCGTGGTAATTATTATGTTCTTAAATTGCAAAAGTTGGATAAATAAATGTGGTTTAAGAGCAGAGAAGCTTGTGTAAAACATGGCAGCTCCGAGTCCGAAGCAGAACTTTCTCTCCTTCCATCAGGTGCTGGAACACTCTCACAGACCTCTGCTCCTTCGCAAGGGAGACTTCTACTCCTACCTGTCCTTGTCCTCGCATGACAGCGACTGTGGCGAGGTGAGTCAGTGCTCCGAGGAGAGGGGCTCCACCCCCGTCCCCTTCAGCGTACCAGACCTCCGCAGCCCCAGCCCCGAGCTGTCTGCAGGCACCGAGCGCCACACATCCTCCTCCAGGCCTAAGGAGGTCTGCAGTCTGGATCTGAACCCTGCTGAGATCCAACGGAGCTGCTGTGTTGATGGGAGAGGGCTTGTGGAGTCCAGCAGCCCCTGTCTGTCGCTGCCGCCAAGCCCGGACATCAGGGATGAGGAGACTCTGTTTGCGGCGTGTACGGAGGAGGTTTACCTGGGCCCGCCTCTTTGCTACAGCATGGCGCTCGGCAGGAGGCCCCGTCTGAAGGCTGCATCTGTGTACGGCTGCAGGCCGGGGGCCAGGGAGCCCTTCTGTCCTGCTTCTGATCATAGTCTCCCGACTTTGTCTCAAGACGACTCTAGAGGAGGGGGCCCGTCTCTCTCAGAGCAGTCGGATCCAAACCAGGATGCCCTGCTTTTCCCAGGATCGACTCGCAGCGAGAGTTCCCTCTCTGCTCCCCCCAGGCCCTCCCCCAGCTTACACTCTACCTCCCCCTTTCTCCAGGGGCCCGGCCCCGAGCTGGAGGACAAGGCTCCTCCTCCTGTGTCTCCTGGAGCGGAGGAAGAGGACCTGCACCTCTGCTGTGATGTCGCTGGAGAAGTGGCGAGTGTCGGCGCGCTGCAGGAGGAGAGGAGTCGTAATGAGGGGCCTCCTTATCTTAATCCCCGGGCGCATGTCGCCCTGATAGACTCCTTCTCCACCCAATGTTTGGCAGATACTAAAACGCTTGAATCCAATATGGGCCCCGTAATGACCAAGATAAGTGTCTGCAGCGCTGCTACAAATCCCTCAAAAGAGCCAGCCACCGCCGCCACGCGCATTAATCCCAAAATGAAGCGCTCAGCGATGAGAAAGGCTGATAGGGGGGAGCGAGGCAGAGAGGTGGATACTGAGGAGGAGAAGGCGGAGGAAGGATGGAGCCCCTCACAGCGGGAAGCTGCCACTCTGAAAAAGGTGAGTGCTCCATGTATTAGCTGCAGCTCCTCAGTGGTGTGAATGGAATGAAGCTGCTGCTCGTTTCCATGTGAAGCTGGACAGACCTGAGAGCTCGTCTCTCATTGTCCTGTTCCCATCAGCCTCCTCATCTCCTCTGTGTCTCATAGCTCCTGGTCCATCTCACATCCATCTGCATGCACCTTCTCCCCCATGCCTTTCTGTCTCACCCATCTCTCCTCCCTCAGGTGTAATTGGGAGATTTGCAAACTTCTTGGTATTTAAGTTAGAAGGTTAAGGTCCATAGAACAATATCAGCATAATTCCTATCCGTCAGATTTCATTAGGATTCATCAGCTGAGAGCTTTTCTTTCCTGCAGTGATTGTTCAATTCATTTCATCACTAAATTAGCGTGTTTGTGCATGTTTTCTATTTCTTAATGCAAATGAGAGAGGGGGGTCTTTTCTTTTTTTCTTATCATGTCTGCAACCTTGCTCCTTCCTCTGTTTATTAACTTTTTAAAGAGAAACATTGCTGAGCTGCAGGCTTTCTCACTGCAGGACCTTCGTCTTGTCGTTAGGCTTCAGAGAAACTCGACAGATTAAAGCACAATGAATGTTGAGGTCAAGATGTTGTGTAGAGGAAACAATAATGTAAGAAACAAAATTCACCATTTGCAGCAGAACTGCAGTTCTCCATCATCCAGCTCGTTGGTTCATGTTAGTTCTGAGTTGGACCTTCTTGGTTTTAAAGATTCAGAGATTTTGGTTCATGCTGACATGATAGCATCACACAGTTCCACCTCATCACCATGAGAACCTCCCGTTCCACCTCATCACCATGAGAACCTCCCGTTCCACCTCATCACCATGAGAATCTCCCGTTCCACTTCATCACCATGAGAAACTCCCGTTCCACTTCATCACCATGAGAATCTCCCGTTCCACTTCATCACCATGAGAATCTCCCGTTCCACTTCATCACCATGAGAAACTCCCGTTCCACTTCATCACCATGAGAATCTCCCGTTCCACCTCATCACCATGAGAAACTCCCGTTCCACCTCATCACCATGAGAATCTCCCGTTCCACCTCATCACCATGAGAAACTCCCGTTCCACCTCATCACCATGAGAATCTCCCATTCCACCTCATCACCATGAGAAACTCCCGTTCCACCTCATCACCATGAGAATCTCCCATTCCACCTCATCACCATGAGAATCTCCCGTTAAACCTCAGACAGTGAACTCATCGTCATGGTGGAGATGATGTGAGCTTTGTGACATGGTGCATCATCCTGCTGGAAGTTTCCATGAGAAGATGCTGCATTAGGCTCAGAAAGGAATATTTTAGTTCTTTACATAAAGTGTCTTCCAGAAGTGTTCATTCTGTTTGAACTTTTCCACATTCTGACACATCACACGCCTCAAACAACTATATTTTATTGGAATTTTATGTAAAAGACCAACACAAAGTTCACACAGTTCTACACATGATTTTCTTTTCCCAAATAAAAAGCTGAAAAAGTGTAGAGTGCAACAGTATTCATCCCCCTGCACCCAGTCTAGGGGTTCCTGAACTCAACAGGAAAATACCATCCTTCAGTTGAATCAGACCGGCTCTCGGGAAGGTTCAAACGAAAAGATACTTTTTATTTTACAACGTGAAATAAATATCTAACAGAAAACATCTGATCTGGAATCAAATCTCAGCATGAGCAAACGGCAAAATAACAAACAAAACAGATCCTAAGCTCTGAGTTTAACTAACTTCTGCAAAAACAAACATGAAAACAAAAGACAGGTGCTTACGTCCTTATCTAGCTAAACAGAAAATAGGCATCTCACAGCTACTGACAAATATTCACAAAAACATTTCACAAATTTTCACTCCCTCTGCCAGCCTGACGCAACACTCACACACTCACAACGCTGACACACTCCGTCCCTCTGAGCCCTTAAGCCAGGCCGCTCTTCTCTATCTTTATGAAAAGTGGACAGCCAATCCGGTTCCAACCCGTCTCCTCAGGTGGTCCGATGCCGGTGTCAGGCGGCGCATCTGTCCTTGCCGCATACCTATCCAAAGTATTAAAAAAAACATACACAAAAAAAATACACACAAACAACAAAACAACTGCAGTCGTAACACCCCTCGAGTCAGTACTTTGTGGAACAGCTTTTTACTGCAGTTCCAGCGGCAAGTCTTCTAGGGAACGTCTCTACCAACTTTGCACATCTACAGACGGACATATTCTGCTTTGCAACATAGCTCCAGCTCAGCCAGATGGAGAGCGGTGTGAACGGCGGTGTGAAGGTCTAGACTGTGACTGGACCGTTCCGTCGTAGTCCCGATTTATGTTTTAAACCGTTCCGTCGCACTCCCCCTTTATGTTTTAAACCGTTCCGTCGTAGTCCCGCTTTATGATTTAAACCGTTCCTTCGTAGTCCCACTTTGTTTTAAACCGTTCCGTCATAGTCCCACTTTCTTTTAAACCGTTCCGTCGTAGTCCCGCTTTATGTTTTAAACCGTTCCGTCGTAGTCCCACTTTGTTTTAAACCGTTCCGTCGTAGTCCCCCTTTATGTTTTAAACCGTTCCGTCGTTGTCCCGCTTTATGTTTTAAAACGTTCCTTCGTAGTCCCACTTTGTTTTAAACTGTTCCGTCGTAGTCCCACTTTGTTTTAAACCGTTCCGTCGTAGTCCCGCTTTATGTTTTAAACCGTTCCGTCGTAGTCCCGCTTTATGTTTTAAACTGTTCTGTCGTAGTCCCACTTTGTTTTAAACCGTTCCGTCGTAGTCCCCCTTTATGTTTTAAACCGTTCCGTCGTTGTCCCGCTTTATGTTTTAAACCGTTCCATCATAGTCCCGCTTTATGTTTTAAACCGTTCCGTCGTAGTCCCGCTTTATGTTTTAAACCGTTCCATCATAGTCCCGCTTTATGTTTTAAACCGTTCCGTCGTAGTCCCACTTTGTTTTAAATCGTTCCGTCGTAGTCCCACTTTATGTTTTAAACCATCCCGTCGTAGTCCCGCTTTATGTTTTAAACCGTTCCACCGTAGTCCCCCTTTATGTTTTAAACCGTTCCGTCGTAGTCCCGCTTTATGTTTTAAACCGTTCCATCATAGTCCCGCTTTATGTTTTAAACCGTTCCGTCGTAGTCCCACTTTGTTTTAAACCATTCCGTCATAGTCCCACTTTATGTTTTAAACCGTTCCGTCGTAGTCCCACTTTGTTTTAAACCGTTCCATCCTAGTCCCACTTTGTATTAAACCGTTCCGTCGTAGTCCCCCTTTATGTTTTAAACCGTTCCGTCGTTGTCCCGCTTTATGTTTTAAACCGTTCCGTCGTAGTCCCACTTTGTTTTAAACCGTTCCATCATAGTCCCGCTTTATGTTTTAAACCGTTCCGTCGTAGTCCCGCTTTATGTTTTAAACCGTTCCGTCGTAGTGCAACTTTGTTTTAAACCGTTCCACCGTAGTCCCGCTTTATATTTGAAAGCGTTCCGTCGTAGTCCCGCTTTGTTTTAAACGTTTCCACCGTGTTCCACCGTAGTCCCCCTTTATGTTTTAAACCGTTCCGTCGTTGTCCCGCTTTTTGTTTTCAACCGTTCCGTTGTAGTCCCACTTTATTTTAAACCGTTCCATCCTAGTCCCACTTTGTAATAAACCGTTCCGTCGTAGTCCCCCTTTATGTTTTAAACCATTCCGTCGTTGTCCCGCTTTATGTTTTAAACCGTTCCGTCGTAGTCCCACTTTGTTTTAAACCGTTCCATCATAGTCCCGCTTTATGTTCTAAACCGTTCCGTCGTAGTCCCGCTTTATGTTTTAAACCGTTCCGTCGTAGTCCCACTTTGTTTTAAACCGTTCCGTCGTAGTCCCCCTTTATGTTTTAAACCGTTCCGTCGTTGTCCCGCTTTATGTTTTAAACCGTTCCATCATAGTCCCGCTTTATGTTTTAAACCGTTCCGTCGTAGTCCCACTTTGTTTTAAACCGTTCCGTCGTAGTCCCCCTTTATGTTTTAAACCGTTCCGTCGTTGTCCCGCTTTATGTTTTAAACCGTTCCATCATAGTCCCGCTTTATGTTTTAAACCGTTCCGTCCTTGTCCCGCTTTATGTTTTAAACTGTTCTGTCGTAGTCCCACTTTGTTTTAAACCGTTCCGTCGTAGTCCCCCTTTATGTTTTAAACCGTTCCGTCGTTGTCCCGCTTTATGTTTTAAACCGTTCCATCATAGTCCCGCTTTATGTTTTAAACCGTTCCGTTGTAGTCCCGCTTTATGTTTTAAACCGTTCCATCATAGTCCCGCTTTATGTTTTAAACCGTTCCGTCGTAGTCCCACTTTGTTTTAAATCGTTCCGTCGTAGTCCCACTTTATGTTTTAAACCATCCCGTCGTAGTCCCGCTTTATGTTTTAAACCGTTCCACCGTAGTCCCCCTTTATGTTTTAAACCGTTCCGTCGTTGTCCCGCTTTGTTTCAAACCGTTCCATCATAGTCCCGTTTTATGTTTTAAACCGTTCCGTCGTAGTCCCACTTTGTTTTAAACCATTCCGTCGTAGTCCCACTTTATGTTTTAAACCGTTCCGTCGTAGTCCCACTTTGTTTTAAACCGTTCCATCCTAGTCCCACTTTGTATTAAACCGTTCCGTCGTAGTCCCCCTTTGTTTTAAACCGTTCCGTCGTTGTCCCGCTTTGTTTTAAACCGTTCCGTCGTAGTCCCACTTTGTTTTAAACCGTTCCATCATAGTCCCGCTTTATGTTTTAAACTGTTCTGTCGTAGTCCCACTTTGTTTTAAACCGTTCCGTCGTAGTCCCCCTTTATGTTTTAAACCGTTCCGTCGTTGTCCCGCTTTATGTTTTAAACCGTTCCATCATAGTCCCGCTTTATGTTTTAAACCGTTCCGTCGTAGTCCCGCTTTATGTTTTAAACCGTTCCATCATAGTCCCGCTTTATGTTTTAAACCGTTCCGTCGTAGTCCCACTTTGTTTTAAATCGTTCCGTCGTAGTCCCACTTTATGTTTTAAACCATCCCGTCGTAGTCCCGCTTTATGTTTTAAACCGTTCCACCGTAGTCCCCCTTTATGTTTTAAACCGTTCCGTCGTAGTCCCGCTTTATGTTTTAAACCGTTCCATCATAGTCCCGCTTTATGTTTTAAACCGTTCCGTCGTAGTCCCACTTTGTTTTAAACCATTCCGTCATAGTCCCACTTTATGTTTTAAACCGTTCCGTCGTAGTCCCACTTTGTTTTAAACCGTTCCATCCTAGTCCCACTTTGTATTAAACCGTTCCGTCGTAGTCCCCCTTTATGTTTTAAACCGTTCCGTCGTTGTCCCGCTTTATGTTTTAAACCGTTCCGTCGTAGTCCCACTTTGTTTTAAACCGTTCCATCATAGTCCCGCTTTATGTTTTAAACCGTTCCGTCGTAGTCCCGCTTTATGTTTTAAACCGTTCCGTCGTAGTGCAACTTTGTTTTAAACCGTTCCACCGTAGTCCCGCTTTATATTTGAAAGCGTTCCGTCGTAGTCCCGCTTTGTTTTAAACGTTTCCACCGTGTTCCACCGTAGTCCCCCTTTATGTTTTAAACCGTTCCGTCGTTGTCCCGCTTTTTGTTTTCAACCGTTCCGTTGTAGTCCCACTTTATTTTAAACCGTTCCATCCTAGTCCCACTTTGTAATAAACCGTTCCGTCGTAGTCCCCCTTTATGTTTTAAACCATTCCGTCGTTGTCCCGCTTTATGTTCTAAACCGTTCCGTCGTAGTCCCGCTTTATGTTTTAAACCGTTCCGTCGTAGTCCCACTTTGTTTTAAACCGTTCCGTCGTAGTCCCCCTTTATGTTTTAAACCGTTCCGTCGTTGTCCCGCTTTATGTTTTAAACCGTTCCATCATAGTCCCGCTTTATGTTTTAAACCGTTCCGTCGTAGTCCCACTTTGTTTTAAACCGTTCCGTCGTAGTCCCCCTTTATGTTTTAAACCGTTCCGTCGTTGTCCCGCTTTATGTTTTAAACCGTTCCATCATAGTCCCGCTTTATGTTTTAAACCGTTCCGTCCTTGTCCCGCTTTATGTTTTAAACCGTTCCTTCGTATTCCCACTTTGTTTTAAACTGTTCCGTAGGTAGTCCCACTTTGTTTTAAACTGTTCCGTCGTAGTCCCACTTTATGTTTTAAACTGTTCTGTCGTAGTCCCACTTTGTTTTAAACCGTTCCGTCGTAGTCCCCCTTTATGTTTTAAACCGTTCCGTCGTTGTCCCGCTTTATGTTTTAAACCGTTCCATCATAGTCCCGCTTTATGTTTTAAACCGTTCCGTTGTAGTCCCGCTTTATGTTTTAAACCGTTCCATCATAGTCCCGCTTTATGTTTTAAACCGTTCCGTCGTAGTCCCACTTTGTTTTAAATCGTTCCGTCGTAGTCCCACTTTATGTTTTAAACCATCCCGTCGTAGTCCCGCTTTATGTTTTAAACCGTTCCACCGTAGTCCCCCTTTATGTTTTACACCGTTCCGTCGTTGTCCCGCTTTGTTTCAAACCGTTCCATCATAGTCCCGTTTTATGTTTTAAACCGTTCCGTCGTAGTCCCACTTTGTTTTAAACCATTCCGTCGTAGTCCCACTTTATGTTTTAAACCGTTCCGTCGTAGTCCCACTTTGTTTTAAACCGTTCCATCCTAGTCCCACTTTGTATTAAACCGTTCCGTCGTAGTCCCCCTTTGTTTTAAACCGTTCCGTCGTTGTCCCGCTTTGTTTTAAACCGTTCCGTCGTAGTCCCACTTTGTTTTAAACCGTTCCATCATAGTCCCGCTTTATGTTTTAAACCGTTCCGTCGTAGTCCCGCTTTATGTTTTAAACCATTCCGTCGTAGTCCCGCTTTATGTTTTAAACCGTTCCGTCGTAGTGCAACTTTGTTTTAAACCGTTCCACCGTAGTCCCGCTTTATATTTGAAAGCGTTCCGTCGTAGTCCCGCTTTGTTTTAAACGTTTCCACAGTGTTCCACCGTAGTCCCCCTTTATGTTTTAAACCGTTCCGTCGTTGTCCCGCTTTTTGTTTTCAACCGTTCCGTTGTAGTCCCACTTTGTTTTAAACCGTTCCATCCTAGTCCCACTTTGTAATAAACCGTTCCGTCGTAGTCCCCCTTTATGTTTTAAACCATTCCGTCGTTGTCCCGCTTTATGTTTTAAACCGTTCCGTCGTAGTCCCCCTTTATGTTTTAAACCGTTCCTTTGTAGTCCCACTCTGTTTTAAACTGTTCCGTCGTAGTCCCACTTTGTTTTAAACCGTTCCGTCGTAGTCCCGCTTTATGTTTTAGACTGTTCCATCGTAGTCCCGCTTTATGTTTTAAACCGTTCCATCGTAGTCCCGCTTTATATTTTAAACCGTTCCGTCGTAGTGCAACTTTGTTTTAAACCGTTCCGTCGTAGTCCCGCTTTATGTTTTAAACCGTTCCGTCGTAGTCCCACTTTGTTTTAAACCGTTCCATCGTAGTCCCACTTTGTTTTAAACCGTTCCGTCGTAGTCCCCCTTTGTTTTAAACCGTTCCGTCGTTGTCCCACTTTGTTTTAAACTGTTCCGTCGTAGTCCCACTTTGTTTTAAACCGTTCCATCATAGTCCCCCTTTATGTTTTAAACCGTTCCGTCCTTGTCCCGCTTTATGTTTTAAACCGTTCCTTCGTAGTCCCACTTTGTTTTAAACCGTTCCATCGTAGTCCCACTTTGTTTTAAACCGTTCCGTCGTAGTCCCCCTTTGTTTTAAACCGTTCCGTCGTTGTCCCACTTTGTTTTAAACTGTTCCGTCGTAGTCCCACTTTGTTTTAAACCGTTCCATCATAGTCCCCCTTTATGTTTTAAACCGTTCCGTCCTTGTCCCCCTTTATGTTTTAAACCGTTCCTTTGTAGTCCCACTCTGTTTTAAACTGTTCCGTCGTAGTCCCACTTTGTTTTAAACCGTTCCGTCGTAGTCCCACTTTGTTTTAAACCGTTCCATCGTAGTCCCGCTTTATGTTTTAAACCATTCCGTCGTAGTCCCGCTTTATATTTTAAACCGTTCCGTCGTAGTGCAACTTTGTTTTAAACCGTTCCGTCGTAGTCCCACTTTGTTTTAAACCGTTCCGTCGTAGTCCCCCTTTATGTTTTAAACCGTTCCGTCGTAGTCCCACTTTGTTTTAAACTGTTCCGTCGTAGTCCCACTTTGTTTTAAACCGTTCCGTCATAGTCCCGCTTTATGTTTTAAACCGTTCCGTCGTAGTGCAACTTTGTTTTAAACCGTTCCACCGTAGTCCCGCTTTATATTTGAAAGCGTTCCGTCGTAGTCCCGCTTTGTTTTAAACGTTTCCACCGTGTTCCACCTTAGTCCCGCTTTATGTTTTAAACCGTTCCGTCGTAGTCCCACTTTGTTTTAAACCGTTCCGTCGTAGTCCCACTTTGTTTTAAACTGTTCCGTCGTAGTCCCACTTTGTTTTAAACCGTTCCGTCGTAGTCCCGCTTTATGTTTTAAACCGTTCCGTCGTAGTCCCACTTTGTTTTAAACCGTTCCGTCGTAGTCCCCCTTTATGTTTTAAACCGTTCCGTCGTTGTCCCGCTTTATGTTTTAAACCGTTCCGTCGTAGTCCCACTTTGTTTTAAAACGTTCCGTTGTAGTCCCACTTTGTTTTAAACCGTTCCACCGTAGTCCCGCTTTATGTTTTAAACCGTTCCATCGTAGTCCCGCTTTATGTTTTAAACCGTTCCGTTGTAGTCCCGCTTTATATTTTAAACCGTTCCGTCGTAGTCCCGCTTTATGTTTTAAACCATTCCATCGTAGTCCCGCTTTATGTTTTAAACCGTTCCGTCGTAGTCCCGCTTTATGTTTTAAACCGTTCCGTCGTAGTGCAACTTTGTTTTAAACCGTTCCACCGTAGTCCCGCTTTATATTTGAAAGCGTTCCGTCGTAGTCCGGCTTTGTTTTAAACGTTTCCACCGTGTTCCACCGTAGTCCCCCTTTATGTTTTAAACCGTTCCGTCCTGGTCCCGCTTTATGTTTTAAACCGTTCTTTCGTATTCCCACTTTGTTTTAAACTGTTCCGTAGGTAGTCCCACTTTGTTTTAAACCTTTCCGTTGTAGTCCCGCTTTATGTTTTAAACCGTTCCGTCGTAGTCCCACTTTGTTTTAAACCGTTCCATCGTAGTCCCACTTTGTTTTAAACCGTTCCATCGTAGTCCCGCTTTATGTTTTAAACCGTTCCGTCGTAGTCCCGCTTTATATTTTAAACCGTTCCGTCGTAGTGCAACTTTGTTTTAAACCGTTCCGTCGTAGTCCCGCTTTATGTTTTAAACCGTTCCGTCGTAGTCCCACTTTGTTTTAAACCGTTCCATCGTAGTCCCACTTTGTTTTAAACCGTTCCGTCGTAGTCCCCCTTTATGTTTTAAACCGTTCCGTCGTAGTCCCACTTTGTTTTAAACTGTTCCGTCGTAGCCCCACTTTGTTTTAAACCGTTCCGTCGTAGTCCCGCTTTATGTTTTAAACCGTTCCATCGTAGTCCCCCTTTATGTTTTAAACCGTTCCGTCGTAGTCCCGCTTTATATTTTAAACCGTTCCGTCGTAGTCCCGCTTTATGTTTTAAACCGTTCCATCGTAGTCCCGCTTTATGTTTTAAACCGTTCCATCGTAGTCCCGCTTTATGTTTTAAACCGTTCCGTCGTAGTGCAACTTTGTTTTAAACCGTTCCACCGTAGTCCCGCTTTATATTTGAAAGCGTTCCGTCGTAGTCCCGCTTTGTTTTAAACGTTTCCACCGTGTTCCACCTTAGTCCCGCTTTATGTTTTAAACCGTTCCGTCGTAGTCCCACTTTGTTTTAAACCGTTCCGTCGTAGTCCCACTTTGTTTTAAACTGTTCCGTCGTAGTCCCACTTTGTTTTAAACCGTTCCGTCGTAGTCCCGCTTTATGTTTTAAACCGTTCCGTCGTAGTCCCACTTTGTTTTAAACCGTTCCGTCGTAGTCCCCCTTTATGTTTTAAACCGTTCCGTCGTTTTCCCGCTTTATGTTTCAAACCGTTCCTTCGTATTCCCACTTTGTTTTAAACTGTTCCGTCGTAGTCCCACTTTGTTTTAAACCGTTCCGTCGTAGTCCCGCTTTATGTTTTAAACCGTTCCGTCGTAGTCCCACTTTGTTTTAAACCGTTCCATCATAGTCCCACTTTGTTTTAAACCGTTCCGTCGTAGTCCCCCTTTGTTTTAAACCGTTCCATCGTAGTCCCACTTTGTTTTAAACCGTTCCGTCGTAGTCCCCCTTTGTTTTAAACCGTTCCTTCTTAGTCCCACTTTGTTTTAAACTGTTCCGTCGTAGTCCCCCTTTATGTTTTAAACCATCCCGTCATAGTCCCGCTTTATATTTTAAACCGTTCCACCGTAGTCCCGCTTTATGTTTTAAACCGTCCCGTCGTAGTCCCGCTTTATGTTTTAAACCATCCCGTCGTTGTCCCGCTTTATGTCTTAAACCGTCCCGTCGTAGTCCCGCTTTGTTTTAAACCGTTCCGTCGTAGTCCCACTTTGTTTTAAACCGTTCCGTCGTAGTCCCGCTTTATGTTTTAAACCGTTCCGTCGTAGTCCCACTTTGTTTTAAACCGTTCCATCGTAGTCCCACTTTGTTTTAAACCGTTCCGTCGTAGTCCCCCTTTATGTTTTAAACCGTTCCGTCGTAGTCCCACTTTGTTTTAAACTGTTCCGTCGTAGCCCCACTTTGTTTTAAACCGTTCCGTCGTAGTCCCGCTTTATGTTTTAAACCGTTCCATCGTAGTCCCCCTTTATGTTTTAAACCGTTCCGTCGTAGTCCCGCTTTATATTTTAAACCGTTCCGTCGTAGTCCCGCTTTATGTTTTAAACCGTTCCATCGTAGTCCCGCTTTATGTTTTAAACCGTTCCATCGTAGTCCCGCTTTATGTTTTAAACCGTTCCGTCGTAGTGCAACTTTGTTTTAAACCGTTCCACCGTAGTCCCGCTTTATATTTGAAAGCGTTCCGTCGTAGTCCCGCTTTGTTTTAAACGTTTCCACCGTGTTCCACCTTAGTCCCGCTTTATGTTTTAAACCGTTCCGTCGTAGTCCCACTTTGTTTTAAACCGTTCCGTCGTAGTCCCACTTTGTTTTAAACTGTTCCGTCGTAGTCCCACTTTGTTTTAAACCGTTCCGTCGTAGTCCCGCTTTATGTTTTAAACCGTTCCGTCGTAGTCCCACTTTGTTTTAAACCGTTCCGTCGTAGTCCCCCTTTATGTTTTAAACCGTTCCGTCGTTTTCCCGCTTTATGTTTCAAACCGTTCCTTCGTATTCCCACTTTGTTTTAAACTGTTCCGTCGTAGTCCCACTTTGTTTTAAACCGTTCCGTCGTAGTCCCGCTTTATGTTTTAAACCGTTCCGTCGTAGTCCCACTTTGTTTTAAACCGTTCCATCGTAGTCCCACTTTGTTTTAAACCGTTCCGTCGTAGTCCCCCTTTGTTTTAAACCGTTCCATCGTAGTCCCACTTTGTTTTAAACCGTTCCGTCGTAGTCCCCCTTTGTTTTAAACCGTTCCTTCTTAGTCCCACTTTGTTTTAAACTGTTCCGTCGTAGTCCCCCTTTATGTTTTAAACCATCCCGTCATAGTCCCGCTTTATATTTTAAACCGTTCCACCGTAGTCCCGCTTTATGTTTTAAACCGTCCCGTCGTAGTCCCGCTTTATGTTTTAAACCATCCCGTCGTTGTCCCGCTTTATGTCTTAAACCGTCCCGTCGTAGTCCCGCTTTGTTTTAAACCGTTCCGTCGTAGTCCCACTTTGTTTTAAACCGTTCCGTCGTAGTCCCGCTTTATGTTTTAAACCGTTCTGTCGTAGTCCCACTTTGTTTTAAACCGTCCCGTCGTAGTCCCGCTTTATGTTTTAAACCGTCCCGTCGTAGTCCCGCTTTATGTTTTAAACCGTTCCGTCGTAGTCCCACTTTATGTTTTAAAACGTTCCGTCGTAGTCTCACTTTGTTTTAAACCGTTCCGCCTTAGTCCCGCTTTATATTTGAAAGCTTTCCGTCGTAGTCCCGCTTTGTTTTAAACTGTTCCGTCGTAGTCCCACTTTGTTTTAAACCGTTCCGTCGTAGTCCCGCTTTATGTTTTAAACCCTTCCGTCGTAGTCCCGCTTTATGTTTTAAACCGTTCCGTCGTAGTCCCGCTTTATATTTTAAACCGTTCCGTCGTAGTCCCGCTTTATGTTTTAAACCGTTCCATCGTAGTCCCGCTTTATGTTTTAAACCGTTCCATCGTAGTCCCGCTTTATGTTTTAAACCGTTCCATCGTAGTCCCGCTTTATGTTTTAAACCGTTCCGTCGTAGTGCAACTTTGTTTTAAACCGTTCCACCGTAGTCCCGCTTTATGTTTTAAACCGTTCCGTCGTAGTGCAACTTTGTTTTAAACCGTTCCACCGTAGTCCCGCTTTATATTTGAAAGCGTTCCGTCGTAGTCCCGCTTTGTTTTAAACGTTTCCACCGTGTTCCACCTTAGTCCCGCTTTATGTTTTAAACCGTTCCGTCGTAGTCCCACTTTGTTTTAAAACGTTCCGTTGTAGTCCCAATTTGTTTTAAACCGTTCCACCGTAGTCCCCCTTTATGTTTTAAACCGTTCCGTCCTTGTCCCGCTTTATGTTTTAAACCGTTCCTTCGTATTCCCACTTTGTTTTAAACCGTTCCGTCGTAGTCCCACTTTGTTTTAAACTGTTCCGTAGGTAGTCCCACTTTGTTTTAAACCGTTCCGTTGTAGTCCCGCTTTATGTTTTAAACCGTTCCGTCGTAGTCCCACTTTGTTTTAAACCGTTCCGTCGTAGTCCCACTTTGTTTTAAACCGTTCCGTCGTAGTCCCGCTTTATGTTTTAAACCGTTCCATCGTAGTCCCGCTTTATGTTTTAAACCGTTCCGTCGTAGTCCCGCTTTATATTTTAAACCGTTCCGTCGTAGTGCAACTTTGTTTTAAACCGTTCCGTCGTAGTCCCACTTTGTTTTAAACCGTTCCGTCGTAGTCCCGCTTTATGTTTTAAACCGTTCCATCGTAGTCCCGCTTTATGTTTTAAACCGTTCCGTCGTAGTCCCGCTTTATGTTTTAAACCGTTCCGTCGTAGTGCAACTTTGTTTTAAACCGTTCCATCGTAGTCCCGCTTTATATTTGAAAGCGTTCCGTCGTAGTCCCGCTTTGTTTTAAACGTTTCCACCGTGTTCCACCTTAGTCCCGCTTTATGTTTTAAACCGTTCCGTCGTACTCCCACTTTGTTTTAAACCGTTCCGTCGTAGTCCCACTTTGTTTTAAACTGTTCCGTCGTAGTCCCACTTTGTTTTAAACCGTTCCGTCGTAGTCCCGCTTTATGTTTGAAACCGTTCCGTCGTAGTCCCACTTTGTTTTAAACCGTTCCGTCGTAGTCCCCCTTTATGTTTTAAACCGTTCCGTCGTTGTCCCGCTTTATATTTTAAACCGTTCCGTCGTAGTGCAACTTTGTTTTAAACCGTTCCGTCGTAGTCCCACTTTGTTTTAAAACGTTCCGTTGTAGTCCCACTTTGTTTTAAACCGTTCCACCGTAGTCCCGCTTTATGTTTTAAACCGTTCCATCGTAGTCCCGCTTTATGTTTTAAACCGTTCCGTTGTAGTCCCGCTTTATATTTTAAACCGTTCCGTCGTAGTCCCGCTTTATGTTTTAAACCGTTCCGTCGTAGTCCCGCTTTATGTTTTAAACCGTTCCGTTGTAGTGCAACTTTGTTTTAAACCGTTCCACCGTAGTCCCGCTTTATATTTGAAAGCGTTCCGTCGTAGTCCCGCTTTGTTTTAAACGTTTCCACCGTGTTCCACCGTAGTCCCCCTTTATGTTTTAAACCGTTCCGTCCTTGTCCCGCTTTATGTTTTAAACCGTTCCTTCGTATTCCCACTTTGTTTTAAACTGTTCCGTAGGTAGTCCCACTTTGTTTTAAACCGTTCCGTTGTAGTCCCACTTTATGTTTTAAACCGTTCCGTCGTAGTCCCGCTTTATGTTTTAAACCGTTCCATCGTAGTCCCGCTTTATGTTTTAAACCGTTCCATCGTAGTCCCGCTTTATGTTTTAAACCGTTCCGTCGTAGTGCAACTTTGTTTTAAACCGTTCCACCGTAGTCCCGCTTTATGTTTTAAACCGTCCCGTCGTAGTCCCGCTTTATGTTTTAAACCATCCCGTCGTTGTCCCGCTTTATGTCTTAAACCGTCCCGTCGTAGTCCCGCTTTGTTTTAAACCGTTCCGTCGTAGTCCCGCTTTATGTTTTAAACCGTTTTGTCGTAGTCCCACTTCGTTTTAAACCGTCCCGTCGTAGTCCCGCTTTGTTTTAAACCGTCCCGTCGTAGTCCCGCTTTATGTTTTAAACCGTTCCGTCGTAGTCCCACTTTATGTTTTAAAACGTTCCGTCGTAGTCCCACTTTGTTTTAAACCGTTCCGCAATAGTCCCGCTTTATATTTGAAAGCATTCTGTCGTAGTCCCACTTCGTTTTAAACCGTCCCGTCGTAGTCCCGCTTTGTTTTAAACCGTCCCGTCGTAGTCCCGCTTTATGTTTTAAACCGTTCCGTCGTAGTCCCACTTTATGTTTTAAAACGTTCCGTCGTAGTCCCACTTTGTTTTAAACCGTTCCGCAATAGTCCCGCTTTATATTTGAAAGCATTCCGTCGTAGTCCCGCTTTGTTTTAAACGTTTCCACCGTGTTCCACCTTAGTCCCGCTTTATGTTTGAAACCGTCCCGTCGTAGTCCCGCTTTATGTTTTAAACCATCCCGTCGTTGTCCCGCTTTATGTCTTAAACCGTTCCGTCGTAGTCCCACTTTGTTTTAAACCGTTCCGTCGTAGTCCCGCTTTATGTTTTAAACCGTTCTGTCGTAGTCCCATTTTGTTTTAAACCGTCCCGTCGTAGTCCCGCTTTATGTTTTAAACCGTCCCGTCGTAGTCCCGCTTTTTGTTTTAAACCGTTCCGTCGTAGTCCCACTTTATGTTTTAAAACGTTCCGTCGTAGTCCCACTTTGTTTTAAACCGTTCCGCCGTAGTCCCGCTTTATATTTGAAAGCGTTCCGTCGTAGTCCCGCTTTGTTTTAAACGTTTCCACCGTATTCCACCTTAGTCCCGCTTTATGTTTTAAACCGTCCCGTCGTAGTCCCGCTTTATGTTTTAAACCATCCCGTCGTTGTCCCGCTTTATGTCTTAAACCGTCCCGTCGTAGTCCCGCATTGTTTTAAACCGTTCCGTCGTAGTCCCACTTTGTTTTAAACCGTTCCGTCGTAGTCCCGCTTTATGTTTTAAACCGTTCTGTCGTAGTCCCACTTTGTTTTAAACCGTCCCGTCGTAGTCCCGCTTTATGTTTTAAACCGTTCCGTCGTAGTCCCACTTTATGTTTTAAAACGTTCCGTCGTAGTCCCACTTTGTTTTAAACCGTTCCGCCGTAGTCCCGCTTTATATTTGAAAGCGTTCCGTCGTAGTCCCGCTTTGTTTTAAACGTTTCCACCGTGTTCCACCTTAGTCCCGCTTTATGTTTTAAACCGTTCCGTCGTAGTCCCACTTTGTTTTAAACCGTTCCGTCGTAGTCCCACTTTGTTTTAAACTGTTCCGTCGTAGTCCCACTTTGTTTTAAACCGTTCCGTCGTAGTCCCACTTTGTTTTAAACCGTTCCGTCGTAGTCCCGCTTTATGTTTGAAACCGTTCCGTCGTAGTCCCACTTTGTTTTAAACCGTTCCGTCGTAGTCCCCCTTTATGTTTTAAACCGTTCCGTCGTTGTCCCTCTTTATGTTTCAAACCGTTCCTTCGTATTCCCACTTTGTTTCAAACCGTTCCGTCGTAGTCCCACTTTGTTTTAAACCGTTCCGTCGTAGTCCCGCTTTATGTTTTAAACCGTTCTGTCGTAGTCCCACTTTGTTTTAAACCGTCCCGTCGTAGTCCCGCTTTATGTTTTAAACCGTTCCGTCGTAGTCCCACTTTATGTTTTAAAACGTTCCGTCGTAGTCCCACTTTGTTTTAAACCGTTCCGTCGTAGTCCCACTTTGTTTTAAACTGTTCCACCGTTGTCCCGCTTTATATTTTAAACCGTTCCGTCTTAGTCCCGCTTTGTTTTAAACGTTTCCACCGTTTTCCACCGTAGTCCCGCTTTATGTTTTAAACCGTTCCGTCGTAGTCCCGTTTTATGTTTTAAACCGTCCCGTCGTAGTCCCACTTTGTTTTAAACTGTTCCACCGTAGTCCAGCTTTATGTTTGAAACCGTTCCGTCGTAGTCCCGCTTTGTTTTAAACGTTTCCACCGTGTTCCACCGTAGTCCCGTTTTATGCTTTAAACCATCCCGTCGTAGTCCCGCCTTATATTTTAAACCGTTCCACCGTAGTCCCGCTTTGTCTTTTAAACCGTTCCGTCGTAGTCCCGTTTTATGTTTTAAACCGTCCCGTCGTAGTCCCACTTTGTTTTAAACTGTTCCACCGTAGTCCCGCTTTATATTTTAAACCGTTCCGTCTTAGTCCCGCTTTGTTTTAAACGATTCCACCGTGTTCCACCTTAGTCCCGCTTTATCTTTTAAACCATCCCGTCATAGTCCCGCTTTGTCTTTTAAACCGTTCCGTCGTAGTCCCACTTTATATTTTAAACCGTTCCGTCATAGTCCCACTTTATGTTTTAAATCGTTCCGTCGTAGTCCCGCTTTGTTTTAAACCGTTCCGTCGTAGTCCCACTTTGTTTTAAACTGTCCCATCGTAGTCCCACTTTATGTTTTAAACCGTTCCGTTGTAGTCCCACTTTATGTTTTAAAACGATCCGTCGTAGTCCCGCTTTATGTTTTAAACCGTTCCATCGTCGTCCCGCTTTATGTTTTAAACCGTTCCGTCGTAGTCCCGCTTTATATTTTAAACCGTTCCGTCGTAGTCCCTCTTTATGTTTTAAACCGTTCCATCGTAGTCCCGCTTTATGTTTTAAACCGTTCCGTCGTAGTCCCGCTTTGTTTTAAACCGTTCCGTCGTAGTGCAACTTTGTTTTAAACCGTTCCACTGTAGTCCCGCTTTATTTTTTAAAGCGTTCCATCGTAGTCCCGCTTTGTGTTAAACGTTTCCACCGTGTTCCACCTTAGTCCCGCTTTATGTTTTAAACCGTTCCGTCGTAGTCCCACTTTGTTTTAAACTGTTCCGTCGTAGTCCCACTTTGTTTTAAACCGTTCCGTCGTAGTCCCGCTTTATGTTTTAAACCGTTCCGTCGTTGTCCCGCTTTATGTTTCAAACCGTTCCTTCGTATTCCCACTTTGTTTTAAACTGTTCCGTCGTAGTCCCACTTTGTTTTAAACCGTCCCGTCGTAGTCCCGCTTTATGTTTTAAACCGTTCCGTCGTAGTCCCACTTTGTTTTAAACCGTTCCATCGTATTCCCACTTTGTTTTAAACCGTTCCGTCGTAGTCCCGCTTTATGTTTTAAACCGTTCTGTCGTAGTCCCACTTTGTTTTAAACCGTCCCGTCGTAGTCCCGCTTTATGTTTTAAACCGTTCCGTCGTAGTCCCACTTTATGTTTTAAAACGTTCCGTCGTAGTCCCACTTTGTTTTAAACCGTTCCGTCGTAGTCCCACTTTGTTTTAAACTGTTCCACCGTTGTCCCGCTTTATATTTTAAACCGCTCCGTCTTAGTCCCGCTTTGTTTTAAACGTTTCCACCGTTTTCCACCGTAGTCCCGCTTTATGTTTTAAACCGTTCCGTCGTAGTCCCGTTTTATGTTTTAAACCGTCCCGTCGTAGTCCCACTTTGTTTTAAACTGTTCCACCGTAGTCCAGCTTTATGTTTGAAACCGTTCCGTCGTAGTCCCGCTTTGTTTTAAACGTTTCCACCGTGTTCCACCGTAGTCCCGTTTTATGCTTTAAACCATCCCGTCGTAGTCCCGCTTTATATTTTAAACCGTTCCACCGTAGTCCCGCTTTGTCTTTTAAACCGTTCCGTCGTAGTCCCGTTTTATGTTTTAAACCGTCCCGTCGTAGTCCCACTTTGTTTTAAACTGTTCCACCGTAGTCCCGCTTTATATTTTAAACCGTTCCGTCTTAGTCCCGCTTTGTTTTAAACGATTCCACCGTGTTCCACCTTAGTCCCGCTTTATCTTTTAAACCATCCCGTCATAGTCCCGCTTTGTCTTTTAAACCGTTCCGTCGTAGTCCCACTTTATATTTTAAACCGTTCCGTCATAGTCCCACTTTATGTTTTAAATCGTTCCGTCGTAGTCCCGCTTTGTTTTAAACCGTTCCGTCGTAGTCCCACTTTGTTTTAAACTGTCCCATCGTAGTCCCACTTTATGTTTTAAACCGTTCCGTTGTAGTCCCACTTTATGTTTTAAAACGATCCGTCGTAGTCCCGCTTTATGTTTTAAACCGTTCCATCGTCGTCCCGCTTTATGTTTTAAACCGTTCCGTCGTAGTCCCGCTTTATATTTTAAACCGTTCCGTCATAGTCCCTCTTTATGTTTTAAACCGTTCCATCGTAGTCCCGCTTTATGTTTTAAACCGTTCCGTCGTAGTCCCGCTTTGTTTTAAACCGTTCCGTCGTAGTGCAACTTTGTTTTAAACCGTTCCACTGTAGTCCCGCTTTATTTTTTAAAGCGTTCCATCGTAGTCCCGCTTTGTGTTAAACGTTTCCACCGTGTTCCACCTTAGTCCCGCTTTATGTTTTAAACCGTTCCGTCGTAGTCCCACTTTGTTTTAAACTGTTCCGTCGTAGTCCCACTTTGTTTTAAACCGTTCCGTCGTAGTCCCGCTTTATGTTTTAAACCGTTCCGTCGTAGTCCCCCTTTATGTTTTAAACCGTTCCGTCGTTGTCCCGCTTTATGTTTCAAACCGTTCCTTCGTATTCCCACTTTGTTTTAAACTGTTCCGTCGTAGTCCCACTTTGTTTTAAACCGTCCCGTCGTAGTCCCGCTTTATGTTTTAAACCGTTCCGTCGTAGTCCCACTTTGTTTTAAACCGTTCCATCGTATTCCCACTTTGTTTTAAACCGTTCCGTCGTAGTCCCCCTTTGTTTTAAACGTTTCCATCGTAGTCCCACTTTGTTTTAAACCGTTCCGTCGTAGTCCCCCTTTATGTTTTAAACCGTTCCTTCTTAGTCCCACTTTGTTTTAAACTGTTCCGTCGTAGTCCTGCTTTATGTTTTAAATCGTTCCATCGTAGTCCCGCTTTATGTTTTAAACCGTTCCGTCGTAGTCCCACTTTGTTTTAAACCGTTCCATCGTAGTCCCACTTTGTTTTAAACCGTTCCGTCGTAGTCCCCCTTTGTTTTAAACCGTTCCATCGTAGTCCCACTTTGTTTTAAACCGTTCCGTCAAAGTCCCCCTTTATGTTTTAAACCGTTCCGTCGTTGTCCCGCTTTATGTTTTAAACCGTTCCGTCGTAGTCCCACTTTGTTTTAAACTGGTCCATCATAGTCCCGCTTTATGTTTTAAACCGTTCCGTAGTAGTCCCACTTTATATTTTAAACCGTTCCGTCGTAGTCCCACTTTATGTTTTAAACCGTCCCGTCATAGTCCCGCTTTATGTTTTAAACCATCCCGTCATAGTCCCGCTTTATATTTTAAACCGTTCCACCGTAGTCCCGCTTTATGTTTTAAACCGTCCCGTCGTAGTCCCGCTTTATGTTTTAAACCATCCCGTCGTTGTCCCGCTTTATGTCTTAAACCGTTTTGTCGTAGTCCCACTTTGTTTTAAACCATCCCGTCGTAGTCCCGCTTTATGTTTTAAACCGCCCCGTCGTAGTCCCGCTTTATGTTTTAAACCGTTCCGTCGTAGTCCCACTTTGTTTTAAACCGTTCCGTCGTAGTCCCACTTTGTATTAAACTGTTCCGTCGTAGTCCCACTTTGTTTTAAACCGTTCCGTCGTAGTCCCGCTTTATGTTTGAAACCGTTCCGTCGTAGTCCCACTTTGTTTTAAACCGTTCCGTCGTAGTCCCCCTTTATGTTTTAAACCGTTCCGTCGTTGTCCCTCTTTATGTTTCAAACCGTTCCTTCGTATTCCCACTTTGTTTCAAACCGTTCCGTCGTAGACCCACTTTGTTTTAAACCGTTCCGTCGTAGTCCCGCTTTATGTTTTAAACCGTTCTGTCGTAGTCCCACTTTGTTTTAAACCGTCCCGTCGTAGTCCCGCTTTGTTTTAAACCGTTCCGTCGTAGTCCCACTTTATGTTTTAAAACGTTCCGTCGTAGTCCCACTTTGTTTTAAACCGTTCCGCCGTAGTCCCGCTTTATATTTTAAACCGTTCCGTCGTAGTCCCGCTTTATGTTTTAAACCGTTCCGTCCTAGTCCCGCTTTATGTTTTAAACCGTTCCGTCGTAGTCCCGCTTTATGTTTTAAACCGTTCCGTCGTAGTCCCACTTTGTTTTAAACTGTTCCACCGTTTTCCCGCTTTATATTTTAAACCGTTCCGTCTTAGTCCCGCTTTGTTTTAAACGTTTCCACCGTTTTCCACCGTAGTCCCGCTTTATGTTTTAAACCGTTCCGTCGTAGTCCCGTTTTATGTTTTAAACCGTCCCGTCGTAGTCCCACTTTGTTTTAAACTGTTCCACCGTAGTCCCGCTTTATATTTTAAACCGTTCCGTCTTAGTCCCGCTTTGTTTTAAACGATTCCACCGTGTTCCACCTTAGTCCCGCTTTATGTTTTAAACCATCCCGTCGTAGTCCCGTTTTATGTTTTAAACCGTCCTGTCGTAGTCCCACTTTGTTTTAAACTGTTCCACCGTAGTCCCGCTTTATATTTTAAACCGTTCCGTCTTAGTCCCGCTTTGTTTTAAACGATTCCACCGTGTTCCACCTTAGTCCCGCTTTATGTTTTAAACCATCCCGTCGTAGTTCCGTTTTATATTTTAAACCGTCCCGTCGTAGTCCAGCTTTATGTTTGAAACCGTTCCGTCGTAGTCCCGCTTTATGTTTTAAACCGTTCCGTCGTAGTCCCACTTTGTTTTAAACTGTTCCACCGTTGTCCCGCTTTATATTTTAAACCGTTCTGTCGTAGTCCCACTTTGTTTTAAACCGTCCCGTCGTAGTCCCGCTTTATGTTTTAAACCGTTCCGTCGTAGTCCCACTTTATGTTTTAAAACGTTCCGTCGTAGTCCCACTTTGTTTTAAACCGTTCCGCCGTAGTCCCGCTTTATATTTGAAAGCGTTCCGTCGTAGTCCCGCTTTGTTTTAAACGTTTCCACCGTATTCCACCTTAGTCCCGCTTTATGTTTTAAACCGTTCCGTCGTAGTCCCACTTTGTTTTAAACCGTTCCGTCGTAGTCCCACTTTGTTTTAAACTGTTCCGTCGTAGTCCCACTTTGTTTTAAACCGTTCCGTCGTTGTCCCGCTTTATGTTTGAAACCGTTCCCTCGTAGTCCCACTTTGTTTTAAACCGTTCCATCGTAGTCCCCCTTTATGTTTTAAACCGTTCCGTCGTTGTCCCTCTTTATGTTTCAAACCGTTCCTTCGTATTCCCACTTTGTTTCAAACCGTTCCGTCGTAGTCCCACTTTGTTTTAAACCGTTCCGTCGTAGTCCCGCTTTATGTTTTAAACCGTTCTGTCGTAGTCCCACTTTGTTTTAAACCGTCCCGTCGTAGTCCCGCTTTATGTTTTAAACCGTTCCGTCGTAGTCCCACTTTATGTTTTAAAACGTTCCGTCGTAGTCCCACTTTGTTTTAAACCGTTCCGCCGTAGTCCCGCTTTATATTTTAAACCGTTCCGTCGTAGTCCCGCTTTATGTTTTAAACCGTTCCGTCGTAGTCCCGCTTTATGTTTTAAACCGTTCCGTCGTAGTCCCGCTTTATGTTTTAAACCGTTCCGTCGTAGTCCCACTTTGTTTTAAACTGTTCCACCGTTGTCCCGCTTTATATTTTAAACCGTTCCGTCTTAGTCCCGCTTTGTTTTAAACGTTTCCACCGTTTTCCACCGTAGTCCCGCTTTATGTTTTAAACCGTTCCGTCGTAGTCCCGTTTTATATTTTAAACCGTCCCGTCGTAGTCCCACTTTGTTTTAAACTGTTCCACCGTAGTCCCGCTTTATATTTTAAACCGTTCCGTCTTAGTCCCGCTTTGTTTTAAACGATTCCACCGTGTTCCACCTTAGTCCCGCTTTATGTTTTAAACCGTTCCGTCGTAGTCCCACTTTGTTTTAAACCGTTCCGTCGTAGTCCCACTTTGTTTTAAACTGTTCCACCGTAGTCCCGCTTTATATTTTAAACCGTTCCGTCTTAGTCCCGCTTTGTTTTAAACAATTCCACCGTGTTCCACCTTAGTCCCGCTTTATGTTTTAAACCATCCCGTCGTAGTTCCGTTTTATATTTTAAACCGTCCCGTCGTAGTCCAGCTTTATGTTTGAAACCGTTCCGTCGTAGTCCCGCTTTATGTTTTAAACCGTTCCGTCGTAGTCCCACTTTGTTTTAAACTGTTCCACCGTTGTCCCGCTTTATATTTTAAACCGTTCCGTCTTAGTCCCACTTTGTTTTAAACGTTTCCACCGTTTTCCACCGTAGTCCCGCTTTATGTTTTAAACCGTTCCGTCGTAGTCCCGTTTTATGTTTTAAACCGTCCCGTCGTAGTCCCACTTTGTTTTAAACTGTTCCACCGTAGTCCCGCTTTATATTTTAAACCGTTCCGTCTTAGTCCCGCTTTGTTTTAAACGATTCCACCGTGTTCCACCTTAGTCCCGCTTTATGTTTTAAACCATCCCGTCATAGTCCCGCTTTATATTTTAAACCGTTCCGTCGTAGTCCCACTTTGTTTTAAACCGTTCCGTCTTAGTCCCGCTTTGTTTTAAACGTTTCCACCGTGTTCCATCGTAGTCCCGCTTTATGTTTTAAACCATCCCGTCGTAGTTCCGTTTTATATTTTAAACCGTCCCGTCGTAGTCCAGCTTTATGTTTGAAACCGTTCCGTCGTAGTCCCGCTTTGTTTTAAACGTTTCCACCGTGTTCCACCGTAGTCCCGTTTTATGTTTTAAACCATCCCGTCGTAGTCCCACTTTGTTTTAAACCGTCCCATCGTAGTCCCACTTTATGTTTTAAACCGTTCCGTTGTAGTCCCACTTTATGTTTTAAAGCGTTCCATCGTAGTCCCGCTTTGTTTTAAACGTTTCCACCGTGTTCCACCGTAGTCCCGCTTTATGTTTTAAACCGTTCCGTCGTAGTCATACTTTGTTTTAAACTGTTCCACCGTAGTCCCGCTTCATATTTTAAACCGTTCCGTCTTAGTCCCGCTTTGTTTTAAACGTTTCCACCGTGTTCCACCGTAGTCCCGCTTTATGTTTTAAACCATTCCGTCGTAGTCCCGCTTTATATTTTAAACCGTTCCACCGTAGTCCCACTTTGTTTTAAACTGTTCCACCGTAGTCCCGCTTTATGTTTTAAACCGTCCCGTTGTAGTCCCTCTTTATGTTTTAAACCGTTCCATCGTAGTCCCGCTTTATGTTTTAAACCGTTCCGTCGTAGCCCCACTTTGTTTTAAACCGTTCCGTTGTAGTCCCACTTTGTTTTAAACTGTTCCGTCATAGTCCCGCTTTATCTTTTAAACCGTTCCATCGTAGTCCCGCTTTATGTTTTAAACCGTTCCGTCGTAGCCCCACTTTGTTTTAAACCGTTCCGTTGTAGTCCCACTTTGTTTTAAACTGTTCCGTCGTAGTCCCGCTTTATGTTTTAAACCGTTCCGTCGTAGTCCCACTTTGTTTTAAACCGTTCCGTAGTAGTCCTGCTTTATGTTTTAAACCGTTCCGTCGTAGTCCCACTTTATGTTTTAAACCGTCCCGTCGTAGTCCAGCTTTATGTTTTAAACCGTTCCGTCGTAGTCCCGCTTTGTTTTAAACCATTCCACTGTGTTCCACCGTAGTCCCGCTTTATATTTTAAACCGTTCCGTCTTAGTCCCACTTTATGTTTCGGCTCACTGTCCTGATGGAAGGTGAACCTCCGCCCCAGTCACATGGCTTTTCCAGACGGAAACAGGATTTCCTCCAACATGGCGCTGTATTTGGCTCCATCCATCTTCCCATCAACTCCGACCACCTTCCCTGTCCCTGCTGAAGAGAAGAACCCCCCCCCCCCCCCCCATGCTACCACCACCATGTTTGATACTTTTGCACTTTTCAGTTTTTTATGTGTGAAAAACAAAAAGTCTCATTGTACTCCGCATTTGTCATGATGTGTGTTTCATGAAGTCTCTTTAGTTTTTGCTTTCCTGTTTTATTTTGGAGTATGTTCCTGTTTTGCCTTTGTCTGCGTTCATCTGGGTTCATTTGTTTCCCCTGTGTCTTGTTGTGTTCTGTGTATTTTTACCCTCAGTTTTTGTCCTTAGCTTGCTGGTCCATTGAGTTGTTTTTGAGCCTGAGTTTAGTTCCCTGCCTTTTTAGATGAAAAACATATATTCTGGAGCATCCTTGGCATCCGCTCATCTCTGCATTTGGGTTCTCATCTCCACCAAAGCCTGACATGTGTGCCACTTTGTGTTGGTCTTTCACATACAGTTCCAATTGAATATATTCATGTTTGGTGTGTAATGTGTCAGAATGTGGAAAAGTTCAAGCAGTAGGAATACTTTGCAAGACGCTGTAACTTTCCTTCAGAATAAGAGGAGGAGATCTTCATCATGTCCAAGAGCATACATGAGAAGTTTCTGAGGGATTCAGCTTCATCTGTCTTTTGTTTGGATTGTTAAATCTGATGATATGAGATGATCTGCGTTTCTCTGTTGGAACCAGTGCTTATCGGACCAGTCTGTCCATTCTCCTCTGACCTCTGACAATAAGGTCACAGGGTCAGCTGCATGTTTTCTCTTCTTCAGACCTTCTCTGGAAACCCTGGACATGGTTGTGGGCGAAAATCCCAGGAAATACGCAGACCAACAACCTCAAAACTAATTTCTTCCTCATCCTGATGCTCAAGCAAGTCATCTTTACCATGTCTACATGACCACATGCTGCCATCCAATTGGCTGGTTAGGGTTAGCTTAGGTTTCGGAGCAGGTGAACACGTGGAGCTGGTAAAATGACTGGTGAGTGTCAGGTACACAACGTCTGGACAGAAAGCAAATCTGTTACTTTTGCCTAAAATGTTTTTAACACACCTGAACATGTCCAGCATATTTCTGAAATAAAACCGACATTTCCTGTTAGAAGGGAAGATTTCCTGAACATTTTGGCTTTTTGAGGTTGATGGAAACGTTCGGCTTGTTTTGATCTCCTGCCATGATCTTCAGGAAAACCTGCTCTCATGTCAAATTCCTTTTAGTTTTTATTCCAGTGTCAGACATGCTCCCATCGCTTGCTAGTACATCTGCACACTTTGTTGGCATGTTCAGACCTCCACACATGGTCTGCGAATGCTTCCAACAGGTTTCTATCAGCACACTTTGGTTTTAAGACAAACATCTGCGTTGCTTCTTGTTTGATCCAGTAAAACGGCAGCAACCTGAGGAATACACGCAGTTAAAGGCGCAAACAAGTGACTGGGAGCTTTTCTAAGTTCGTAAACATGCAGAAATGTGTGTGTAGCAGTGTGTGTTGGGGAGTGTATGGGAAGCTGCAGAGGTCTTTACAAAGCCATTAGTTGTGAACCAATTAGGAGAGCGGGACGAAGTGAGGAAGAGAATTATTTTCAGCCTGATGCTTGTTGCTATAATTGGGAATTTTTCTTCAGCTTGGACTCGAAGAACAAACAAGCTGATGGCAAAACAAAACCAAGCCTGATGAAACTGTTTAGATTTATTCTTCCACCTTGTTGTTGCAGCAGTAAACAGGCTTTTTGTCTTTTTTACGCTGCAGTCTTCATGTCAACGTCTTTGTCTTTTCCCTCCATCCTTTACACTTCTTCTGATCATTCCTTCCTGTTATCCGTTGTCATTTCTCAGGTGAGAACCTCTTCAGCGGTTCATGATCCCACCAGAGCGGTACAAGAGCAGAGCAAAGCACCGAAGAGGCCCCCCACCTCCAGGGCCAGAACAGTCACAGTGAGTAACAGCAAACACATCCACATCCATCCATTTTCAACATCACTCAACATGTGTAAAAGTAGTTCCAGGGGATTTTTAGCATGCGTTGCTGTAAAACCTCCATGTACTTCTCAGCATTGATGGAGCTTCCCAGATGTGGAAGCTGCCCACGCCATCAGCACTAATGCAACCCCATCCCATCAGAGATGCAGGCTGATAAGCTGGATGCTCCCTCTCCTCTTTAGTCTGCAGGACACGCCGTCCATGCTGTCCACAAACAATTCCACATCTTCATCCAGGTTTCCACTCAGAACATTTTAAATGAGCTTTGGTCCAGAGAAGACGGCGTGTTTCTGGATCCTCTTCACATATGATGGAGCTTTAACCTGCATGTCTGAATTTCAGCCTGAACTGGGTTCACACTGGTTTCCAGTCGAGAAGCATGTCTGGTTTTAATGCAGAACATGACCAGCATCTAGACTTGTCCTAGAATACAGAGATTCCTTCTGATTCTCTGAATCTTCTGATGACTCTGTAGATGGAAGATCTTCAAAGTCAGGGGAACATTTTCAGACCCAGTTTGTCTCAGACTGGTGAAGCTCTGTCCATCTGAGACTCTTACACAGTCATGTTTCCGCTCGCTCCCAGTGAAACCAGTAAGAAGCTCCTCCACGTGCTGCTGGCTCAGGTTCACACAATCAGCTCAGATTTTGCGTTAAATGATGAAACGTCTCAGTTTGTCTGCTGAGAGTAAAATATGACCTGCTGAGATCTGGAAATTATTATTTTCTGTTTTCATTTTGGTTTTTAACAACATGAAGTCACATTTCTGCCAACTCGCTGCACGCGGTCGAGTCTCCGCTCAGACTGATCCAAGCTGCACACACACACCTGAGTTACCAAACAGAATAAAGGCCATAACTAACACAATGTGTGCACGTGTGTGTGTGTACGTGTGTGTGATGTGTGCACCCTATGGGCACCTCCAGGGCGAAGCAAAACCTACTGCCCTCACACTCTAAACACACAAACCTGCACACGCACGTCCATACACACACCCCTGAGGGCAGGGCATACGAGTCCAGGTAGAAGTTCTGACAGCCCAACAGCTGCAGGTTAGACAGACATGCTGCACACACACACACACACACACACACACACACACACACACACACACACATACACAAAGGACAAACCTGCGTACACACTTACATGCAAAGAACAAAAAGACCAAAATCCAGCTCCATGAGGACACACACACACACACAACGCATGTAACGTCATGACAAGGGACACACACTCACTATCATACCCACATCATATCAGTGATGCGTACAGCTGGTCCTGACCCCCATGGCGTGGCCCAGTCTAGCCCACCTGTTCACACATGCACACAAAGACACACAAGTACACACTGTACACACAGACACAGGTGCAATTAAAGCAATTGTGAATGCGACGCGTGATGTGCTCTGTGACCCAGACAGCAGAAGGTCTGCAGCCAAACACACAGGAGAGTGTGTGTTTCACGTTTCATCACTGACTTGCGTTGGGAAAGTTTCACCAACTGGAAAATGAAGCCGAACGCCGCTGATGAAAACAATATCAATATTAGAACAATTCCATCTATTAAACATGTTCAGCGTTTAATTGATAGGGAAAATAAACCCGGGGTCTACGGACACATGTAGGACGTAGTGCAACCGCCAGAACAGACCTTGTCTGTTTATTCATGGAAGGTGGAGTTTTCCTCTGTCATCTGTTGACTGTAGAATAATAAGAAATGCTTTTGCTTCTTTTCTAACAACATCTGTCCTTTTGTCCATCCAGAGATCAGCTGTTGGAGCAAGAACCTCCAAGATTCAGCTGTAATGGACCTCTGCTGTGGCTTTCGTCTCCCTCCACCGTCTCCCTCCGCCGTCTTCGTCCTCTTAGAGAAGAGCTTCTGAACATTGTGAAGAGGACTGAAGTGGTCTGGACGAAGACGGTCTGGACGAAGACGTTGGTCTGGATGAAGACGATAGTCTGGATGAAGACGATGGTCTGGGTGAAGACGTTGGTCTGGACGAAGACGATGACGGTCTGGACGATGACGGTCTGGACGAAGACGTTGGTCTGGACGAAGACATTGGTCTGGACGAAGACGATGGTCTGGATGAAGACGATGGTCTGGACGAAGACGATGGTCTGGATGAAGACGATGGTCTGGATTAAGACATTGGTCTGGATGAAGACGATGGTCTGGATGAAGACGATGGTCTGGATTGAGACATTGGTCTGGACGAAGACGATGGTCTGGACGAAGACGATGGTCTGGACGAAGACGATGGTCTGGATGAAGACGATGGTCTGGACGAAGACGATGGTCTGGATGAAGAAATTGGTCTGGACGAAGACGATTGTCGGGATGAAGACATTGGTCTGGACGAAGACGATTGTCGGGATGAAGACATTGGTCTGGACGAAGACGATTGTCGGGATGAAGACATTGGTCTGGACGAAGACGATGGTCGGGATGAAGACGATTCAGACGGAGGACTGAAATAGAAGTGAAATGATTTGGTTTGTAACGATAAAACAGTTTTTTTCAGATGGAAATTCTGCAGTTTTCTGCCTGTAAAATTCCAACATGCACAAACATTTTCACCATGAAAGTCATTTGGTTATTGGTTGTCATAGCAACGTCAGAGCTGATTTCTATTACCTCCAGTCCTGTGAAATACCAGTCATGTATTTAAGGATTCATTCACTCATTCAATTGTTGTACAACAATACCTTCCCAGTTCTACTTGTCCCCCCCCACCACGCCATGAAGGACACATTTCAGTCATTCATCAGTTCAGAAACTTCTAGTTCAGATCACAGCAATGGGCTGATCAGAGGGTTTGTGTGTACTACTGGTTATTAGTTATTTACTAAAAATAAGTTGTCATGTACAGAAAGATATGCAGAAAAGGAGGATCGTCAAGCTCAGGAAGACTGTGGCTCCTGAATCCAAACACTCCGGTCCAGGTTGTTGCTGAATCTCTTTAGACTTTTCCTCTTCATGACTCGAGCACTCTGCCTTGAACCGGCAGTGTGAAAAGAGCTTTATGAAGATCCTGTGTGTCATTTCATCACACGTCTTTAAAATTGATCAGCAGTTAGTTTGTAAATGAAGATTACCATGCGGAGAGAGTTCAGCAGCTGCTGAGCACGTCGTTCATGTTGCGGGTCTGACTGCAAATTAGTTTATTGCTGTTAATATTTTACACCCAAACATAAATTAGGTCCAGAGTGAAAGAATGAGACAAGTCAGCAGGTTTGTGGAATGCCGAAGTCCGTCTTAGTAAAACAGCACAAATAAAGACGATGAAACCATTTTAAAAAGGTCCTTTTAACCAACAGATCTCAACATTTTAACTCTGAGGAGAAAGATGCTGCAGCTTAGAATCTGCATGGATTCCGACAGATGATCTAGGATCACGTCCTCGTTTTCACTCTGACAGACATGATGGAGTTACCGGCCGTCAGATGCCGCCAGTTTCAGCTGGCGGAAAAGGAGCCTGACGCTTCAGCTCTGACAAGCAGGACACGGGATGCTCAATGAATCAATACATCAAGTTACTGACAACAGCAGCTCAGTTAGTTAGTGAGTTTCTTTGTCTGTTGAAACAGACTGCAGACGTGTTCTGACACAAACCGAGGCACCGTTTTGCTCTGGATAACGCCATTTTCTTTTTTTCAGTATGTGAGGTGTGGAAGTTCTTCCAGCACGTCACGTGTCTGATCAGGTTGCACAGCTTCTTACAATCTGCCATCACACACTGCTTAGCATGTCAGGAAAAACACGTCTGCAGGCTGTCTCCGGGCTCTGCAGCCTGCTAGATGTTGGAAATGTAGCGTGGTCGGCGGCCTGAACTAATGACATCACAAAACCACAGAAACCCCAAACCAATGGCGAAAAGCAGCCGTTATGAAGACCCTCCAATGTTATGAAGAGTTAGTTCACCACCAACGATAGACGTTGGGAGATTCCATCAGCTCTTTCTATTGGGATGACGTCATATTTCATTTTGTTTGTGGAAACCAACATCAGCAGATTTGACCTCAAACAAATCCATTCCTTCATTTCTGAAGTTGTTTATGAGTCCAGGCTTATTTTTGGTTTCGGTTGTAAAACCAGATGTTGATGCGCGGCCATGGGGAGCGTGTCCCATCGTGGCGAACTGTACTGTCCCAGCGTCTTTAGGAAGCTGGGTCTGAACACCTTCCCTGTATCAAAGGAGGAGTTCATGATGCAGCAAACGGTCAGGAGACTAGTTTCTGAAGGTGCGGTTGTTGTGTTGAGGTGTAGCGTGATGGAGGAAGAGGAGTGCAACCGCGCTTCTTTGTTGAAGGACCGTTCGTCATTTTGAGCTTTCTGCGAAGCTGCTTCTACCTGAGCAGGTGGGATGAAATGCTTCCTGTCTCGGCTTGCAGCACGTCTTCAGACCACAGCATGGGACGGGTGTCCAAACAGACATCACATAAAACGATGTATTATCTATGCAACACAAGCAGAGCAGCGTTGTGTAGACGGAGAGGCTGCTGATGGGTGTGTGTTGCATTAACACTACGGTCTGTCTGTACACAGCTGTACCACATATTTATTTCTGTCTGTTTTCTAGACGTCTCTAGAGCAGATGGTCAGCAGGTTTGGGACTGCTGTAGGGACGTGTGTGTGTGTGAGGTGAAAATACTGGGGTGGAAATCTTTTAGGTATACTTGTGTGCCTTGCTCAACTATTACTCCCACTTTAGTCATTTAATAACCCTTCTTTCCCAGGTAGTAGACATGCTACATGCAAGCCAGAATAAAGTATAAAGAAAAGCAATGTGGAGCGGGGTGCGATGAACACTTCAGGAGGAAGGACGCTTGGTGTTTGTGTTTTCTGTGTATGTGATCTGTCATGTGGAATCTCTTCATTAGAATTGTCAATAAAAGCTTGATTGCATGGTTCCTGCTAATTCCAATGTAAAGCCAACTGTTCAAAATAAACTTAATTTATTGGGGAAAAAAAGCTGTGAGAAAATATTTGTCTTTGGATTGAAACTGTCCTGTTAGTCTCCTGCAAGATGAACGGTATGAGGATGCAGGTTTTTCAGAATAAGAGCGAAGGGATCAGAGAACAGCACTAGCTGATTAGCACTAATCTGATTTACTGATATGAATCAGATCAGGATTTTAATGTTGAACATGCATTTAGCTCGTGAAGCAGAACTCCTGATTAGGTAATGTTCTATGAAATTATCAACGGACAGTTTTATGCATTTGAAAGTATTCAGCAGAGGTTTTACTGCATTCATTCAGAAAGACGAGAAAGAAGCCACATTGCTTCTACACAGGCAGCGCAGCATGTGAAGGGTATATCAGAAGGCCCGCATGCCAGACAACAGACAGAAATACAAAATGCTTCCAGTCTGCTCCACACAAGACATACAAAGATGCTTTACAACTTTTGAAGCAAATAAAAACAAAAACATACTTTAAGGTCATTAAAGCAGCTCTAATTAGGCGGGTTTGGATAAGATGTTGAGCAACCGAACTTCAGACCAATGCCAGACTTCCTGAGGTCTGGCATTGGTCTGCGGGGCTACATTCCAAAAAGTTTGATCCATCCAGCTCCTGAAATCGGCCGGGAGGGTCTCGAAAGAAGATTAGTGTCAGAGGAGAAGATTGTGAAGCAGAGATGTCCGACTCCAGTCCTCAAGGCCTGCACCCTGCAGGGGGGGATCTGGTCACACGAGATGGGACCATAATCCCCTAAACTGCTTGCTGAGCACCAAAACATGGAAGACCACTGCTGTTCAGTAAATATACTGGAGATGCGTCAAACACTAATACTGTTTACTAATACTGTGAAAATACTGATTCAAAATACAAAAGACCAGGACACAAAAACTGGTTGAAAGACAAAGACTATGAAACTGATCCAAAGACGAGGACTAAAAAACTGGTCCAAAGACGAGGACCATAAAACTGGTCCAAAGACAAGGACTATAAAACTCGTCCAAAGATGAGGGCCCTAAAACTGGTCCAAAGACGAGGACCATAAAACTGGTTTAAAGAAAAAGACTATAAAACTGATCCAACGGCAAGGACTATTAAACTGGTCCAAAGACAAGGACCATAACACTGTTCTAAAGAGAATGACCATAACACTGGTCCAAAGAGGAGGACTATAAAACTGCTCCAAAAACGAGGACTATAAAACTGGACCAAAGACGGGGACTATAAGACTTTTCCAAAGACAAGGACCATAAAACTGGTCCAAAGACGAGGACCATAAAACTGGTCCAAAGACAAGGACCATAACAGTGGTCCAAAGACGAGGGCCCTAAAACTGGTCCAAAGACGAGGACCATAAAACTAGTTTAAAGACGAGGACTATAAAACTGGTCCAAAGAAAAGGACTATAAAACTGACCCAAAGACAGGGAATATGAAACTGGTCCAAAGACAAGGACTATAAAACTGGTCCAAATATGAGGACCATAAAACTCGTGTAAAGATGAGGACCATAAAACTGGTTCAAAGACGAGGATCATAAAACTGGTCCAAAGTCGGGACGATAAAACTGTTTTGAAGACAAGGACAATAACACTGGTCCAAAGAGGAGGACCATAAAACTGGTCCAAAGACGAGGATCATAAAACTGGTCCAAAGTCGGGACAATAAAACTGATTTGAAGACAAGGACCATAACACTGGTCCAAAGACGAGGACCATAAAACTGGTCCAAAGACAAAGACTATAAAACTGGTCCAAAGACGAGGACCATAAAACTGTTCTAAAGAGAAGGACCATAACACTGGTCCAAAGAGGAGGACGATAAAACTGATACAAAGACGAGGACTATAAAACTGGGCCAAAGATGAGGACCATAAAACTGGTCCAAAGACGAGGATCATAAAACTGGTCCAAAGACGAGGACCATAAAACTGGTCCAAAGACAAGGACCATAACACTGGTCCAAAGACAAGGGCCCTAAAACTGGTCCAAAGACGAGGACCATAAAACTAGTTTAAAGACGAGGACTATAAAACTGGTCCAAAGAAAAGGACTATAAAACTGACCCAAAGACAGGGACTATGAAACTGGTCCAAAGACGAAGACCATAACACTGGTCCAAAGACGAGGACCATAAAACTAATTTAAAGGCGAGGACTATAAAACTGGTCCAAAGAAGAGGACCATAAAACTGGTTCAAAGACGAGGATCATAAAACTGGTCCAAAGTCGGGACGATAAAACTGTTTTGAAGACAAGGACCATAACACTGGTCCAAAGACGAGGACCATAAAACTGGTTCAAAGACGAGGATCATAAAACTGGTCCAAAGTCGGGACCATAAAACTGTTTTGAAGACAAGGACAATAACACTGGTCCAAAGAATGAGGACCATAAAAAAGATCCAACGGCAAGGACTATAAAACTGCTCCAAAGACGGGGACTATAAGACTTTTCCAAAGACAAGGACCATAAAACTGGTTCAGAGACGAGGATCATAAAACTGTTCCAAAGTCGGGACCATAAAACTGCTTTGAAGACAAGGACCACAACACTGCTCCAAAAACGAGGACTATAAAACTGGTCCAAAGACGAGGACCATAAAACTGGTCCAAAGACGAGGACTATATAACTGGTCAAAAGACGAGGGCCCTAAAACTGGTCCAAAGATGAGGACCATAAAACTAGTTTAAGGATGAGGACTAAAAAACTGGTCCAAAGACAAGGACTATAAAACTGATCCAAAGACGAGGACTATATAACTGGTCAAAAGACGAGGAGCATAAAACTGGTCCAAAGACGAGGACCATAAAACTAGTTTAAAGACAAGGAATATAAAACTGGTCCATATATGAGGACCATAAAACTCTTGTAAAGATGAAGACCATAAAACTGGTTCAGAGACGAGGATCATAAAACTGTTCCAAAGTCGGGACCATAAAACTGCTTTGAAGACAAGGACCACAACACTGGTCCAAAGAGGAGGACCATAAAACTGGTCCAAAGACGAGGACCATAAAACTGGTTCAAAGACGAGGACCATAAAACTGGTTCAAAGACGAGGACTATAAGACTGGTCCAAAGACAAGGACCATAAAACTGGTCCAAAGTCGGGACCATAAAACTGTTTTGAAGACAAGGACCATAACACTGGTCCAAAGACGAGGACCATAAAACTGTTCCAAAGACGAGCACCATAAAACTGGTACAAAGACAAAGACTATGAAACTGGTCCAAAGACGAGGACCATAAAACTGTTCTAAAGAGAAGGACCATAACACTGGTCCAAAGAGGAGGACGATAAAACTGATACAAAGACGAGGACTATAAAACTGGTCCAAAAATTCATTCATTCATTTTCCGAACCACTTATTCCAATTCAGGGTCGTGGGGAAGCTGGAGCCTATCCCAGCTGGCTTTGGGCGACAGGCAGGGTACACCCTGGACAGCTCGCCAGTCCATCGCAGGGCCACACACAGAGAGACAAACAACCACTCACGCTCAAACTCATTCCTAGGGGCAATTTAGAGTGACCAATTAACCTATCATGCATGTATTTGGATGGTGGGAGGAGGCTGGAGTACCCGGAGAGAACCCACGCATACACGGGGAGAACATGCAAACTCCACACAGAAAGGCCACTGACCAAACCAGCCAAGGATCGAACCAGTGACCTTCTTGCTGTGAGGCCACAGTGCTAACCACTGCGCCACCGTGCAGCCCTGGTCCAAAAATGAGGACCATAAAACTGGTCCAAAGACGAGGACCATAAAACTGGTCCAAAGTCGGGACCATAACACTGGTCCAAAGACGAGGGCCCTAAAACTGGTCCAAAGACGAGGACCATAAAACTAATTTAAAGACGAGTACTATAAAACTGGTCCAAATATGAGGACCATAAAACTTGTGTAAAGATGAGGACCATAAAACTGGTTCAAAGACGAGGACCATAAAACTAATTTAAAGGCGAGGACTATAAAACTGGTCCAAAGAAGAGGACCATAAAACTGGTTCAAAGACGAGGATCATAAAACTGGTCCAAAGTCGGGACGATAAAACTGTTTTGAAGACAAGGACCATAACACTGGTCCAAAGACGAGGACCATAAAACTGGTTCAAAGACGAGGATCATAAAACTGGTCCAAAGTCGGGACCATAAAACTGTTTTGAAGACAAGGACAATAACACTGGTCCAAAGAATGAGGACCATAAAAAAGATCCAACGGCAAGGACTATAAAACTGCTCCAAAGACGGGGACTATAAGACTTTTCCAAAGACAAGGACCATAAAACTGGTTCAGAGACGAGGATCATAAAACTGTTCCAAAGTCGGGACCATAAAACTGCTTTGAAGACAAGGACCACAACACTGCTCCAAAAACGAGGACTATAAAACTGGTCCAAAGACGAGGACCATAAAACTGGTCCAAAGACGAGGACTATATAACTGGTCAAAAGACGAGGGCCCTAAAACTGGTCCAAAGATGAGGACCATAAAACTAGTTTAAGGATGAGGACTAAAAAACTGGTCCAAAGAGAAGGACTATAAAACTGATCCAAAGACGAGGACTATATAACTGGTCAAAAGACGAGGAGCATAAAACTGGTCCAAAGACGAGGACCATAAAACTAGTTTAAAGACAAGGAATATAAAACTGGTCCATATATGAGGACCATAAAACTCTTGTAAAGATGAAGACCATAAAACTGGTTCAGAGACGAGGATCATAAAACTGTTCCAAAGTCGGGACCATAAAACTGCTTTGAAGACAAGGACCACAACACTGGTCCAAAGAGGAGGACCATAAAACTGGTCCAAAGACGAGGACCATAAAACTGGTTCAAAGACGAGGACCATAAAACTGGTTCAAAGACGAGGACTATAAGACTGGTCCAAAGACAAGGACCATAAAACTGGTCCAAAGTCGGGACCATAAAACTGTTTTGAAGACAAGGACCATAACACTGGTCCAAAGACGAGGACCATAAAACTGTTCCAAAGACGAGCACCATAAAACTGGTACAAAGACAAAGACTATGAAACTGGTCCAAAGACGAGGACCATAAAACTGTTCTAAAGAGAAGGACCATAACACTGGTCCAAAGAGGAGGACGATAAAACTGATACAAAGACGAGGACTATAAAACTGGTCCAAAAATTCATTTTCCGAACCACTTATTCCAATTCAGGGTCGTGGGGAAGCTGGAGCCTATCCCAGCTGGCTTTGGGCGACAGGCAGGGTACACCCTGGACAGCTCGCCAGTCCATCGCAGGGCCACACACAGAGAGACAAACAACCACTCACGCTCAAACTCATTCCTAGGGGCAATTTAGAGTGACCAATTAACCTATCATGCATGTATTTGGATGGTGGGAGGAGGCTGGAGTACCCGGAGAGAACCCACGCATACACGGGGAGAACATGCAAACTCCACACAGAAAGGCCACTGACCAAACCAGCCAAGGATCGAACCAGTGACCTTCTTGCTGTGAGGCCACAGTGCTAACCACTGCGCCACCGTGCAGCCCTGGTCCAAAAATGAGGACCATAAAACTGGTCCAAAGACGAGGACCATAAAACTGGTCCAAAGTCGGGACCATAACACTGGTCCAAAGACGAGGGCCCTAAAACTGGTCCAAAGACGAGGACCATAAAACTAATTTAAAGACGAGTACTATAAAACTGGTCCAAATATGAGGACCATAAAACTTGTGTAAAGATGAGGACCATAAAACTGGTTCAAAGACGAGGATCATAAAACTGGTCCAAAGTCGGGACGATAAAACTGTTTTGAAGACAAGGACCATAACACTGGTCCAAAGACGAGGACCATAAAACTGGTTCAAAGACGAGGATCATAAAACTGGTCCAAAGTCGGGACCATAAAACTGTTTTGAAGACAAGGACCATAACACTGGTCCAAAGAATGAGGACCATAAAACTGGTCCAAAGACGAGCACCATAAAACTGGTTGAAAGACAAAGACTATAAAACTGGTCCAAAGACAAGGACCATAAAACTGTTCTAAAGAGAAGGACCATAACACTGGTCCAAAGAGGAGGACTATAAAACTGATCCAAAGACGAGGACTACGAAACTGGTCCAAAGACGAGGACCATAAAACTGTTCCAAAGAGAAGGACCATAACACTGGTCCAAAGAGGAGGACTATAAAACTGATCCAAAGACGAGGACTACAAAACTGGTCCAAAGACGAGGACCATAAAACTGGTCCAAAGACGACGACTATAATACTGGTCCAAAGCCAAGGACTATAAGACTTTTCCAAAGACAAAGACCATAAAACTGGTCCAAAAACGAGGACCATAAAACTGGTCCAAAGACGAGGACTATAAAACTGGTCCAAACACAAGGACTATAGAACTGATCCAAAGACAAGGACTATAAAACTGGTTTAAAGACGAGGATAATAAAACTGGTCCAAAGTCAGGGACCATAAAACTGGTCCAAAGACGAGGACTATAAAACTGGTCCAAAGACGAGGACCAAAAAACTGGTCCAAAGACGAGGACTATAAAACTGGTCCAAAACCAAGGACTATAAGACTTTTCCAAAAACAAGGACCATAAAAATGGTCCAAAGACGAGGACTATAAAACTGGTCCAAAGACGAGGACTATAAAACTGGTCCAAAGCCAAGGACTATAAGACTTTTCCAAAGACAAGGACCATAAAACTGGTCCAAAAACGAGGACCATAAAACTGGTCCAAAGACGAGTACCATAAAACTAGTTTAAAGATGAGGACTATAAAACTGGTCGAAAGACAAGGACTATATAACTGGTCCAAAGACGAGGGCCCTAAAACTGGTCCAAAGACAAGGACCATAAAACTAGTTTAAAGATGAGGACTATAAAACTGGTCCAAAGACAAGGACTATATAACTGGTCCAAAGATGAGGGCCCTAAAATTGGTCCAAAGACGAGTACCATAAAACAAGTTTAAAGATGAGAACTATAAAACTGGTCCAAGGACAAGGACTATATAACTGGTCCAAAGACGAGGGCCCTAAAACTGGTTCAAAGACGAGGACTATAAGGCTGGTCCAAAGAGAAGGTCCATAACACTGGTCCAAAGAGGAGGACGATAAAACTGGTCCAAATATGAGGACCATAAAACTCTTGTAAAGATGAAGACCATAAAACTGGTTCAGAGACGAGGATCATAAAACTGTTCCAAAGTCGGGACGATGAAACTGCTTTGAAGACAAAGACCACAACACTGGTCCAAAGAGGAGGACCATAAAACTGGTCCAAAGACGAGGACCATAAAACTGGTTCAAAGACGAGGACCATAAAACTGGTTCAAAGACGAGGACTATAAGACTGGTCCAAAGAGAAGGTCCATAACACTGGCCCAAAGAGGAGGACGATGAAACTGGTCCAAAAATGAGGACCATAAAACTGATCCAAAGACGAGGACCATAAAACTGGTCCAAAGTCGGGACCATAACACTGGTCCAAAGACGAGGGCCCTAAAACTGGTCCAAAGACAAGGACCATAAAACTAGTTTAAAGATGAGGACTATAAAACTGGTCCAAAGACAAGGACTATATAACTGGTCCAAAGACGAGGGCCCTAAAATTGGTCCAAAGACGAGTACCATAAAACTAGTTTAAAGATGAGAACTATAAAACTGGTCCAAGGACAAGGACTATATAACTGGTCCAAAGACGAGGGCCCTAAAACTGGTTCAAAGACGAGGACTATAAGGCTGGTCCAAAGAGAAGGTCCATAACACTGGTCCAAAGAGGAGGACGATAAAACTGGTCCAAATATGAGGACCATAAAACTCTTGTAAAGATGAAGACCATAAAACTGGTTCAGAGACGAGGATCATAAAACTGTTCCAAAGTCGGGACGATGAAACTGCTTTGAAGACAAAGACCACAACACTGGTCCAAAGAGGAGGACCATAAAACTGGTCCAAAGACGAGGACCATAAAACTGGTTCAAAGACGAGGACCATAAAACTGGTTCAAAGACGAGGACTATAAGACTGGTCCAAAGAGAAGGTCCATAACACTGGCCCAAAGAGGAGGACGATGAAACTGGTCCAAAAATGAGGACCATAAAACTGATCCAAAGACGAGGACCATAAAACTGGTCCAAAGTCGGGACCATAACACTGGTCCAAAGACGAGGGCCCTAAAACTGGTCCAAAGACGAGGACCATAAAACTAATTTAAAGACGAGGACTATAAAACTGGTCCAAAGATGAGGACCATAAAACTGGTCCAAAGACGAGGACCATAAAACTGGTCCAAATACAAAGACCATAAAACTGGTCCAAAGACGACGACTATAATACTGGTCCAAAGCCGAGGACTATAAGACTTTTCCAAAGACAAAGACCATAAAACTGGTCCAAAAACGAGGACCATAAAAATGGTCCAAAGACGAGGACTATAAAACTGGTCCAAAGACAAGGACTGTAAAACTGATCCAAAGACAAGGACTATAAAACTGGTTTAAAGACGAGGATAATAAAACTGGTCCAAAGTCAGGGACCATAAAACTGGTCCAAAGACGAGGACTATAAAACTGGTCCAAAGACGAGGACCATAAAACTGGTCCAAAGACGAGGACTATAAAACTGGTCCAAAACCAAGGACTATAAGACTTTTCCAAAGACGAGGACCATAAAAATGGTCCAAAAACGAGGACCATAAAACTGGTCCAAAGACGAGGACTATAAAACTGGTCCAAAGCCAAGGACTATAAGACTTTTCCAAAGACAAGGACCATAAAACTGGTCCAAAAACGAGGACCATAAAACTGGTCCAAAGACGAGTACCATAAAACTAGTTTAAAGATGAGGACTATAAAACTGGTCCAAAGACAAGGACTATATAACTGGTCCAAAAACGAGGGCCCTAAAACTGGTCCAAAGACAAGGACCATAAAACTAGTTTAAAGATGAGGACTATAAAACTGGTCCAAAGACAAGGACTATAAAACTGGTCCAAAGACGAGGGCCCTAAAACTGGTCCAAAGACGAGGTCCATAAAACTGGTCCAAAGACGAGCACCATAAAACTAGTTTAAAGATGAGGACTATAAAACTGGTCCAAATATGAGGACCATAAAACTCTTGTACAGATGAAGACCATAAAACTGGTTCAAAGACGAGGATCATCAAACTGGTCCAAAGTCGGGACCATAAAACTGTTTTGAAGACAAGGACCACAACACTGGTCCAAAGAGGAGGACCATAAAACTGGTTCAAAGACGAGGACCATAAAACTGTTTTGAAGACAAGGACCATAACACTGGTCCAAAGAATGAGGACCATAAAACTGGTCCAAAGACGAGCACCATAAAACTGGTTGAAAGACAAAGACTATAAAACTGGTCCAAAGACAAGGACCATAAAACTGTTTTAAAGAGAAGGACCATGACACTGGTCCAAAGAGGAGGACTATAAAACTGATCCAAAGACGAGGACTACAAAACTGGTCCAAAGACGAGGACCATAAAACTGGTCCAAAGACGACGACTATAATACTGGTCCAAAGCCAAGGACTATAAGACTTTTCCAAAGACAAAGACCATAAAACTGGTCCAAAGACGAGGACTATAAAACTGGTCCAAAGACAAGGACTATAAAACTGGTTTAAAGACGAGGATAATAAAACTGGTCCAAAGTCAGGGACCATAAAACTGGTCCAAAGACGAGGACTATAAAACTGGTCCAAAGACGAGGACCATAAAACTGGTCCAAAGACGAGGACTATAAAACTGGTCCAAAACCATGGACTATAAGACTTTTCCAAAAACAAGGACCATAAAAATGGTCCAAAAACGAGGACCATAAAACTGGTCCAAAGACGAGGACTACGAAACTGGTCCAAAGACGAGGACCATAAAACTGTTCTAAAGAGAAGGACCATAACACTGGTCCAAAGAGGAGGACTATAAAACTGATCCAAAGACGAGGACTACAAAACTGGTCCAAAGACGAGGACCATAAAACTGGTCCAAAGACGACGACTATAATACTGGTCCAAAGCCAAGGACTATAAGACTTTTCCAAAGACAAAGACCATAAAACTGGTCCAAAAACGAGGACCATAAAACTGGTACAAAGACGAGGACTATAAAACTGGTCCAAACACAAGGACTATAGAACTGATCCAAAGACAAGGACTATAAAACTGGTTTAAAGACGAGGATAATAAAACTGGTCCAAAGTCAGGGACCATAAAACTGGTCCAAAGACGAGGACTATAAAACTGGTCCAAAGACGAGGACCAAAAAACTGGTCCAAAGACGAGGACTATAAAACTGGTCCAAAACCAAGGACTATAAGACTTTTCCAAAAACAAGGACCATAAAAATGGTCCAAAGACGAGGACTATAAAACTGGTCCAAAGACGAGGACTATAAAACTGGTCCAAAGCCAAGGACTATAAGACTTTTCCAAAGACAAGGACCATAAAACTGGTCCAAAAACGAGGACCATAAAACTGGTCCAAAGACGAGTACCATAAAACTAGTTTAAAGATGAGGACTATAAAACTGGTCGAAAGACAAGGACTATATAACTGGTCCAAAGACGAGGGCCCTAAAACTGGTCCAAAGACAAGGACCATAAAACTAGTTTAAAGATGAGGACTATAAAACTGGTCCAAAGACAAGGACTATATAACTGGTCCAAAGACGAGGGCCCTAAAATTGGTCCAAAGACGAGTACCATAAAACAAGTTTAAAGATGAGAACTATAAAACTGGTCCAAGGACAAGGACTATATAACTGGTCCAAAGACGAGGGCCCTAAAACTGGTTCAAAGACGAGGACTATAAGGCTGGTCCAAAGAGAAGGTCCATAACACTGGTCCAAAGAGGAGGACGATAAAACTGGTCCAAATATGAGGACCATAAAACTCTTGTAAAGATGAAGACCATAAAACTGGTTCAGAGACGAGGATCATAAAACTGTTCCAAAGTCGGGACGATGAAACTGCTTTGAAGACAAAGACCACAACACTGGTCCAAAGAGGAGGACCATAAAACTGGTCCAAAGACGAGGACCATAAAACTGGTTCAAAGACGAGGACCATAAAACTGGTTCAAAGACGAGGACTATAAGACTGGTCCAAAGAGAAGGTCCATAACACTGGCCCAAAGAGGAGGACGATGAAACTGGTCCAAAAATGAGGACCATAAAACTGATCCAAAGACGAGGACCATAAAACTGGTCCAAAGTCGGGACCATAACACTGGTCCAAAGACGAGGGCCCTAAAACTGGTCCAAAGACAAGGACCATAAAACTAGTTTAAAGATGAGGACTATAAAACTGGTCCAAAGACAAGGACTATATAACTGGTCCAAAGACGAGGGCCCTAAAATTGGTCCAAAGACGAGTACCATAAAACTAGTTTAAAGATGAGAACTATAAAACTGGTCCAAGGACAAGGACTATATAACTGGTCCAAAGACGAGGGCCCTAAAACTGGTTCAAAGACGAGGACTATAAGGCTGGTCCAAAGAGAAGGTCCATAACACTGGTCCAAAGAGGAGGACGATAAAACTGGTCCAAATATGAGGACCATAAAACTCTTGTAAAGATGAAGACCATAAAACTGGTTCAGAGACGAGGATCATAAAACTGTTCCAAAGTCGGGACGATGAAACTGCTTTGAAGACAAAGACCACAACACTGGTCCAAAGAGGAGGACCATAAAACTGGTCCAAAGACGAGGACCATAAAACTGGTTCAAAGACGAGGACCATAAAACTGGTTCAAAGACGAGGACTAAAAGACTGGTCCAAAGAGAAGGTCCATAACACTGGCCCAAAGAGGAGGATGATGAAACTGGTCCAAAAATGAGGACCATAAAACTGATCCAAAGACGAGGACCATAAAACTGGTCCAAAGTCGGGACCATAACACTGGTCCAAAGACGAGGGCCCTAAAACTGGTCCAAAGACGAGGACCATAAAACTAATTTAAAGACGAGGACTATAAAACTGGTCCAAAGATGAGGACCATAAAACTGGTCCAAAGACGAGGGCCATAAAACTGGTCCAAATACAAAGACCATAAAACTGGTCCAAAGACGACGACTATAATACTGGTCCAAAGCCGAGGACTATAAGACTTTTCCAAAGACAAAGACCATAAAACTGGTCCAAAAACGAGGACCATAAAAATGGTCCAAAGACGAGGACTATAAAACTGGTCCAAAGACAAGGACTGTAAAACTGATCCAAAGACAAGGACTATAAAACTGGTTTAAAGACGAGGATAATAAAACTGGTCCAAAGTCAGGGACCATAAAACTGGTCCAAAGACGAGGACTATAAAACTGGTCCAAAGACGAGGACCATAAAACTGGTCCAAAGACGAGGACTATAAAACTGGTCCAAAACCAAGGACTATAAGACTTTTCCAAAGACGAGGACCATAAAAATGGTCCAAAAACGAGGACCATAAAACTGGTCCAAAGACGAGGACTATAAAACTGGTCCAAAGCCAAGGACTATAAGACTTTTCCAAAGACAAGGACCATAAAACTGGTCCAAAAACGAGGACCATAAAACTGGTCCAAAGACGAGTACCATAAAACTAGTTTAAAGATGAGGACTATAAAACTGGTCCAAAGACAAGGACTATATAACTGGTCCAAAAACGAGGGCCCTAAAACTGGTCCAAAGACAAGGACCATAAAACTAGTTTAAAGATGAGGACTATAAAACTGGTCCAAAGACAAGGACTATAAAACTGGTCCAAAGACGAGGGCCCTAAAACTGGTCCAAAGACGAGGTCCATAAAACTGGTCCAAAGACGAGCACCATAAAACTAGTTTAAAGATGAGGACTATAAAACTGGTCCAAATATGAGGACCATAAAACTCTTGTACAGATGAAGACCATAAAACTGGTTCAAAGACGAGGATCATCAAACTGGTCCAAAGTCGGGACCATAAAACTGTTTTGAAGACAAGGACCACAACACTGGTCCAAAGAGGAGGACCATAAAACTGGTTCAAAGACGAGGACCATAAAACTGTTTTGAAGACAAGGACCATAACACTGGTCCAAAGAATGAGGACCATAAAACTGGTCCAAAGACGAGCACCATAAAACTGGTTGAAAGACAAAGACTATAAAACTGGTCCAAAGACAAGGACCATAAAACTGTTTTAAAGAGAAGGACAATGACACTGGTCCAAAGAGGAGGACTATAAAACTGATCCAAAGACGAGGACTACAAAACTGGTCCAAAGACGAGGACCATAAAACTGGTCCAAAGACGACGACTATAATACTGGTCCAAAGCCAAGGACTATAAGACTTTTCCAAAGACAAAGACCATAAAACTGGTCCAAAGACGAGGACTATAAAACTGGTCCAAAGTCAGGGACCATAAAACTGGTCCAAAGACGAGGACTATAAAACTGGTCCAAAGACGAGGACCATAAAACTGGTCCAAAGACGAGGACTATAAAACTGGTCCAAAACCATGGACTATAAGACTTTTCCAAAAACAAGGACCATAAAAATGGTCCAAAAACGAGGACCATAAAACTGGTCCAAAGACGAGGACTATAAAACTGGTCCAAAGCCAAGGACTATAAGACTTTTCCAAAGACAAGGACCATGAAACTGGTCCAAAAATGAGGACCATAAAACTGGTCCAAAGACGAGTACCATAAAACTAGTTTAAAGATGAGGACTATAAAACTGGTCCAAAGACAAGGACTATATAACTGGTCCAAAGACGAGGGCCCTAAAACTGGTCCAAAGACAAGGACCATAAAACTAGTTTAAAGATGAGGACTATAAAACTGGTCCAAAGACAAGGACTATAAAACTGGTCCAAAGACGAGGACTATAAAACTGGTCCAAAAAAGAGGAGCATAAAACTGGTCAAAAGACGAGGACCATAAAACTAGTTTAAAGACAAGGACTATAAAACTGGTCCAAATATGAGGACCATATAACTGTTGTAAAGATGAAGACCATAAAACTGGTACAAAGACGAGGATCATAAAACTGGTCAAAAGTCGGGACCATAAAACTGTTTTGAAGATAAGGACCACAACATTGGTCCAAAGAGGAGGACCATAAAACTGGTCCAAAGACGAGGACCATAAAACTGGTTCAAAGACGAGGACCATAAAACTGGTCCAAAGACGAGGACTATATCACTGGTCAAAACACGAGGGCCCTAAAATTGGTCCAAAGACGAGTACCATAAAACTAGTTTAAAGATGAGAGCTATAAAACTGGTCCAAGGTCAAGGACTATATAACTGGTCCAAAGACGAGGGCCCTAAAACTGGTCCAAAGACGAGGAGCATAAAACTGGTCCAAAGACGAGGACCATAAAACTAGTTTAAAGATGAGGACTATAAAACTGGTCCAAATATGAGGACCATAAAACTCTTGTAAAGATGAAGACCATAAAACTGGTTCAAAGACGAGGATCATCAAACTGGTCCAAAGTCAGGACCATAAAATTGTTTTGAAGACAAGGACCACAACACTGGTCCAAAGAGGAGGACCATAAAACTGGTTCAAAGACGAGGACCATAAAACTGGTTCAAAGACGAGGACTATAAGACTGGTCCAAAGATGGGGACCATAAAACTGTTCTAAAGACGAGGACCATAAAACCGGTGCAAAGACGAGGACCATAACACTAGTCCAAAGAGGAGGACTATAAAACTGCTCCAAAAACGAGGACTATAAAACTGGTCCAAAGACGGGGTCTATAAGACTTTTCCAAAGACAAGGACCATAAAACTGGTCCAAAGACGAGGACCATAAAACTGGTCCAGAGACGAGGACCATGAAACTGGTCCAAAGACAAGGACCATAACACTGGTCCAAAGACGAGGGCCCTAAAACTGGTCCAAAGACGAGGTCCATAAAACTAGTTTAAAGACGAGGACTATAAAACTGGGCCAAAGACGAGGACCATAAAACTGGTTCAAAGACGAGGACCATAAAACTAATTTAAAGACGAGGAGCATGAAACTGGTCCAAAGACGAGGACCATAAAACTAGTTTAAAGACAAGGACTATAAAACTGGTCCAAATATGAGGACCATAAAACTCTTGTAAAGATGAAGACCATAAAACTGGTTCAAAGACGAGGATCATAAAACTGGTCCAAAGTCGGGACCATACAACTGTTTTGAAGACAAGGACCACAACACTGGTCCAAAGACGAGGACCATAAAACTAGTTCAAAGACGAGGACCATAAAACTGGTTCAAAGACGAGGACTATAAGACTGGTCCAAAGACAAGGACCATAAAACTGGTCCAAAGTCGGGACCATAAAACTGTTCTAAAGACGAGGACCACAACACTGGTCCATAGGCGAGGACCATAAAACTGGTCCAAAGATGGGGACCATAAAACTGTTCTAAAGACGAGGACCATAAAACTGGTGCAAAGACGAGGACCATAACTCTTCTTTGAGAGCATTGAGTTACAATAATCTATTCTACTAGAAATAAAAGCACCAGCATCTCTGGACGTAAGAGAGAGAAATGGGCAGACTCTGGCAATGGTTTTAAGATGATAAAATCCCGTCTTCGTTATGTTTCTGATGTGTGGAATAAATTGAGCTCAGAGTCAAATAAAACACCCAGATTTGTTACACTGAGAGGGATGGAAGCCCTGCAGTTTGTGTGAAATGATTTCTCTTTTGTCTTCAGGACTGATAATTAAAACCCAGTCTTGTCCTGGTTGAGTTGTAAGAAATTCTCTGCCATTCATGACTTCATATAAAAAATTTGAAATGGTATTAATTGGCTCATCAGGAAATACAGTGATGTAAAGCTGCGTATCATCAGCATAGCTGCAATTAAGGTGTGTTGGAGCAGGAAAATTACAAAAACCTGCTGGAGAGCAGCCCTTGAAGACCGGAGTTTGAAACCCATTCTGGGTCTGATCAAACTGTAGTTACAGAGGCAAGACAAGCATCTAACTTTAAAGCTCCACATGCTGTCGGCATCTCAGTGAGATGCGCAGCGAGAGCAGCTCTGCGGAAGAACAGAAGCTCCGTCAGCTTCAGCAAGGAAGTAATCACAACCTGGAAATGGCATTTTACCTGTACTTCAGGTGTTTGTTTAAAGTTAGATGCAGTTCAAATCAGAGCTTTAGCTACATGCCAGGACCCCAATCATCACAAAAACACATTTTTTCATCATGTCAAAGATCTTTCTGTTTTACCCCTAATCACCCCAGCTTTCTTTCCTGTACCTTTGAATTGCAAACACAAGCAATAAATTTAAACTGCCAAGTGGATGGAGCACCCCCTGAAAGCTGAAGAAAATGATTGGGTATGATGACAAACACACACTTTGGGACTATTGCTAAGCATTAAATAATGTTTACTTCACCACAAGTAGGTTTGTGATAAACAGGAAAATGCTGCTGATGACTAAATGAACATGATTTGATGATGAGGAGGATGGCCAGAAGAATAGATGTGATGTCTGCCTCAACGTCTGTTGAATGTAAAATATCTTTTGCATTTCTCTCTGCACATCCATATATAATCACACAATCTGTCCTTGATGACATCCCTTCAACCTGTATTTACTGATGCTGCAACACTAATGGAAATTCAGTTCAAATAGAAGCAAATCACTGGATGGATGGATGGATGGATGGATTATGGACCATAGACATGATGCGGACCACATAAACATGATGTGGATCTTGTAGACTTGATGCGGATGTGGACTGCCAATGATCTGCAGTCCGTTATATACGGAGCGTTCAGGCAGATACAGGGGTTGCATGGTGGGATGCACTGCAACTACATAGCTGGGGAACGTGTTGAATCCGCGGCCCCCCTCTGCGTGGAGTTTGTATGTTCTCTGCAGTGGACAGACGACCTGTCCAGGCGTTTCTTGCCTTTGAATAACTGGGAGAGGCTCCAGACTCCCTGTGATACTCCAATGGAATGAATCTGTATATATATATATATATATATATATATATATATATATATATATATATATATATATATATATATATATATATATATATACATATATCTGTATATCTCCTTTATGTGGTCTGCTGTGTCTTTTTATCTATTTTCTTTGTTTCAATTTAGTTATTTTATCTTTTTTTGTTATTTTAATGAAAGCTACATTTGGATGTTTTTCATTTTTATTAATTCATATTGATTTTCTTTTTTCTCGTGCAACATTTTGAAGACGTCCTGTTCTGTTCTTTTTATAAATAAAGTGGATGGGTCTTCTTTGTGGCGCTAATTACTCGGAAAGTAAGTCGTTAGCCTCTCCAATGCTAACGCTCATCATTAACGTAGACTGTCCAGTGAGAAGGTGTCTATTACAGGAGCGGGTTCATCCTCAATGATCAGCAGCTGACTTCAGGATGGATACAGCCACCTGGTCTTACGAGTCCTATATATATATATATACTCATTTATTTTGTCCTTTACTGCAACAAAATATCATGTCTGCAGGCACAGCAGCACACTGGTGACTTACAATTAAAACAAACACACACTTCAACTTTTTTGTTTCAGATTTTTGTTTGCAGATTTTGCAGACAAGATGGTAAGGATGCACTTTCTTTGTCTCTCCTGCTTCCCCCTGAAGCTTTTACACACACAGGTAGAAATAAGTTTTTAAAAAGCCACCTAATGAAGAATAGTTCATGTTTTCTTTGAAATGGCAAAGTTGAAGTGTCTCAATGGAAGAATGATGTACGACTCAGATGTCTGATTCAGCTGGGACAGCTTATCAGTCCGTGGTAGGATTTGTTTTAGTTGATGAGTGCCTTTTCTCCTCATTCAGCAGTCTGTACTGTATATTTAACTCTGTTAAAGTGCCGCACTCTGACACTTCCCTCTGTCTTTCAGAGAGAATCAGAGGAGAGCTGTCAGAAGATTAAAAAATAGCAGTTAGCTGCAACAAAACACACTCCACATTAAAGCAAATTGCTTCTTGCGATTGTTGATAGTTTCTCATTGCGGCGTCTCCCTCGGTTGGAGCTGTGATGTTGATTGTTGCTGAAGGGGCCTTCAGATGACTGATAAGCATTGATGAATGAAAATGGAAATGCTTTTCAGCATTTTGCCTTCAAAGGGAAATCAAATATGGTGGAGGGAGAGGGAAGAGCAGCAGAGGGAGAATATTTGCAATTAACAAGATATGTTCTTTTTTCGTGGTCAGAAAAATGGAAATGGCTTTTAAGGTCGTAAAGGTCGAGCGCATCGAAGCATGGTGGCTCTGCAATTACTCTTCAGGCAGCGGCCTGATTTGGGGGAGGGTGTAGGGGGGTCTGGCCGCGCACCAACAGTCAAATTAACAAGACGACCGGCTCCCTGTCGAAAAGATCACATGTGATTACCGTACATCAAACAGACAGAGCGCTCACATTATCTCCTTGCTGACTGTGAAGTAGGAGAAAAGGGATAAAACGCAGATGGACTGATTAGTTAAAGGCTTTAAATGTCATAACTTTCACTGTCCACAGCTTCGATGAAGCAGCAGACAGAAGAGGAATGGTGTTTTACACCGTGACGTACGGATGCCTTTAACACGGTCAGGAACAGCGCAGGTGTTTTTATCATCACTGTGCTCCTCTGTGCTGCTATCTGCTGTTAGCTTGGTAGGGACGTTACTCTGTTCACATCTCTCAGCTCAGCGACAGCTCCTGTTGCTTCCTGTATGAAAGGCATTTCAAGGGCAGTGATTTTGTTCCCACACTTACATGTATGATGCATTTTTAACTCACAGGCTAAAAATCCTCCTGCTTTTACCAAGTCCTGTAGTTCCTGTCAGGTCCTCAGACTGTTTGAGCCACATTTAGAATGAAAATGGGCCTTTAGTCAGTCAATATCTATTCACATCATGAAGACATTCACATTGCCTTCAAGCCAATGGAGAAATAAATTTATAGAGTTGGTAAAAATCCAATTCAACAAAGTAAAACACAAACAAATACATAAAATTGTGCTGACGCTTCTTAAAAACATAATGTGTTACTGTGATGTATGAAATCAAAGACCTGCAGCTACATCAAGTCTTTTCATACATATCACCAAGGTTTTGACAGAATCAGGGCCAAACTCTCCGTTTTACCTGCATTAGCAGCACCAGATGCAGGGAACATCTGGACTGACAGCATACAGGTTAGCCAGCGCTGCGTAGCCAGTACACCGTGAATCCTACACAGTTTTAGCATCACAGAAAGTGATATAAACTTTATATAATGATTCTTTACAAAAGAAAATAACAACAACAAAAAAAAAACCTAAAATGATAATCAGAAAATTTACAACATGAGCCTTTCCATTTGCACAAGGCAGTTTACCTCCAGCTTAAAGGCAGCGTATGTCGGTATGTTTTCCAGCAGGACCTTTTTTTTTTTTTTTTTTTTTTACTATATTGCCTAAAAATCCCCTTCACAAGCAACAGAAGCCACTTAATTTCATACAGCACATAAACAAAATAACCTGGAAAAGACCACGGAGAGCGCAAACCTCCGGCAAGGGCCACGGTTCTAAAAGTAATTCCTGGATCCAAACGGTGATCCGGATCGCCACCAAAATTTAATCAGTTCCAACAAGTCCTGAAAATGCCATGAAAATCCCTCCAGGACTTTCTGAGTTATCGTGAACAGAAACAGAGAAACGCGGGTAGAAACATCAGCTCCTGGGCGGAGTTTAATCAGTCGTCTGTGGAACAGACAAGAGTGGAAAACACCGTTTCAACAGGCTCGGTCTAAAGCACTGGACGATTATAGGTGAGCCAAACTCCACTAACATTTTCCCTCCCTCCACAACCCTGCTGCACATGCACGTTTTCCTGTAGAAATCGTGCATGTACAGAGCTTGTCTGATTTGGATTTTAAAATGGTGCAAATAAAAACTTTGTTGTTAAAAACACATCAACTCTACAGATTCATCGTTGCATTGACCTCTTTTTGACGTTATTAAATCCCACTGTTGTCTTTATATGCTGGATGTTTCATTTTACAGTGATCCCCCCGCAACCCTTCATTGGACTAAGCGGTTAGAGGAATGAATGAATGAATGAATGAATGAATGATCTGGCCCCCTGAAATTATTTTGGGAACTTGGGAAAGGCTGGTTTTATCTGGCCCCCCGTGACGTCTGTGCTGATCCGAGCCCGCTGAGTAGCCTAGCTCCGGTTATAAACCTGTAAGACTGAGCGGGTGATGAGAAGCAGCTGCACATTCAGATTTTCATAAGTACAGCAGATTGAAGGAAAAATACTTTATTTGGTGACCCACCCATGATGCATTTATGGATCGGGATCCCATCTATAGGAAGGAACGGCATATTACATTAAAATACAGCGTACACGCTCGAGAACAAGCCATACGTGTTTCTGAGGAGTGGCTGCAGGAGGAAGTCTGAAGAAAGTTTGTTGTTGATGTGCTATCCTGTCCTGAAGGGTGTGGAACTGAGCTGGCTCTCTGCATGGGTCATGTAGGCAGTTGTTCAGGCTGCCACCTGCTGGAGTGGAAGCTACGACAAGTCCTTAAAGTGGAACTATTCTGTGCATTTCAGGCTAATTTATTTTTATTTCTGAGACCAGAAGGGCTGGGATTGATGGAGTTATTGTCACAAATGGCTTTATTTACTTCAGACCGACCCTCTCCGTAGCCTGTCAGATCAGTCTGTGGGCAAACGAGTGGATTGAGACTCTTCCGCATTAAGCCCCGCCTCCCACCACCGCGCTACATCGGGAGCGCGCACCGCACCTGCTTTCGCCGTCATTGTAACGTCTCATAAACAGAAGGATTAGGCTCATATGAACTCAATAAAAAAACAAAATACAACGTCAACACATAGCATACAGCCCTACATGTTGGAACCTGAATCAGACCCTGAAAACAAAGTGGAAAACAACAACCCACAGCAATGAATGCAGCAGGATGTCTCTCTTTGGTAAACTCACCAGCCATCGTTGGAAATAACTTTATCCCACGTTTTCCACCCGCCTGATGTATTTGTACATGCTCTTGTTAACCAGTAGAAGGTAACCAATCACCGAACCTTATCCCCCGGGACGTCACAAGGATTTCCAAGTAGAAAAAACTCTCTAAAACCACGCGTTTTTCGTTGCCATGGAAACCGAACGGAGAGCGTGCTGAAACTCAAACTCAAACTCAAGCATGCGTTTAGGTGATAAAAAAACTGTGCCGTTCACATGTCTGATGAGGATTCAACACCGTAACACTGTAGAAAGCTCAGAAAACTCCAAATACCATCATAGGAACCCTTTAAGGTTCTCCAGCACAGCGCTGGATTTTTACTGCAAATAAGAACTTGATGAGTGTGCTAATGACATAAAAAAACCGCAGCTTTACTAAGTCAGACATAGACTGATGAGACATTGATGAGATGTTTATTAATTAAGGAGTTATTCCAAGTTCAATCATTTCATATAAAAGTATTCTCCTTGGGTTTGCATGGAAATAATAATTCCAAATAAAGATTTACATGGAAAACATGTTTCTTCACCTGTCCTTAATTCGTCTTTAGATGGGTGGGTTGGTAAGGGTTTTGATTGGATGGGGGGGTGCGGGGGGAGGAGGGGACATGACATATTACATCCACAAACAAATTCCACTTCCTGCTTCTTGTCTTTTCGGATATAACATGAAAATCACATAAGAACCACTTTTGCTTTGATTTTGAAGCGGACGACTTCACTTGTTCCAGCAGCTAAAGAGGAGAAGGAAAATAAACATGTGGTATATGTGCGTCATCACAATGGGACAAGATAAGGAGCGCGAGCAGAACGACCAGAATTAACCTAGGGCAGAATTAATGTTTGACTGGAGGAATTAATCCATTTGGATTTAAAACGTAATGAGCCAACCACTGACTTCAGAAATAAATCTAATCCCAAAATGATATTTTCTTTGATTCTGTTCATAACTTATATGGACAGAATTTCTAGGCGCAGCCGAGGTGTTGAGGGGATCCGACTTGGTGGCCTCAGGATTGGGTCCCTGCTTTTTGCGGATGACGTGGTCCTGTTGGCTTCATCTGGTCGTGATCTCCAGCTCTCGCTTGAGCGATTCGCGGCCGAGTGTGAAGCGGCTGAGGTGGGAATCAGCACCTCCAAATCTGAGACCATGGTTCTAAACCGGAATAGGGTGGATTGCCCTCTCCAGGTCGGGAGTGAGGTCCTGCCTCAAGTGGAGGAGTTTAAATATCTCGGGGTCTTGTTCACGAGTGAGGGAAAGATGGAGCGCGAGATCGATAGACAGATCGGTGCGGCGTCTGCAGTAATGCAGGCTCTGTGCCGGTCTGTCGTGGTGAAGAAGGAGCTGAGCCAGAAGGCGAAGCTCTCGATTTACCAGTCGATCTACGTTCCTACCCTCACCTATGGTCATGAGCTGTGGGTCGTGACTGAAAGAACGAGATCTCGTATACAGGCGGCTGAAATGGGTTTCCTCCGCAGGGTGGCCGGGCTCACCCTTAGAGATAGGGTGAGGAGCTCGGTCATCCGGGAGGGGCTCAGAGTAGAGCCGCTGCTCCTCTGCATCGAGAGGAACCAGTTGAGGTGGCTCGGGCATCTGGTCAGGATGCCTCCTGGACGCCTCCCTGGTGAGGTGTTCCAGGCACGTCCCTCTGGGAGGAGACCCCGGGGAAGACCCAGGACACGCTGGAGGGATTATATCTCTCGGCTGGCCTGGGAACGCCTCGGGATCCCCCCTGCAGAGTTGGCAAATGTGGCTGGGGAGAGGGAAGTCTGGGCTTCCCTGCTTAGGCTGCTGCCCCCGCGACCCGACTCCGAATAAGCGGCAGAAGATGGATGGATGGATGGATGGATATTTTCTTTGGAATTAGGTTGTGTGGAGTAAACTCCTTTTGGGGTGTGTTGGGGTATTTGCTTATATGTTATTGTTTATCATCAGCCAGCCACCAGCCACCACTCTGTGGTTATCCTAAGCTGTTATATTATTTTATCTGTGTTGTGTATGTGGGGCTTTAATTGTGAAAACTAGGGCGTGACGTAAGCCCGTCTGCGTCTGTTACGGTTGAATCTGTCTTTCTGGGCAGTTATCGTTGTTTGCTGGTGAGGCTGAGCTGGTAAGAGAAGTTGTACCTAAAAACCTATTTATTTCATGTAACGTACATGTGTTGTTCTTCACGTGTACGTGCTTTAATATTCTGTTTGTTCATTTTGTTTTCCAGTTGTTTACCTGGTAACGACACGGTTACGTGTGGAGGCTAATGTAGCTAGCTTGTGTGTTGCACATTCAATAAATGTTTGCAATACAGTGACCGGTTGTTGGAGTAAGACACTGTTTCACCAGTTAAACACACCCTGTGCGGTGGGAGTTAATGCGCTAACAGTAGTTGGCGTAGTAAAACCGTACAGTAAACAACACTAAGCCGGCCCGCGACGGAGAAGCGGACGCCGAACAGTGTCAACTGCAACAAGCCAGCGTTTAGACGGAGCCTGGGGGAGCGTTCCGGCTGTTTGACGACGCTTCGGACTCGAATCACGCCATCCTCGGAGTCATCGTCTGGTCAGCAACTGTGTTTGAGTGACTTTATCAGTGATTGCTTTGTGCGACGCTATAGGATAAGTCGTTCGCAGCGACTAGACAGCGTTTGCTTGGGTACTAGCCGCTAGCGACCGGAAGTCTACCGCCGCCATCTTGCCCCTACGACCCGGAAGTACAGACGTGACGAAGCCGACGGGGAAAAGGGCAAGAAAGACCACCCGAATCGTCACAATGGCGGACTGTGGCGAGTTAAAGAAAAGACGGTCTTCTGCACAAGGGATCTTCAACAAGAAAGTTAATGTTGTTCTGTTCAACTTGGACCTTTTAACCGAACACGATCTCAGGTCTGAAATGAGGTCCCTGAAGGACAGCTATGACTGGCTATTTGATAGCACTTTTGACTACATTGCTGCCATGGAGGAGGAAAGTGAAAGTGGATTTGCAGCAGACATTTCTGATGTCAAGAAAAGGCTTCATGATTGTCGTGTTAAGTATCATGGGACAGAACTAAAAGTAAAAGTCTTTGTGGTCCCGCTGTGCGTCAAGCCAGTTTGACGGTTTGAAAGAAGACCTCAAAGATGCACTTGATCAGGCTGAGGTTCTTCAGGTGACTTGCATAACCCAAGAACAATATGAGACAGTACACACCATGCTAAAAAGCACAGTGGAAGCACGAGAAGAGTTCCTGCAAGGCTGGGACCGCTACCTCCCAGAAAAGGAGGTAGATACCTTGCGAACCTGCCTCAAAGGCCATAAAGAAAAGGCACAACTGGCTGCTGTTGCACTGACTCATCACATGCGTGGAAGTAGAAAACCAGATCACAGTGAACCGAATAAACAGAGCAGTGATGGTGTGGGAAGCGGGGACGGTGAAGCAGCAACCACCCTTGATAAATCTGGTGGACTCCCTGCCGAGGACGGGCCCAATGTTGGGGCACAGGATGACAATGCACAGGCAAGGGGAAGGCAGGTTACCAACCAAATGACTGCAGGGGATGACGGCGCTCTGGATGATGGGGATCTCCCTGATGGTACGCAGGGCATGGGTGCCCCAACGAGGCCTCTGCCAGGTCCACTGCAGAGGCAACCAGCTCAGTGGCTGTTGAGTCCTACATTTGCACCTGATTTGTCCAGCTCACCACAGCAGCAGAGAGGAGCACTCAGTGCTCTAGCAAACAGCCTTGAAGCAGGACGAAGTGCATCCGCCACATCGCAGGGGTCAATTGGGCCAAGGATCGCGCTGGCCCCCTTAACTTTGCCAAAATTCTCTGGGGACAGGAGGACCTACTGGCGCTGGAAGAATAGTTGGGGGACACTTCAGACATTAGCAGAACCCACAGGTTCCCCTGAGTGTAGGCTCTTTCACCTGCTGGACAGTATTACAGACTCAGTGAAATGTGAGCTCAGACTGTCTCATTGCCGTACCGCGGATGAGGTCTTCCGAGTTCTGGAAGACTGTTATGGGGATGTGTCTCAGACTGCTGATGATATCATACTGGAGCTACAGGAGTCACCTGGCGTGCGTAACAACCAACCAAAGGAGGCATTACAGTTGATCGAAGCAGTGGAAAGGGCGTTGTTGGACCTTATTGACCTAGGTTGTGAGGATGTCATTAAGAACCAGCTAGTAATCCGGTCAATTGAGAGTAAGCTACCAGACAGTATGAAAGAAAGGTGGCTTGTGTACCGGTGCGATGCAGCTAACGATGTCAACCCTCGTAATCGTTTCGACAAACTATGGCAGTTCCTTAGGAATCAGAAGACTATTCTGGTGCAACTGGAGCAGTTGCAGCCCACCAGGCGGTCGAGCTATGGCAGAACTGGCGAATCCAGTCCCCACGAGGAGGCCAGGGGACAGAAAGACGGAGAGGCGTTCATTCACTAAAGCCACAACTAGCAAAGCAGGGGAAGGATCAACAAGAGACCCTTGCAGCGTATGTGGTGAGAGCGGGCATACAGGACGTTTATACCACTGCAAAATGTTCAAGAAGGCCAATCCGTCTGAGCGGAGGGCACACATGAAAAAGGCTAAAGCTTGCCCTAAGTGCCTGGGCGTCCATGGTGTTGACGACCTGTGCAGTCAAAACTTTTTGTGCCGCAAAGAGGAATGTAAGAGGGGTAACACTCTCCCAGATCATCATTTCTTTCTGTGCCTCAAATCCCTAGTGAAAAGTGACACCACAAAGGAAGAGTCCAAGGTGGTGAAAAAGAGGGACCCTTGTGGTCCAACTGAAGAACAGCAGGCTGCGTTTTCTTGTCTGGGTCTCACCCCAGAGCAGCTACAGGCTGTTCGGAAGGCTTGTACAAACAAAGTATCCACATCAGTATGTGCTGGCGGGAGCCAGGCGGTGGAGTATGGGCCAAAGGAGTACCCAGTCCTCATGATGTTGGTGGACGTCACAACAAAGAGAGGAGATTGGGTCGGAGCACTTATTGACTTGGCCTCAGACACCAATTATATCACTCATCAAGCAGCAGAAAGGCTCGGACTTCCCGGTGAGCGAATCACATTGGTTATGTATGGTGTGGGAGGTATGGAGGTGAAGGTAGAAACAAAAAGATATCGTGTGAACATTAAAGTAGTCACGAAGAAGGGAACATGGCGACTCCATGAGATGGTCTGTTATGGGTTAGAGGAGATTGCCAGATTGAACCACATAGTGGACTCTGAACGCCTGGAAAGGTTTTTCCCAGATTTTGTCAAGGCAGGTGAGTTGGTCCGCCCAAATAAGGTGGAATTACTCATCAGCACCCGGGAGGGCCGTCTTGCTCCGCAGCGGATGATGAGGTGTGGTGATCTGGTGTTGTGGGACAGGCCACTCGGTAAGACAGTCAGTGGCGTACACCCGGACTTGTTCGAGGACATAGAAGTGACCGCACGCCATTCCTCCACCCACTTGGCATGCACCATGAGAGCGGAGTCTAGGAGAGGTGAGGGCCACCATAAGTACTGCTCAGAGTTGGGGAACAAAGTGGAGGTTGGAACCACGGCCACAAGCAACGCTGAAATAGTAAGGTGGCTGCAGTGGGAAAGTATTGGTGCCGTTTGCAATCCAGTGTGTAGTGGGTGCCGGTGTGGAAGGTGTGCCCCTGGTGGGAAGGAGATGTCCCTTGCTGATGAGAGGGAACTAGAAATAATCAGGGGAGGGTTGACCTTTAAGTTAAATGACGGTCACAGTGATAGGCCCCACTGGGACGCTATATCCCTGGACGGAGGACCCTGCTACCCTGCTTAACAACCGCAAGGCAGTTGTGTCATCATTCTTGAAGGCAGAGAAGTGCCTCGAGAGGGACCCAATGGGGAAGGAGGCATACGCTAGGCAGGTGCACGAGATGGTCACCAGGGGGACTGCGGTCCAACTGCGTAAGACTGTGATGGATGAGTGGAGTGGAGCTGTATGGTGGGTGAATCATCTTACCGCACCTAACCCGCACTCAGCCTCAACTCCGGTGAGACTTGTTTGGGACAGCAGTCAGGAATACAAGGGTGTTAGCCTGAACAGCATCCTGTTCAAAGGCCCAGATGTTCTGAATCCTATAAAGGCAGTGCTGTTCCGTTTCAGGGAGGGGGAGCATGCAGCGATTGGGGACGTGGCCAAGATGTACAACTCTGTGTGGTTGGAGGATCAGGAGGTGCATGTCCATCGCTTCCTTTGGAGGGATTCTCCAGCGGATGACATAAAGGACTATGCAGTTGTACGAGTGAATATGGGTGATAAACCAGCCGGTTGTATTGCTCAAGTGGCCATGCGAGAGACCACCAACTTGCCTCAGTTCGCTGACAAAGTAGAGGCAAAACGTGTAATAGTAGATAACACCTATGTTGATGATATCCTCGTGTCTCATAATGATCCCCAGAGACTGAGTGAGGTTCTTGAGGGAGTTGAAACTATTCTCACAACCGGTGGGTTTTATCTTAAGCCTTGGGTGCGATCTGGCCAGAGTGGGAGGCAAGGCACAGCTCCCAAGCAATCAGAGACTATCGTGTTGCCCAACCAGTTACGAGACAAGGATAACAAGGCCCTAGGGGTGGGGTACCGTGAAGAAGAAGACGAACTTTTCCTCATGGTGGCCGTCAACTTTTCCGCAAGGAGGAAAAAAATGCGCACTGGACTTGACCTCACTGTGGAGGACGTAGAGGAGAAAACTCCAGATCCCCTCACCCGCCGGATGTTGTTAAGCCAAGTGGCTGGCCTTTATGATCCCCTTGGCTTGGCAACACCACTGAAGCAAAAGGGCGTCATCCTTGTTAGGAGAGCCTTTCGAGAGGCTGGGACTTTGACTACAGACACGTGGGACGAACCACTGTCTGAAGGGTTACGCAAGAGGGCGATTGAGCTCTTTAAGGAGTACGCTCGGTTGAGTGCAGTCACGTTCCCTCGGAGCATTACACCTGCTGGGTGGGTGGGTAAACCCTGGGGTATTACATTTTCTGATGGGAGCTGTGACTCTTATGGGGCGGTTCTCTACCTACGGTGGGAGACATCCAGTGGTATCGTGACCCAGCTCGTGGAGTCAAAGGCCAAGCTGACACCACTTGACCAGAAGGGCGATGCAGTTAAAGCTGAGATTTGCGGTGCTGTTTTTGCCACCCGCTTGAAAGGGTATGTACTTAAGCATGGGCGCTTAGGTGTGGACAGATGGTACCACTTTGTGGACAGCCAGACTGTGTTGGGTGCCATCCAGAGGGACAGTTACGGGTTTCAAACATTCTTTGCTAACCATGTGGGTGAGATACAGATGGCTGGTTCTGTGACTGATTGGTGGTGGATCCCTGGTCAGTACAATGTGGCCGACCTAGTAACAAGAGGATGTTCCACGGAACAGCTTGGCAGTGACTCCCTGTGGCAGAGAGGCCCTGAGTTCTTGGCCAGGCCGACAGGGGAGTGGCCTATGAAGTCCGCTTCAGAGGTGGGTTGCAGTGCCAGGGAGGTTGTAAGCAGCCTCCGAAGGAAAGCCTTCTCTGCCGTTGCGACAAGGGCTCGGGCGAAGGGAGTAGTAACGCTAGATGGTACCGGTAATACCGAGGCCAGCGCGAGATGTCCCTCCTTTGTTAATGGGGGTTTCTCACCAGAAAATGCCACAGAGTCCTCTCCCGTCGCGGCTACGGCCCACAGTATGAGGCTTTGGGGTTCGGGTCTCATAGGTCAAATGAACCTGTTGAGGTTTATTTCATTACCCAAACTTTGTGGGGCCGTGGGGTACGTCCGTAGAGCAGTACACTTCTGGTTACTTTTGAAGGGTTGCTCCGGCAGGCGAGAACAGTGGGAGGGGGTGCTCACAGTCCGGGAGCGTGAGGAAGCGTTCCAGGACTTATGTCTTGACGCCCAAGCTGGCACGATTTTTCCCACGACAACTCTCAACCGGCTGGTTGTGAGCAGAGATAATGCGACTGGGCTCTTATTGTGTTATAGTCGTGTTCAGTCTGTTGATGAGGAAAGGTCTGGAGTTCCTCTGATTCATTTCAAAGCGCGGATTAGTACCCTCCTCGCTGAGGAGGCTCATCATATGAATCATGAAGGCGAAGCTGGTACCCTCCTTTGAATGAGAAAGAGAGCATGGGTAATTCAAGGCCCTAGAGTTGCTCGCAGGGTGATTGACTCATGTATTCATTGCCGGAAATGTAGAGTCAGATTTTGCTCTCAGGTGATGAGTGATCTTCCCCTTGTGCGCACGAGACCAGCAGCTCCCTTTGAATACACAGCGCTGGACCTGTTCGGGCCTTACACAGTGAGGGATGTGGTGAAACGCCAGACAAAGAGGAAGGTCTGGGGTGTGGTCTTCAGTTGTATGGCCTCCAGGGCGGTCCATGCAGATGTGGTTGAGGACTTATCGACTGAGGGCTTTCTCAAGACATACCAGTGATTTACATCCCTGAGGGGTCATCCCAGGAAACTTTGGTCCGACCAGGGCACCAACTTTGTAGGCGCTAGACCTGCACTGGAGGAGTTCTACAGTTTTCTGGCAGACCTCGATAAAAAAGGGGTACAAAGAAGAGCTGCTGTGGCTGGTACGGATTGGGTGTGGGAGTTTAGCCCTGCAGACTCGCCACACCGAAATGGTGTCGCAGAAGCAGCTGTCCGAGTTCTGAAGAGATCGTTGGGCAGTGTCGGAGCTGAAGGTGATCTGTCCACTCTGGAGTTCCAAACTCTCCTATACTTGGCTGCCAATCTCTCCAACGAAAGGCCAATCGGGGCCAGGATCCAGGCTCAGGAAGAGACTGTGGACGTTGTGACCCCAAACTCATTGCTGTTGGGTCGGGTATGACCTAGAAGGGACAACCTGGGTTTTGATTTCCCTGCCTACCCTTTCAGTCGTTTACGTGCTGTTCAAGTGGAGGTGGACAAGTTTTGGAGACGTTGGAGCCAACTGGCTGGTCCCCACCCGTTCGTCCGGCAAAAATGGCATGCCCCAGCCAGAAACATTTCAGTCGGGGACGTGGTCTGGGTGTTCCCATCGCTTTCTCCCAGGGGAAGAAAGGCAAGGAGCCGTGGCCCTCTACCATTCTCCACAGGGATGTGAGGAGGTTGGTGGTGTTGCTACCAGTGGAAGAGCAGGAGGGTGCATCATCTTCCCCTTAAGTACCTGGAAGGTACCTGTATACTGTGGACTCTTATTGAGGGTTTCATTGGACATTGTTTCTGGGGATCTGCTGTATTTGAGCTCGATTATGTGTGAGGTTCTACATTCTGTATATTTGTGGTAATACCATTTTTTGTGGCCTACTTAGTCTAGGACCAGTAGCCCAAGTGGGAGGTGTGTGGAGTAAACTCCTCTTGGGGTGTGTTGGGGTATTTGCTTATGTGTTATTGTTTATCATCAGCCAGCCACCACTCTGTGGTTATCCTAAGTTGTTATATTATTTTATCTGTGTTGTGTATGTGGGGCTTTAATTGTGAAAACTAGGGCATGACGTAAGCCCGTCTGCGTCTATTACGGTTGAATCTGTCTTTCTGGGCAGTTATTGTTGTTTGCTGGTGAGGCTGAGCTGGTAAGAGAAGTTGTACCTAAAAACCTATTTATTTCATGTAATGTACATGTGTTGTTCTTCGTGTAGACTTGCTTTAATATTCTGTTTGTTCATTTTGTTTTCCAGTTGTTTACCTGGCAACGACACGGTTACGTGTGGAGGCTAATGTAGCTAGCTTGTGTGTTGCACATTCAATAAATGTTTGCAATACAGTGACCGGTTGTTGGAGTAAGACACTGTTTCACCAGTTAAACACACCCTGTGCGGTGGGAGTTAATGCGCTAACAGTAGTTGGCGTAGTAAAACCGTACATAGGTGTTTACATCGTCAATTTTAATCTGTTTAAAGTGGATTTAACTTTTGTACAGGATTAAAACACTGATGTAAATGTGTCCATTGTGTTGTCGGTCTATCAGTTCTCCAGTCTTCATTTGGGTCTGCTTGTTTTATTGAATCATCTTGGTGTTTTTTTTGTTGTTTTTTGTTATTGTTGTTTGGGTTTTTTGCATTTGGGTCCTACCTTCACATTTCTTGCTGTCTTGATCTTTGACAAACCTCATCTCGCCTTGGGCATGAGAATGGCCGCAGGAAAGAGACTCTGATGTAGGCTGCAGCCCTACAAGTTTTCAATAACTACCTGCTCCAACACACCATTGTGCAAAACTTTGCAGCTTCATTTTCATGTGTGCTATGCTGGGTTTAGTTCAGTTGTGTTGGAGCAGGGAGACATTGAAAACCAGCAGGACTACAGTGCTCAAGAGACAGAATGCAACAAGTTGCAATGGCAACTTGTTGTCATTACAGGCAACAAGTTTGGTACCATCAAAACTATGCAACATAACTTTCAGGGAACTTTAAGTTCAATTCAGTTCAGTTCAATTCAACTTTATTTATACAGCGTCAAATCACAGTAATGCCATCTCAAGACGCTTTACAGACAGAGAAGAAAACATAATGAAAGTCAATTCATAACAACCTATATAAGGAAACCAACAGATTGAGTTGAGTCCAACTCAATCTCCCATCCTGAGCAAGCGCACTGGCGACAGTGGGAAGGAAAAAACTCCCTTTTAACAGGAAGGAAACCTCCGGCAGAACCCGGCTCAGGACAGGCAGCCATCTGTCTCTGCTGTGTGGGGGGAAGAGGACAGAAAGACAACAGACAACAGGAACTGCTAATCCCGGGCAGGGAGACCTGCTGAGACAGGAGACATACATGTTAATGATCCCTAGCTATAGGACTTATCAAAAGAAGTCTTCAGCCTAGTCTTAAAGGTGGGGAGGGTGTCTGCTTCCCTAACACTAACTGGGAGCTTATTCCATAAGAGAGGGGCCTGATAACCAAAGGCTTTGTCTCCTGCTCGGCTCTTTGAGACTCTAGGAGGCACAAGTAAGCCTGCAGTCTTGGAACAAAGTACTCTGCTTGGTATATAAGGAACTATGAGGTCTTTGATATATAGTGGTGCCTGGCTGTGGAGGGCTTTATATGTAAGGAGAAGGATTTTAAATTCTATTCTAGATTCAACAGGCAGCCAATGAAGAGAGGCTAAAACTGGAGAAATATGATCTCTCCTGCTGGTTCTGGTCAGGACTCTGGCTGCAAAATTCTGGATCAGCTGAAGGCTTTTCAGGGCATATTTAGGACAACCCAGTAATAAAGAGTTACAATAATCTAGTCTTGAAGTAACAAAAGCATGAACCAGTTTTTCTGCATCACTCTGAGACAGAATGTCCCTAATTTTGGCTATATTACGTAAATGAAAGAAGGCTGTTTTAGTAACCTGTTGGCCAAAGGACAGGTCTGAGTCAAATATTACTCCAAGGTTTCTCACTGTAGCACTGGAAGCTAAAGTAATGCCATCCAGGTTCATTACAAAACTGGAAAATTTAGCTCTGAGTTTTTCAGATCCAACAAGAATTACTTCAGTCTTATCTGAGTTTAAGAGGAGAAAATTTCTAGACATCCAAGTCTTTATGTCTATGAGACAATTTTGTAGTCTATCGGGCTGATTTGTTTCGTCTGGTTTAAAGGATAAGTATATCTGAGTATCATCTGCATAACAATGAAAGTTTATTCATGTTGTCTAATAATTTTGCCTAAAGGGAGCATATATAGTGTGAAGAGTATTGGTCCAAGTACAGAACCTTGAGGAACTCCATGACTTACTGTAGTTTGTGAGGAGGACTTGTCATTTACATGAACAAACTGAAGTCTATCAGATAAATATGATTTAAACCAGCTTAACGCTGTACCTGTAATTCCAATCACCTATTCTAGTCTTTGTAACAGAACGTTATGATCGACTGTATCAAATGCAGCACTAAGATCAAAGGCCTATGATACATAACCTTCAGGGAACTTTAAGGCCTAGTGAACTTGTGGGGAGCCCCAAGTGAACACCCTAAAGTCATTATCACCAACCCTGGCGTTCTCCAGGTTTTCAGTGTTGCCCTGCTGCAACGCACTACAAGCTGCGCTTCAATCACACCTAGAATTTAGCAAATACTAAACATCACAATGAAAATGCTAATGGGAACAGCTCTAAAAAAGTCTCAAATATTGCTAAAAAGTTCTTATGTTCTTATGAGGACGTTTTTCAGGCACTTCAATGGAGAAATATATTGTTAAATTTAGATGGAAACACTTTTTGTTTTTGCAAATACGTGTCCCCGGACGTGACGTGGGTAATGATGACTGTTTACCGGGTTCCCTCAACTCTCTTCATGCATGACTTCTGGAGTCAGTACTGCAGCCTTGTCTGCTGATTCAGACAGGTGACTGACACATTTTTACCTGCAGCTTCCAACAGCTGCAGGATACAATCGCAGAAGGCCAAGCATTCAGGTACAAATTTACCAGTATTTGTATTATTAGGATGCTGCAGGTTGGGGAGGTGTTTGAAGCCATTTGTACTTGTGCTGAATGAGAATGAGGCTTGCGTTCAAACACACATACACGTATACAACGAGTGAAGCACCTTCTCGAGTTTCTCTTTACGCTGTAATGATCCTTTTGCAGCACTGCAGAAAGCCTCTGCAATCCCTCCTTCATTTTCCTCTCCTCTTCTCCCTGATGAGCAGAGCCATCACTTCATCAACTGCACCATAATGTACTTTAGTCTGGGGACAAGAGGAGGGAATGACGGGATAGATTGAAAACAGATCTGTTTATGAGCTGATCCTGCATTAGAGGACTGAATATAATGTACCAAAGTCATCAAGGGTTTGTTCACTACAATCAAACAGATCCATCAGCAATTCGGCGTGCTGCAAAGGAACGTGGAAGATCCGCTCAGCAGGCTCCTCACTGTAGGAAGGTTTGTTAGGTGACTAACATAGTTTCTACCTGGAGCAGCCTCATGTTCAGCCAGGATCCTCTCTGGAGTCACTACTAACTCGTCATCAGAGATTTACCTGCCAATAATGCAGCCAGCAGGCTGGATGGTGGCATAGTGGTTAGCACTGTGGCCTCACAGCAAGAAGGTCAATGGTTCAATCCTTGGGTCAGTGGCCTTTCTGTGTGGAGTTTGCATGTTCTCCCTGTGTATGCTGTATGCTTCTCTCCAGGTTCTCTAGCTTCCTCCCAAAGACATGATGTTAGGTTAACTGGTTACTCTAAATTGCCCCTAGACATGAGTGGTTGTGTGTCCCTGTGATGTACTGGCAAGCTGTCCAGGGTGTACCCTGCCTTTCACCCAAAGCCAGCTGGGATAGGCTCCAGCTTCCCCACAACCTTCTTTAACTTCTGTGATTTCCTCCTGGCGTCCTACACTCTGCCAGGTTGTTTCTGGTGTCCTGTATTGCAGCCCTACAGCTGCAGCGTGGATCCTGTGCAGCCATAAGTGGGCTGACTTCTGGTGTGAATGGATCCACAAGATATGGTCTCTTCAGATGTTATTACTCATTTCATACTTTTATACCAACATCCAGTTAAAAGAACAAAGAGGAAGTTATGTTTTAGCAAAAGGAGGAAAAAGAACAAAATACGTGTGTGTGTGTGTGTGTGTGTGTGTGTGTGTATGTGTGTGAACTTTATCGTGACAGATTTTAAAATCTTTTTTTCTCGTCTATAAATGGTTTTTATGACGTGAAAAACTCTGCATGAAAGAAGAATTTTGTTTAAATGTGAAGGGATGAGTGGAGGTCCGTCTGCAGCAGGTCCGTCCGTCTGCAGCAGGTCCGTCTGCAGCAGGTCCGTCCGTCTGCAGCAGGTCCGTTTTCAGCAGGTCCGTCCGTCTGCAGCAGGTCCGTCCGTCTGCAGCAGGTCCGTCTGCAGCAGGGGTCCGTCTGCAGCAGGTCCGTTTTCAGCAGGTCCGTCTGCAGCAGGTCCGTCCGTCTGCAGCAGGTCTGTTTTCAGCAGGTCCGTCTGCAGCAGGTCCGTCCGTCTGCAGCAGGTCCGTTTTCAGCAGGTCCGTCCGTCTGCAGCAGGTCCGTCCGTCTGCAGCAGGTCTGTCTGCAGTAGGGGTCCGTCTGCAGCAGGTCCGTCTGCAGCAGGGGTCCGTCTGCAGCAGGTCCGTTTTCAGCAGGTCCGTCTGCAGCAGGTCCGTCCGTCTGCAGCAGGTCTGTTTTCAGCAGGTCCGTCTGCAGCAGGTCCGTCCGTCTGCAGCAGGTCCGTTTTCAGCAGGTCCGTCCGTCTGCAGCAGGTCCGGCCGTCTGCAGCAGGTCTGTCTGCAGTAGGGGTCCGTCTGCAGCAGGTCCGTCTGCAGGCTGTCTCCATGAATCTGGAGACATGCAGCGAGGATTTACCTGCTACTGAAAAGTCATGAGTCTAGCAGTGATTCTGCATCATGAAGCAAAACTGCAGCATTCTGCTTTATTCTAACTGAGCTTCTTGTGAAAGAAAGCAGCTTTTCTCTTTGTTTGACATCTGTCAGGTCCAACCTCAGCATGTGTCCACCGTAACTCGTCCCTGCCCTCCAGGACAAGTTCCGGGCAGGTAAATTAAAAGATGTTGTGTTTAAATGTTCTTTTGGTAAACCGTCGCAGCTCTAAATTCCTGCTATTTTTCTTTTTATTCATTTATTTGGAGATTTTTTTGGCTTTCTTTCTTCCTATTTGTGGCTCAGCGTGGCGCCCCGGCACTGGGTGGCACATATACATGTCCAACGCCACGGACGGGATCGGGCTGGAGGCCGGTTATTCTCTACTGCCACGCTCTACATGATTAGAATGAAGGATTACCTAAAAAAGATCTGATGCTTTCCTTAGCTAGGCTGTTATTAATTATGAACAGGCTTATATGAAGAAATGTATTAAAAATGAGACTAATGTGGATCATGTGCAGCTTTGCTTTTAATTGGATTACAGCAAATTGGATTTAATTATAACTAGACTGGACTTTAGCAACACTGTGAAAGATTCCGTTAAAAATGGTACTTTACAAGTAAAGCTGAATAAAATAAGAAACTTAGTTTAGTTTTAGACGCCTGACAGCAGAGCTTCAGGCGAAACTAAGAAACATGAAACCTGCTGAGAGAATAAACCTTTGTGTTTTCATTGTGCTTCCTTTTTCATTTTCTAGAAAAGGAGTGTGTCTTCTGCTAATATACGTGTATATGTATATGTGTAGTACATGTGAGGTGTGTGTCCAGACTCTTCTGCAGTTCAGGTAAGATCGGGTTGGAACTCTGGACGGGAAGCTGATGATTGCAGCGACGCCGCCGTTGTTTATGAGTGTGATACTAATATGGATTCATCGTGTTTTAGCCTGATTGCATTTTCACATCAGTCGTCAAAATATGTTTAAAAATCCATTTGATACGCGGCGGTGAGAGGCCACGAGCACTCAGACTGGCGGGACAAATAAACCAGAGATGATGCCAGCATCAGCCGGACACCTCCATCAATCATTAGCATATAAGAGGATGTGTGTGTGTGTGTGTGTGTGTGTGTGTGTGTGTGTGTGTGTGTGTGTGTGTGCGTGTGGTAAAAGAGGAGATAAAGTTAATGTCAGTCTATTATCAATCATTTGCATGTGTAGGTGTGTAGATGAGTGTGTGTGATGGTGGAAACTTTTCTGTGTGTGTCTTCAAAATGCTCCATCTGTAATTCCTGCGAGCAGTTCATTCATCATGTGAGCTGCAGCGCCGGGGCGTCTGCAGGCGTTTAGGACTAATATTTCAGCTCACATTACTGCTGCAGAGCAGAGAAGCGAGGCTCCCGTTTGACCTTTGACCCGAGCCAGAGGATCTGCAGCCTGACCCCATCCATCACTGCAGGGAGAGGGAAACATTAACAGGATAACATTATTAGTTAGATTGCATGTGGAGAAAGATTTAGTTGTCATTTTCAGATGGAGGCGCGTGTGGCTGTCTCTGATTGGCTCACGGCTGTCTTCCAGAGCTTCACGTCGTCGTGGATGAGGACGGCCGGACTCTTTCCACCATCAGGGAGACGATTGTCAGGCACAACACGCTGGACACGGACCTGCCGGTCCGGAGTTTAATCACTTATCAGGATCCGTCAGTAAAGTTAGAAGAAACAACAATAAATGACCAAAGATTTGTCAGAAATTGTTGAAAGTTGTTTTTCAGACATTTTTGTTCGTTTTCTTTGCAGAATTTTTTCACGTTTGTGATTTTTCTACCATCAGACAGTGAGACAGAAATAACATGTAGATGACTGGAGAGGAAAGCTGAGACATGTTGGCACGAAGAAAAAGTCAAACATCAGACGTGAAGAAAAACTACAAACAGATGTTTTATTCATTGAAGCAGACAAAGCTGCAATGCGACGGTGACGATGCGATGGCGGCGATGCGACGGCAGCAATGCGGCGGTGGCGGTGTGAAGGCGACAATGCGGCGGTGACGATGCGACGGCGGCGATGTGATGATGCAACGGCGACAATGTGGCGGTGGCGGTGTGACGATGCAATGGCGACGATGTGACGATGCGACAGTGACGATACAACGGTGACGATGCGGCAGTGATGATTCGGCAGCGATGCGGCGGCAATGCGACGATGCGACAATGCGGCGGTGGCGATGTGACGGCGACGATGTGACGGCGACGATGTGACGGCGACGATGTAACGGCGACGATGCGGCGGTGGCGATGTGACGATGCGACGGCGACGATGCGACGGCGACGATGCGACGGCGACGATGCAACGGCGGCGATGTGACGATGCGACGGCGACGATGCGACGGCGACGATGCGGCGGTGGCGATGCGGCGGTGGCGATGTGACGATGGCGATGTGATGATGCGATGGCAACGATGTGGTGGTGGCGATGCGACTGCGGCAATGCGACTGCGGCAATGCGACTGCGGCAATGCGACTGCGGCGATGCGGCGGTGGCGATGCGAATGCGGCGGTGACGATGCGGCGGTGACGATGCGAATGCGGCGGTGACGATGCGGCGGTGGCGATGTGACGATGCGATGGCGGCGATGCGGCTGATGGCAGACACTGCAGTCTGGACAAGGCTGTCCAGACTGCAGTGTTACAAGCCGGGAGTCCGGGCCTGAAGTTAAGAAGCCAATCAGAAGGTAAAGCAGACAAATGTTAAGAGCACATGATGCAGAGAAGGATTCATCATCACAAGCAGTGTGTTGCGCTGAGTGCATGTGGCCGTGCACAATCTGGCCTGAAATATTCCAAAGAGCTAGTTAGTGTTTTCCATCCATCATGCCAACAGCAGGGTAGGTGTGTGGATGTATCTGCAGGATGACGACAGCAGTGATCAGCTGCTGCTGAAGATAAAGAGCCCAGACAGGACCATGAACAGGTCAGGGAGGGGTGGGAAACGACTCCCTAGTCTCAGAGAAGCTAAACGTGCCAACTACAGAAAAGCCCTTACTTCCAAATGGAGAATAATACAACAATAAGAGCTTACAGGCCAGTAGCCTCCCTGCTGCAGAGCGTCCACCGTGACTAAAGGACTTCTGATGACAACCAAACTAAAGCTCCAGCAAATGGCTTCCAGAGAGCGAGGAGACAACGTACAGCGCGCCAACAGGACCGTTGGCTGTCAGCCTTGTTTTAAGTGTGGACGTAAAATCAAATCAAATCAAAGATACTTTATTCATCACCGAAGGGAAATTCAAGGTTGAAGTCAGCTCGTTAGGTCAGACATCCAGACGTAACATTTACAGAACGAACTGATACTTCGGCCCTGCAGCCAATTTTTAAACGCTGGGCAAGAGGGTGCAGTATGGAGGCTGTGCCTGAAGGATGCGTCATGTCGCCATGGTGACCCGAGCCCCAATCCGAACCCGACATCCAAGCCCGGAATGCAGACAAGCTTCAAAATGAAGAAATAAACTTCCTGTTAACCTTTCCTCCATCCAGTCAACATCACACAAACAGACCAGAGTCATGTGACTCCCACGCCAGACACATGAAGGTTGCATGCCCCAGGAATCCCTCTGCAGGGATGGGTGGAGGTTAGTCTTAGTCCAAAGACTAAAAGCACAGGCTCAGCTGATGATTTAATCCCAGTGTTCGTGAGCGGGACAACAGAGACACCTTTTCAGGGTTAATGTCACTGAAGACATAATAAAAGAAAGAGGAGACCTCTGTTGTGGAAATTTTAAGTTCTAACTTAGATTTTCATATATTTCTTAGTTCTTAGCATGAATTCACCTCTGATTATGACTTTGTGGGCTTTCTGAAAAGGTCAGGATGAACTTAAGCTTAGTTCCACAGTGTCTGCTTATCCCCTTTCCAGACATAGCGATGCGTAGATCTGCCATGTCTGCATTCAGACATTCTTCTTCTGAAGTTTTACAGCTAAGGAGTCCGGTACTGTGGTGCCATTAGGGGGATTATAACTTTGGCTCAGTCTGACCGAGACATTTCTTGTTTAGAATAAGATAGATTTATGACAACTGACGTACGGTAGGCGAGGGCTTAAAGCAGGTCTGTGTTGGACTCATCAGAGCTTTCCAGACTTCTACCCCATTGGACCTCTGGGCTTTCTTTCCAAACTGTAATCTGTATTACTCTGGTTTCTTTTTGGTTATTCTGTTCCATAAACTTTGTAATCTTTTTCACCAGACTCCTCTTCGTTGACAGACGTTTTCCACACCTGGTTCAGCCCAGTGAAAGAATAGCTTTACTCACAAACTGAGACCAGACACAAGAAAGGCCAAACCACTGTTGACAGGACCAGATTCTGACTCAGCTGAGGTGAAACGGCCCCGCGCACATCAGAAAGTAGTGCGGACCAGAACCCACCAGAACGCCTGATTCCCCTCGATGTGTTGGCCAGTTGAGGATCCATTCAGCATGTAGACAGACTGCATCCTCCACCTCTGTCCTGAGCACAGCTTAACTGGATGCAACTGGCCATCGCTGGGTCTCCCAGTTAGCTGATTTCAGCGTAACGCTGAAGCGCTGTCCAGGAAAAAGCAACGCGGATGCCGATTTCTTCTGCTGCACACCTGCGAGGATGGAGTCTCACATGAGCGAGTGCGCAGAGCAGTGCCTTCCTGAAGTTTTGGGTGCACTGAAACCCAAAATCAGTGCGATATGGACTGGATCTCTGCAGGTACCTGCAGTCCAGATGTTCAAGAGATGACTGCAGAAAGTCATGTGGACATTAGTTCCTCAGTTTCTCCAACTGGAAGAGTCGGGAGGAAAAGCAAACAGGAGAGCAGTAACATGGGAGGAAAAGGTTTGGCAGCTGTCACATCTATGGAAAAGACTGAATGTCTCCCGAGAGGGTTTATTAATGTATGAAGCAGCTTCCAGAGCTGTACAGGTACCTTCCCTCCTGGCCGTAGACCGGGTTCTACATGTTCTACATGGCCTTTCCTACCATTACACTGTAATAATTTTATCAACTCTGACATGACTTACATCTTATCATTTTAATTTGTAAATGGTAGTACCATGAAGTTTTTTATTGAACTCGGCATGATGTAAATGTTACTACAAAAAAAGTGTTACACAAACTGCTCCATGTTGTCCTGATACTTAGTACATAAAATATCAGCTAATGTGTTAGCATTAATACACTAATGGCTACTCCTTTAGCTGCAGCTAGTAGGCGAGGATGAATTAACTGAATACTAACCAGTGGAAGCTAAAATGTCTTCTGTTTAAATGGTGCTAACCAGTAGAAGATAACATGTCTTGCCCTGTTTGAATGGTACTAATCAGTAGAAGCTAACATGTCTTGTCCTGTTTAAGCTAGCTGCTAACTGCTAACTCATGCAGCAGTTCTGCTAACGGCTGCTGAGTGAAAAGCTGTTTGTGTTTGAATGTTGAAAATGTGTAGGTTGCCTCCTCCATAAATCTACAACATACTACACAACACTAGTCACCACTTCCCATATCATTTAAACCTAATTTAAATAAAAACTTACCTGCGTGGAGTCCAGCTCGAGGCAACACAGCCAAGTGAGACTTCAAGTGAAAACTGCAAACTCAAAAAGTTGGTTTTCCCGCATTTTACAACAAAGAAATTAAAGTCAGCAGAACTGTTGTCCCTTGTATTGAACTCCAACTTAAAGTTATCATTTTTAACAACTCACCTAATTGTTTTGGGGCAAAAAACTTGCTTGTTTTGTTGTGATTACGAACATTATTGCTTTAAATGCCATTAATACATATTTTCAAGTTTTACCTACTTAAATGACTGTTTCAGGCCAACTAATACAAGTTGGATTTTTTGCAGTGTAGATACTTTATAAACACACGTATTAATGTTGTACTCTTTATTAATAAGCACAACTACAATGTATTTAATGATTGTATTTTTATACTGTCTAATATGGATTCAGCATTTCATAATTACATGATTTACCATCCAGTTATTAATGTATTTATGTACTTACAGGCTGAAGGTGTGTACTACTGGTTAGTAAATATCTTAATAAATATTCTACACAAACTCACACATTTCTTCTCCAATCATTAAGTCGTTATTAATACAGGAATTGATTATTGGAGGTGCTACAAGTCTGTCCGAAGTGTGTCCTATCGCTGCCTTACAAAGCATTTAGGGTTGGCAAAACCTAAAGCCTCCCAAGTGTGTGTGTCGGAGTCTGGCTTGATGGGACGGGATTCAGGGGGGAAAGTCCGCGCCTCCAACGTGCTCGTTGGCGTCCGAAGACCTCGCATGTCCACGCCGTTTTACACCCATAAGGAGGCCGTCGCTCCACATCTCCAAACTGTTTCCGCCCTCACAAACATGGCTGTCGTGCTTCTCCAGTCTGAGCCTGACTGCTGGTTTCCTCCGCATGGAGTCTGCGCGCACCAGAAGTCATGTCGGAGGGGACGTCAGTGGACACGCCGCGGCGGGATGCAGCTGGATGCGCCACATGTTGTCCACCCCATAAGCTGCCTTGTTTTAGACATGAAACACAAAACAGGAGAAGTGTGTGTGTGTTCACTTTGCTGCTGGACAAAAGCGTGTGTGTGTGTGTGTGTGTTGTCCTGCGGGATAACAGCAGGCTGATTGTCCTGATTCTGTCTGCTGTACTTTACCTGGTCACAGCGCACTGATACAGCCAGTACACACACACTAACCCCCCCCCCCCCCCCCCCCACACACACACACACACGCACACTGCTGTATTGTAAACACACAGATACAGTAACCACACACACATGCATAATGCACACATAACGAGCTGGTGTTGATGTGGTTGTGCAGTCACACATATCACACACATACATATAACGTGTACACACACACACACACACACACACACACAAACTCACACAGAGACTGTTCAGCACTAATTCTATAAGGGGGTCCAGCATGTCTCCCCTGAAACCTGCAGTCCAATTCATTTGATTTCATTAGAGAGAGAGAGGCTGCATGCAGGCTGCTAACAGAGGTTTTCATTAGGACTTTCTGGTTAGAGCTGCGATCCAATTTAGGCTGCAGGCTGCCTGAGAGCACAGCTGTGTGTTTTTATTGGTATTTAATCAGCTCAATAGGGACATTTTATTAGTGCGATGCTTTGTTTCAGAGGACAGAACCGAACTGTAGGTTATTAGAGGCTCCCAAAGCAGAGCCTGGAGTCTCTGAGGGGTTTGGAGGTCCTGCAGGGGCTCTGGTTGCTCCATAGGAGCATGGCCGTGTCGGGGTAATTAAAGAGTCAGAAAGAAAAGAAGTTAGTTACTAGTTACTAGTTACTAGTTAGGGTTATTGTAATGAAATTACGCATTTTCTGCATGTGTAAAGTATAACGTTACTGGAGGTGGAGGTGACGAAAGGGGGGTGTGGGTGGAGGTGAGGTGAAGGTGGATGTAAGTGGAAGTGAGGTAAAGGTGGATTTAGGTGGAGGTGAGGTAAAGGTGGATGAGGGTGGATGTGAGGTAAGGGGGGTGTGGGTGGAAGAGAGATAAAGGTGGGTGTGGGTGGAGGTGAGGTAAAGGTGGATGTAGGTGGAGGTGAGATAAAGGTGGCTATAGGGTGGAGGTGAGGTAAAGATGGATGTAGGGTGGAGCTGAGGTAAAGGTGGATGTAGGTGGAGGTGGGGTAAAGGTGGATGTAGGTGGAGGTGAGATAAAGCTGGATATAGGGTGGAGGTGTGGTAAAGGTGGATGTAGGTGGAGGTGAGGTAAAGGTGGATGTAGGTGGAGGTGGGGTAAAGGTGGATGTAGGTGGAGGTGAGGTAAAGGTGGATGGAGGTGGAGGTGAGATAAAGGTGGATGTGGGTGGCGGTCTGGTAAAGGTGGAAGAGGGTGGAAGTGATGATAAGGTGGATGTAGGTGGAGGTGAGATAAAGGTGGCTATAGGGTGGAGGTGAGGTAAAGATGGATGTAGGGTGGAGCTGAGGTAAAGGTGGATGTAGGTGGAGGTGGGGTAAAGGTGGATGTAGGTGGAGGTGAGATAAAGCTGGATATAGGGTGGAGGTGTGGTAAAGGTGGATGTAGGTGGAGGTGAGGTAAAGGTGGATGTAGGTGGAGGTGGGGTAAAGGTGGATGTAGGTGGAGGTGAGGTAAAGGTGGATGGAGGTGGAGGTGAGATAAAGGTGGATGTGGGTGGCGGTCTGGTAAAGGTGGAAGAGGGTGGAAGTGATGATAAGGTGGATGTAGGTGGAGGTGAGATAAAGGTGGCTATAGGGTGGAGGTGAGGTAAAGATGGATGTAGGGTGGAGCTGAGGTAAAGGTGGATGTAGGTGGAGGTGGGGTAAAGGTGGATGTAGGTGAAGGTGAGATAAAGCTGGATATAGGGTGGAGGTGTGGTAAAGGTGGATGTAGGTGGAGGTGAGGTAAAGGTGGATGTAGGTGGAGGTGGGGTAAAGGTGGATGTAGGTGGAGGTGAGGTAAAGGTGGATGGAGGTGGAGGTGAGATAAAGGTGGATGTGGGTGGCGGTGTGGTATAGGTGGAAGAGGGTGGAAGTGATGATAAGGTTGATGTAGGTGGAGATGAGATAAAGGTGGATTTAGGGTGGAGGTGTGGTAAGGGTGGATGTAGGGTGGAGGTGAGGTAAAGGTGGATGAGGGTGGAGGTGAGGTAAAGGTGGATGTAGGTGGAGGTGAGATAAAGGTGGATGTGGGTGGAGGTGAGGTAAAGGTGGATGTAGGTGGAGGTGAGATAAAGCTGAATATAGGGTGGAGGTGAGGAAAGGTGGATATAGGGTGGAGGTGAGGTAAAGGTGGATGTAGGTGGAGGTGAAAGAGGTGGATGTAGGGTGGAGGTGAGGTAAAGGTGGATGTATATGGAGGAGAGGTTAAGGTGGACGTATGTGGAGATGAGATAAAGGTGGATGTGGGTGGAGGTGAGGTAAAGGTGGAAGAGGGTTTAGGTGAGGATAAGGTGGATATAGGTGGAGGTGAGGTAAAGGTGGATTATGGTGGAGGTGAGGTAAAGGTGGATGTAGGTGGTGGTGAGAAAAAGGTGGATGTAGGGTGGATGTGAGGTAAAGGTGGAAGAGGGTGGAGGTGAGGTAAAGGTGGATGTGAGTAGAGGTGAGGTAAAAGGTGGATGTAGGTGGAGGTGAGGAAAAGGTGGATGTGGGTGGAGGTGAGGTAAAGGTGGATGTAGGGTGGATGTGAGGTAAAGGTGGAATAGGTGGAGGTGAGATAAAGCTGGATATAGGGTGGAGGTGAGGTAAAGGTGGAAGAGGGTGGAGATGAGGTAAGGGGGGTGTGGATGGAGGTGAGAAGAACGTGGATAGAAGGTGGAGGTGGGATAAAGGTGGATATAGGGTGGAGGGGAGGTAAAGATGGATGTAGGGTGGAGGTGAGGTAAAGGTGGAATTAGTTGGAGGTGAGGTAAAGGTGGATGGAGGTGGAGGTGAGATAAAGGTGGATGCGGGTGGAGGTGTGGTAAAGGTGGAAGAGGGTGGAGGTGATAAGGTGGATGTAGGTGGAGATGAGATAAAGGTGGATATAGGGTGGAGGTGTGGTAAAGGTGGATGTAGGGTGGAGATGAGGTAAAGGTGGATGAAGGTGGAAGTGAGGTAAAGGTGGATGTGGGTGGAGGTGAGGTAAAGGTGGATGTAGGTGGAGGTGAGTTAAGGGGGATGTAGGTGGAGGTGAAAGAGGTGGATGTAGGGTGGAGGTGAGGTAAAGGTGGATGGATATGGAGGAGAGGTAAAGGTGGATGTATGTGGAGATGAGATAAAGGTGGATGTAGGTGGAGGTGAGGTAAAGGTGGATGTGGGTGGAGGTGAGGTAAAGGTGGAAGAGGCTGGAGGTGAGGATAAGGTGGATATAGGTGGACGTGAGATAAAGGTGGATATAGGGTGGAGGTAAGGTAAAGGTGGATGCAGGTGGAGGTGAGGTAAAGGTGGATGTAGGGGGAGGTGAGATAAAGCTGGATATAGGTGGAGGTGAGATAAAGGTGGATATAGGGTGGAGGTGAGGTAAAGGTGGATGCAGGGTGGAGGTGCGGTAAAGGTGGATTATGGTGGAGGTGAGGTAAAAGTGGATGTAGGTGGATGTAGGGGGAGGTGAGATAAAGGTGGATGTAGGGTGGAGGTGAGGTAAAGGTGGATGTATATGGAGGTGAGGTAAAGGTGGAAGTCGGTGGAAGTGAGGTAAAGGTGGATGTGGGTGGAGGTGAGGTAAAGGTGGATGTGGGTGGAAGTGAGGTAAAGGTGGATGTAGGTGGAGGTGAGGTAAAGGTGGATGTAGGTGGAGGTGAGGTAAAGGTGGATGTAGGTGGAGGTGAGATAGAGCTGGATATAGGGTGGAGGTGAGGTAAAGGTGGAAGAGGGTGGATATGAGGTAAAGGGGGTGTGGATGGAGGTGAGATTAAGGTGGATGTAGGGTGGAGGTGAGATAAAGGTGGATATAGGATCGAGGCGAGGTAAAGGTGGATATAGGGTGGAGGTGAGGTAAAGGTGGAGGTAGGTGGGGGTGAGGTAAGAGGGGTGTGGGTGGAGGTGAGATAAAGGTGGATGTGGGTGGAGGTGAAGTAAAGCTATATATAGGGTGGAGGTGAGGTAAACGTGGATGTAGGTGGAGGTGAAGTAAAGGTCGATGTAGGTGGAGGGGAGATAAAGGTGGATATAGGGTGGAGGTGAGGTAAAGGTGGATGTAGATGGAGGTGAGGTAAAGGTGGATGTAGGTGGAGGTGAGGAAAAGGTGGATGTAGGTGGAGGTGAGGTAAAGGTGGATGTAGGGTGGAGGTGAGGTAAAGTTGGATTAGGTGGAGGTGAGATAAAGGTGGATATAGGGTGGAGGTGAGGTAAAGGTGGATGTAGGTGGAGGTGAAAGAGGTGGATGTAGGGTGGAGGTGAGGTAAAGGTGGATGTATATGGACGAGAGGTAAAGGTGGATGTATGTGGAGATGAGATAAAGGTGGATGCAGGTGGAGGTGAGGTAAAGGTGGATGTGGGTGGAGGTGAGGTAAAGGTGGAAGAGGCTGGAGGTGAGGATAAGGTGGATATAGGTGGAGGTGAGATAAAGGTGGATATAGGGTGGAGGTGAGGTAAAGGTGGATGCAAGGTGGAGGTGAGATAAAGGTGGATATAGGTGGGGGTGAGGTAAAGGTGGAAGTCGGTGGAAGTGAGGTAAAGGTGGATGTGGGTGGAGGTGAGGTAAAGGTGGATGTGGGTGGAAGTGAGGTAAAGGTGGATGTAGGTGGAGGTGAGGTAAAGGTGCATGTAGGTGGAGGTGAGGTAAAGGTGGATGTTGGTGGAGGTGAGACAAAGGTGGCTGCAGGGTCGAGGTGACGAAAAGGTGGATGTAGTGGAAGGTGAGGTAAAGGTGGATGTAGGTGGAGGTGAGATAAAGCTATATATAGGGTGGAGGTGAGGTAAAGATGGATGTAGGTGGAGGTGAAGTAAAGGTCGATGTAGGTGGAGGGGAGATAAAGGTGGATATAGGGTGGAGGTGAGGTAAAGGTGGATGTAGATGGAGGTGAGGTAAAGGTGGATGTAGGTGGAGGTCAGGTAAAGTTGGATGTTGGTGGAGGTGAGATAAAGATGGACGTAGGGTGGCGTTGAGGTAAAGGTGGATGTATATGGAGGTGAGGTAAAGGTGGAAATAGGTGGAGGTGAGGTAAAGGTGGATGTAGGGGGAGGTGAGATAAAGGTGGATGTAGGGTGGAGGTGAGGTAAAGGTGGATGTATATGGAGGTGAGGTAAAGGAGGAAGTCGGTGGAAGTGAGGTAAAGGTGGATGTGGGTGGAAGTGAGGTAAAGGTGGATGTGGGTGGAGGTGAGGTAAAGGTGGAAGAGGCTGGAGGTGAGGATAAGGTGGATATAGGTGGAGGTGAGATAAAGGTGGATATAGGGTGGAGGTGAGGTAAAGGTGGATGCAAGGTGGAGGTGAGATAAAGGTGGATATAGGTGGGGGTGAGATAAAGGTGGATATAGGGTGGAGGTGAGGTAAAGGTGGATGCAGGGTGGAGGTGAGGTAAATGTTGGTTATGGTGGAGGTGAGGTAAAGGTGGATGTAGGCTGAGGTGAGGTAAAGGTGGATGTAGGGGGAGGAGAGATAAAGGTGGATGTAGGGTGGAGGTGAGGTAAAGGTGGATGTATATGGAGGTGAGGTAAAGGTGGAAGTCGGTGGAAGTGAGGTAAAGGTGGATGTGGGTGGAGGTGAGGTAAAGGTGGATGTGGGTGGAAGTGAGGTAAAGGTGGATGTAGGTGGAGGTGAGGTAAAGGTGCATGTAGGTGGAGGTGAGGTAAAGGTGGATGTTGGTGGAGGTGAGACAAAGGTGGCTGCAGGGTCGAGGTGACGAAAAGGTGGATGTAGTGGAAGGTGAGGTAAAGGTGGATGTAGGTGGAGGTGAGATAAAGCTATATATAGGGTGGAGGTGAGGTAAACGTGGATGTAGGTGGAGGTGAAGTAAAGGTCGATGTAGGTGGAGGGGAGATAAAGGTGGATATAGGGTGGAGGTGAGGTAAAGGTGGATGTAGATGGAGGTGAGGTAAAGGTGGATGTAGGTGGAGGTCAGGTAAAGTTGGATGTTGGTGGAGGTGAGATAAAGATGGACGTAGGATGGCGTTGAGGTAAAGGTGGATGTATATGGAGGTGAGGTAAAGGTGGAAATAGGTGGAGGTGAGGTAAAGGTGGATGTAGGGGGAGGTGAGATAAAGGTGGATGTAGGGTGGAGGTGAGGTAAAGGTGGATGTATATGGAGGTGAGGTAAAGGTGGAAGTCGGTGGAAGTGAGGTAAAGGTGGATGTGGGTGGAAGTGAGGTAAAGGTGGATGTAGGTGGAGGTGAGGTAAAGGTGCATGTAGGTGGAGGTGAGGTTAAGGTGGATGTAGGTGGAGGTGAGACAAAGGTGGCTGCAGGGTGGAGGTGACGTAAAGGTGGATGTAGTTGAAGTTGAGGTAAAGGTGGATGTAGGGTGGAGGTGAGGTAAAGGTGGATGTAGGTGGAGGTGAGGTAAAAGTGGATGTAGGGTGGAGGTGAGACAAAGGTGGCTGTAGGGTGGAGGTGACGTAAAGGTGGATGTAGTTGAAGGTGAGGTAAAGGTGGATGTAGGGTGGAGGTGAGGTAAAGGTGGATGTAGGTGGAGGTGAGGTAAAGGTGGATGTAGGGTGGAGGTGAGGTAAAGGTGGATGTAGGTGGAGGTGAGGTAAAGGTGGATGTAGGGTGGAGGTGAGACAAAGGTGGCTGTAGGGTGGAGGTGACGTAAAGGTGGATGTAGTTGAAGGTGAGGTAAAGGTGGATGTAGGGTGGAGGTGAGGTAAAGGTGGATGTAGGTGGAGGTGAGGTAAAGGTGGATGTAGGGTGGAGTTGAGGTAAAGGTGGATGGACGTGGAGGTGAGATAAAGCTGGATATAGGGTGGAGGTGAGGTAAAGGTGGAAGAAAGGTGGAGATGAGGAATAGGGGGTTTGGATGGAGGTGAGATTAAGGTGGATGTAGGGTGGAGGTGAGACAAAGGTGGCTGTAGGGTGGAGGTGACGTAAAGGTGGATGTAGTTCAAGGTGAGGATAGGTGGATGTAGGGTGGAGGTGAGGTAAAGGTGGATGTAGGTGGAGGTGAGGTAAAGGTGGATGTAGGGTGGAGGTGAGACAAAGGTGGCTGTAGGGTGGAGGTGACGTAAAGGTGGATGTAGTTGAAGGTGAGGTAAAGGTGGATGTAGGTGGAGGTGAGGTAAAGGTGGATGTAGGGTGGAGGTGAGGTAAAGGTGGATGGAGGTGGAGGTGAGATAAAGCTGGATATAGGGTGGAGGTGAGGTAAAGTTGGAAGAAAGGTGGAGATGAGGTAAAGGGGGTGTGGATGGAGGTGAGATTAAGGTGGATGTAGGGTGGAGGTGAGATAAAGGTGGATATAGGATCGAGGCGAGGTAAAGGTGGATATAGGGTGGAGGTGAGGTAAAGGTGGAGGTAGGTGGGGGTGAGGTAAGAGGGGTGTGGGTGGAGGTGAGATAAAGATGGAGGTGGGTGGAGGTGAGGCAAAGGTGGAAGTAGGTGGAGGTGAGGTAAAGGTGGATGTAGGTGGAGGTGAAGTAAAGGTCGATGTAGGTGGAGGTGAGGTAAAGGTGGAAGAGGGTGGAGGTGAGGTAAAGGTGGATGTGATTGGATGTGAGGTAAAAGGTGGATGTAGGGTGGAGGTGAGGTAAAGTGTGGATGTAGGGTGGAGGTGAGGTAAAGGTGGATGTAGGTGGAGGTGAGGATAAGGTGGATGTAGGTGGAGGTGAGATAAAGGTGGATATAGGGTCGAGGCGAGGTAAAGGTGGATGTAGGGTGGAGGTGAGGTAAAGGTGGATGTAGGTGGGGATGAGGTAAAGGTGGATGTAGGTGGAGGTGAGGTAAAGGTGGATGAGGGTGGAGGTGAGGTAAGGGGGGTGTGGGTGGAGGTGAGATAAAGATGGAGGTGGGTGGAGGTGAGGCAAAGGCGGAAGTAGGTGGAGGTGAGGTAAAGGTGGATGTAGGTGGAGGTGAGATAAGGCTGGACATAGGGTGGAGGTGAGGTAAAGGTGGGTGTAGGGTGGAGGTGAGGTAAAGGTGGATGTAGGTGAAGGTGAGGTAAAGGTGGATGTAGGTGGAGGTGAGATAAAGCTGGATGTAGGTGGAGGTCAGGTAAAGGTGGATGAGGGTGGAGGTGAGGTAAGGGGGGTGTGGGTGGAGGTGAGATAAAGATGGATGTGGGTGGAGGTGAGGTAAAGGTGGATGTAGGTGGACGTAAGATAAAGCTATATATAGGGTGGAGGTGAGGTTAAGGTGGATGTAGGTGGAGGTGAAGTAAAGGTCGATGTAGGTAGAGGTGAGATAAAGGTGGATATAGGGTGGAGGTGAGATAAGGGTGGATATAGGGTGGCGGTGAGGTAAAGGTGGATGTATATGGAGGTGAGGTGAAGGTGGAAGTAGGTGGAGGTGAGGTAAAGGTGGATGTGGGTGGAGGTGAGATAAAGGTGGATGTAGGTGGAGGTGAGGTAAAGGTGGATGTAGGTGGAGGTGAGATAAAGCTGGATATAGGGTGGAGGTGGGGTAAAGGTGGATGTAGGTGGAGGTGAGGTAAAGGTGGATCTAGGTGGAGGTGAGGTAAAGGTGGGTGTAGGGTGGAGGTGAGGTAAAGGTGGATGTAGGTGAAGGTGAGGTAAAGGTGGATGTAGGTGGAGGTGAGATAAAGCTGGATGTAGGTGGAGGTCAGGTAAAGATGGATGTGGGTGGAGGTGATGTAAAGGTGGATGTGGGTGGAGGTTAGGTGAGGGGAGTGTGGGTGGAGGTGAGGTAAAGGTGGATGTTGGTGGAGGTGAGGTAACTGTTCCTTATTGATGAAGCAAAACGTTGCGTCACGGATGTAAAAGTTGAATAGCAAAGCATCCAAACTCATTCATGGCGATCACCGGAGACTTCAACAGTGTCTTCCTCTCTGCAACTCTACCAACATTCCAGCAGTTTGTCAGCTGTTCCACCAGAGAAAATAAGATGTTGGACTTATTTTATGCAAAGATGAATAATGGATACAGTTATTCTGCCCTGCCTCCTTTAGGAAGATCTGACCATAATCTGGTTCCTCTCACCTACACCTACAAGCCCATCGTTCAGCAGCAATCAGTCATCACAAAGACTATCAAAATCTGGTCTGCTGACGTTGAAGATGCTCTTAGAGAAGGCTTTGAGGTTACAGACTGGAACAGTTCACAGGGGACTGATCCAGAAAGCTGGTTCTGTGCTTGGAGTAACTGTGGAGGCGCTGGAGCTGATTGTCCAAAGAAGAATGCTGCACAAGCTGATGAAGATGATGGAGGATTCTTCACACCCTCTCCACAACACAGGGAGGAAACAACAAAGTGTGTTCAGTGAGAGGCTTCTTCAGGTCCGATGTAAGACTGAAGATCATTCCTGCCTGCAGCCATCAGCTTCCGGAACAAGGCCTCCTCTAGTTAATTATTATTATATACTACAATATTTCCCTTTGGGGATTAATAAAGTAGTTTTTATTTCATTCTTTACTTATTTTCTTAGTCATCTGATTCTGAGCAGAAACCCAGCAGCTCTTCAGATGAAGAAGGACCAGCTCCTTCCAGAGGAAGAGGAAGAGGAGGAGGAAGAGCTAGAGGGACAACAGTAAGGGGAAGAAGCAGCAGTAGCACGGGAGAGTCATCAACTCCAGGTTTGGAAAGCTGACATGGTGTTGATGAGGCAGATATAACACCACCTCAGCCTACATTCCTGCCCTTCAGACCACCTGGACCCCTGCTCATAACAGCTACATATTCTGCTATTCCAGCTTTTTCACATTTTTTTTTTTTTACAAACACTCTTTATCAGACAATAGTTCAAAACACAAAGATCCACGACTGTAAATATGTCAGTTGTATTGTGTTATAGTGTTTTTATTATTATATTTTGTTTACATTACATAACATGGCATTATATTGTTTACATAAATAAAAATTATGACCGTAAAACTTATTTTGACTCTTTTATTATAATGCACAGTAGAAAAAATAAGCTTTTAGTGTGTCCATGCATCACCTGGTGAATTTCAACAATACTGATAGTAAATATGAATATACAACAAGATTCCTCTTGACACCACCTTTCATTAGAATCTCATTGATGACTGTGGAAGTGTTCTGGAGTTATAGCTTATTGAAGTTGGAGTATCCAAAGTGGCCATTTGGAGACTCCAAATGGCCACTTTGGGGAGCGCATGAACATACTTACAGTAAAGCCCTCATAGAATAATAATTGTGGCTGCTATTGTCACCAAACTTTAACTGGTCATAGGAAAGGCTTCATGCTACAGCTCCATCTGATTTTCCAGTCCATATCTCCATCTCTCCATGTGCAGCATGTTGACAAAGTAGAAGAGAAATTCAGATGAGGGAAAAAACCTGAAATTTCCTTGTGTTCCAACTTCAATAACTTTATGCTGGTTACAGTTACAATACATAAAACTTTAGAGTGTTTTCTTTATAAAGAGACCATGCTTTTGAATCTACTCCAAAGGGTTCAAGAACAGCATCTAATTTAATTTGGGTATGTCTTTTTCAGTCGTTTTTGGCATTTTGGGGG